>NC_056667.1:72528000-72832750 GCF_018350195.1 Panthera tigris
AAAATCAACAAATATAGGGGAGTACGGGAATAGGCAAAATGGGTAAAGGGGAGTGGGAAATACAGGCTTCCAGGTATGGAGTAAGTCATGGGGGTAAAAGGTAGAGCATAGAGGGGACAAAAGGAAAAAAATTAATGAATATTTTCATAGCATCAGAGATAACCAAATTTGGCCTGCTACAACAAAAAATAACCACAAAATATAATGTGCATGTGGTATCGTGAGGACCTGATATAATGAAAATAACCACTTAAATGGTGATCTGAATCAACACATAGCCTTTCAGGAAATTAACTGAATTATGTCAATCCAATTTATAACCCTCTAATAAAATGTAAATTCAGCTATCAATATAGCAATAGTGTGATTTTTTTTCTGAGAAATACAGAGAGTAACTGTTATATTAGAAGAAAATCCTTTGTTTCTAGGCAGAAAGATTTCAAAAACTCTTTGAATGTGTGAAAGGAAGAAGCTATATATGATATATCTGGAAAAGTCAGGACAAAAATCATAAAACATTAGTAAACCAAATCCAGAAGAATATATAAAAAATTATTATATATTATGACCAAGTTGAATTTATACCAAGAATCCAAAGATGGTTCAATATTAGAAAATCAACATAACTCATCTCATTAACAGGTTAAAAAGAAAAATTGTCATCTCAATACATAGATAAAAGTATATTATAATTTAACTATCATTCTTCACTAAAAATAAAACCTTTGAGGGCGTTCTGGGTGGCTCAGTCAGTTAAGTGTCCAAGATCATGACAGATCTCACAGTTTGTGAGTTCAAGCCCTGCATCAGGCTCTGCACTGACAGTGTGGAGACTTCTTGGGATTCTCTCTCTCCCCTCTCTCTCTCTCTGTCCCTACCCCACTTGCTCTCTCTCTCTCTGTCGAAATAAATAAATAAATTTTAAAAAATAACTAAATGATACAAAAATAAGTTTAAAAAATGAAACCTTTGAAAACTTTATTAACCTGATATTGTGAGCCTTAATGTCAAATTCTGATCATTTAAAAATAAAAGGGGGCATTAAATCTTCAAGTGAGGATAAGAAATTAGGTACCAGGGAGGTAAAATTCTAAATTCCTAGGAAAATAAATTATTTAAGAGCCTAAAAATCATAAAAAAAAATTATCGTTTACTATGAAAGTCTCAAAGGGTCAGGAGATAATTTGTTTTCAGCTATCTGGCCACTATACTGAGAAATCATTTATAGAACTTTAATAGCCACTGAGGAAAGATTCTTATGTGGTAAGAAAACAAAGGAATAGAAGAATCAATAATTTGAAATAAATATACAAAACTGTAATTATTTGTAGATGACATAGAAAATCCAATGGAATTAACAAATAATTCAATCTAGTAAGAGAATTCTGTAAAGTTACCAGACACAAGGTAAATTTATAAAAATCAACAGCACTGGTCTCACATGTAAACAGCTTAGAGGTCATCGCCCCATTCTCATAACAAGAAAAAAAATAAACAACTGAAAATCAACAGTTCTTTTTAGATTTCACCAGAAAAGTAAGGTCACACCACAACTACTTTCCAGATACTATTAGGAAAATTAGCGCCATATATCTAGTAGAATAAAGTAGTAGTCCCTAATTCATGCTATACACAAAGCACATGCCATATTCACTGGGGAATCCTATCTGGAATGAAGTCTCAATTAGATAAGACAAATTTTAAAAGCTAATAGAAGAAAATGAAGAAAAATACCTGAGTGACCTTAGGGCTTAAAGGATTTCAAAAACTAAAGGCTTGAAACATTAAGAAGGAAAAAAAAAAAAAAAAAAAAAACCATGATGGGTTTACATACATCAAAATTGAGAAATTGTGTTCACAAAGAACATCATAGGCAAAATTAACAGCTGACAGTCCAGAGAAGATATTTGCAATGTTTAAAACCTGCTAAGGAATTAATACATGGCATGTATAGGAAAGAGCTGCAAATGAATAACAAAAGCAAAGGAAGCCTCAATAGAAAAACAGACAAAGGTTATAAGTAGGCAAATCATTGAAAGGTAGTTCAAAGGCAAATAAGTGTATAAATCAGACAAATGCTCTAGAACCAGAGAAATACCAATTGTAACAGTATCAAGATATGCCTTAACATCCATTGGATTAATACAAATTAAAAATCAGGTAGATAATACCAATTATAGGTAAGAAAGTAAAGAAATAAGACTTCTCATCCTCTACTGGAGGAGTGTAACTGAAGCAGTATTATAGAAAATAGTCTGATGGTACTTAATGAATTCAATATACACCTTGTCCAATGTTCTAACAATCACACACCTGGGTATAAAATCAAAGAAACCAGCACACCAATCAAAAGGCAATTCACCACAGTATTATTTTGTAGTTACAGAAAGTTGAAAGTTACTTTAGGTGTCCATCCCTAGGGGAATAGAGAAGTAAATGCAATGGATACAGAATCTGAAATACTATACTACACTTAGCAATAATATAATAGATGCATATACAGCAACAAAATTTATTTTAAACATACACTGTTGAGTGAAAAGGGTTGAAACAAAGTGCGGTCTCAAGACAATACCATTTCTATACATTAACACATAGACATATGCAAAAAAAAATAACACTTTAGTTTACCAGCATATATTACAAACATCATAAAGCCTAAGCCTTTGAAGGAAGGAGAAATGGAAAAGGGTAGTGGATAGTGAAATAAAAATAAGTAAAATTATACAAAGGAGACAGAGGAGTTAAGATGGCAGAATAGTAAGAAGACCCTGGACTTGTCTCGTCCCTCAAACACAGATCAACATCAAGCCATTTTGAACACCTAGGAATTGATCTGAGGATTAACAGTACAATCTGCATAACTTGAGGGAAAGAATGTGGCAGGTACATGGTATAGAGAGGTGAATAGGGAGAGAGAAGAGCCATGGTGCCACAGAGGAGAGGGAACCCTTCTTGTGGAGATGAGAAAGACAAAGGGGAAGAGAGAGCAGCACATTGTGTTTGCATAAGAAAGCACTCCCCCTGGGGCACCTGGGTGGCTCAGTCAAACATCTGACTTCAACTATGGCTCAGGTCATGATCTCATAGTCCATGAGTTTGAGCCCTGTGTTGGGCTCTGTGCTGACAGCTCAGAGCCTGGAGCATGTTTCAGATTCTGTGTCTCCCTCTCTCTGACCCTCCCCCATTCATGCTCTGTCTCTCAAAAATAAATAAACGTTAAAAAAAATTTTTTTTAATAAAGAAAGCACTCTGCCTAAAAGCAGCTAGAGAGAAAGAGTGAAAACACACACAAGAGCCTACAGTCTTTTATAAACAGTGGAGCACAGAGTCTGAAGTTTCAGAGGTCAGGCCCTGGTGGTGCTCGGGTAAGGAAGCAGGGCAGAGCCCTGGGAACAGGCAGCAAGGTCTGAGGATCCCATGGGTCACATGGGGAGACAAAAATGGAAAGTCCTCAAATACATGTAGGTTGAAGAACATCCAACTAAAAAATGAATGGGTTAACCAGGAAATTAAAGAAGAAATTAAAAAATAGATGGAAGCAAATGAAAATGAAAACACAACAGTCCAAAACCTTTGGGATGCAGCAAGGCAGTCCTAAGTGGGAAGTATATTACAATTCAGGCCAATCTCAAGAAGCAAGAAAGGTCCTGAATACACAGCCCAGCCTTACACCTAAAGGTACTAGAATATGAACAGTAAATAAAGCCTAAAGCTAGCAGAAGAAGGGAAATAATAAGGATTAGAGCAGAAATAAATAATATATAAACAAAAAAATACAGGAGAACAGATCAATGAAACTAAGAGCTTACTCTTTGAAAGACAACAAAAATGATGAACCCCTAGCCAGACTTACCAGAGAGAGAGACAGAGAGAGGGAGAGAGAAAGGACCCAAATAGATAAAATCACAAATGAAAGAGGAGAGATCACGACCAACACCACAGAAATATAATTAATTATAAGTGATTACCATGAAAAATTATATGCCAACAAACTGGACCATCTGTAAGGAATGGACAAATTCTTAGAAACTCACAAACTACCAAAACTGAAACAGGAAGAAATAGAAAATTTGAACAGACCCATAACCACCAAAGAAATTGAATCAGTAATCAAAAATCTCCCAATAAACAAGAGTCCTAGGCCAGATGGCTTCCCAGGGGAATTCTACCAAACATTTAAAGAAGAGTAAAGGGGTATCTGGGTGACTCTATCAGTTAAGCATCCAACCCTTAGTTTCGGCTCAGGTCATGATCTCAGTTTGTGAGTTCAAGCCCCACATTGGACTCTACTCTGACAGTGCCAAGCCTGTTTGGGATTCTCTCTGTCCCTCGCTCTCTGCCCCTCTCCCACTATCTATTTCTCTCTCTCTCTCTCAAAATAAATAAATGAACACTTAAAGAAGAGTTAATACCTATTCTTTTCAAATGGTTCCAAAAAATAGAAATAGAAGGAAAACATCCAAACTCATTCTATGAGGCCAGCATTACTTGATTCCAAAACCAGACAAAGACTCCACTAAAAAGGAGAATTACAGGCCAATATCCTTGATGAACAGGGATACCACCTTCACTCCTGTCAGAACGGCTAAAATTAATAACACAAGAAACAATGAGTGTTGACAAGGATGCAGAGAAAAGGGAACCCTCTTGCACTGTTGGTGGGAATGCAAACTGGTGTAGCCACTCTGGAGAACATTTTGGAGGTTCCTCAAGAAACTCAAAATAGAACTATCACATGACCCAGCAATTACACTATTAGGTATTACCCAAAGGATAACAGAAATACAAATTCAAAGGGGTACATGCATCCCAATGTTTATAGTAGCATTATCAACAATAGCCAAACTATGGAGAGAGCCCAAATGTCCATGGACTGATGAATAGATAGAAGAGATGTGGTGTGTGTGTGTGTGTGTGTGTGTGTGTGTGTATATATACACACAATGGAATATTACTCAGACATCAAAAAGAATGAAATCTTGCTATTTGTAACAATGTGGATGGAGCTACAGTGTATTATGCTAAGTGATATAAGTCAGTGAGAGAAAGCAATACCAGATGATTTCACTCATGTGGAATTTAAGAAAACAGATAAACATAAGGGAAGGAAGGGAGAGGTGAGAGGGAAACAAAGCACAAGAGACTCTTAATGATAGAGAAGAAACTATGGGTTGACAGAAGAAGGTGTGTGAAAGATGAGCCATATGGGTGATGGTATTGAGGAGGGTACTTGTTGTGATGGGCACTGGGTGTTGTATGTAAGTGATGAATCACTAAATTCTACTCCTGAAAACAGTATTTCACTGTATATTAACTACAATTTAAATTGAAAATAAAAGGTAGGCCAGAAGGCATCAAAGACAACTTTGTCATCCTTATAATTTTGGCTGGTCCCCAGAACACAAACATCTATATAGGGCCAGCCTGTTCACAATATTAATTTTGTTTTAATTGTGTTGCTAAAATATTATGCTCCGAGGCAATAGAAAAGGGTACCACTTCAAAGAAATGATAGAGGAGCCATGCTCCAGTGATGATAGGTTATCCTCAACTAAGGAAAATTATTAATTGAATTTTATACCTGACCTCTAATTGAAATGAAGAAACTAATAATAATTAAAAAAAACTAAAACTCATAATAATAACAAAGAAGAAACCCTATCAAAGCAATTCATCATATTAATAAATTCAAGGAGAAAAAATGCTGAATATCTCCAGAGATGCAGAAAAGGCATTGGATATATTCCACCACCTATCTGTGATTTTTAAAAAAGAAAAACTTGGCACATGGGTGGTTCACTCAGTCGAATGTCCCACTCTTGATTTCAGCTCAGGTTATGATCTCACCATTTGTGGGATCCAGCCCCACATCAGGCTCTGAGTTGACAGACAATAAATAAGTAAACATTTTTTAAAAAGAAAAACTTGCAGAACTGGTTTTTGAAAGGAACAAGTATCTAGACAGTTATTTTTAATTAATTAATTAATTAATTAATTGTTTAATTTACATCCAAGTTAATTAGCATATAGTGCAACAATGATTTCAGGAGTAGACTCCTTAATGCCCCTTACCCATTTAGCCCATACTCCCTCCCACAGCCCCTCCAGCAACCCTTTCTTTGTTCTCTGTATTTAAGAGTCTCATGTTTTGTCTCCCTCCCTGTTTTTATATTATTTTTGCTTTCCTTCCCTTATGTTCATCTGTTTAGTATATTAAAATCTTCATATGAAGTCATATGATATTTGTCTTTCTCTAATTTCACTTAGCATAATACCCTCCACTTTCATCCACATAGTTGCAAATGGCAAGATTTCATTCTTTTTGATTGCCGAGTAATACTCCTTTGAATATATATACCACATCTTCTTTATCCATTCATCTGTTGATGGACATTTGGGCTCCTTCCATACTTTGGCTATTGCTGATAGTGCTGCTATCAACATTGGGTTGCATGTTCCCCTTTGAAACAGCACACCTGTATCCCTTGGGTAAATACCTAGTAGTGCAATTGTTGGGTCATAGGGAAGTTCTATTTTTAATTTTTTGAGGAACCTCCGTACTGTTTTCCAGAGTGGCCACACCAGTTTGTATTCCCACCAGCAGTGCAAAAGAGATCCTCTTTCTCCGCATCCTCGTCAACATCTGTTGTTGCCTGAGTTGTTAGTGTTAGCCATTTTGACAAGTGTGAGGTGGTTTCTCATTGTGGTTTTTCCCTGATGGTGGTATTCCCCTGATGACGAGTGATGTTGAGCAGTTTTTCATGTGTCTGTTGGCCATCTGGATGTCTTCTTTGGAGAAGTGTCTATTCATGTGTTTTGCCCATTTCTTCACTGGATTACTTGTTTTTTGGGTGTTGAGTTTGATAAGTTCTTTATAGATTTTGAATACTAACCCCTTATCTGATATGTCATTTGCAAATATCTTCTCCCATTCCGTCAGTTGCCATTTAGTTTTGCTAATTGTTTCCTTTTCTGTGCAGAAGCATTTTATTTTGATGAGGTTCCAATAGTTCATTTTTGCTTTTGTTTCCCTTGCCTCTGGAGGAATGTTGAGTAAGAAGTTGCTATGACTGAGGCCAAAGAGGTTTTTGACTGCTTTATCCTCTAGGATTTTGATGGTTTCCTGTCTTACATTTCAGCCTTTCATCCATTTTAACTTTATTTTTGTTCATGGTGTAAGAAAGTGGTCCAGGTTCATTCTTCTGCATGTTGTTGTCCAGTTTTCCCAGCACTTGCTGAAGAGACTGTCTTTATTCCATTGGATATTCTTTCCTGCTTTGTCAAAGATTAGTTGGCCATATGCTTGTGGGTCCATTTCTGGGTTCTCTATTCTATTCCATTGATCTGAGTGTCTGTTTTTGTGCCAGTACCATACTGTATTGATGATTACGGCTTTGTAATACAGCTTGAAGTCCGGAATTGTGATGCCTCCAACTTCGGTTTTCTTTCTCAAGATTGCTTTGGCTATTCAGCTCTTTACTGGTCCTAAACACATTTTAAGATCATTTGTTCTAGCTCAGTGAAGAATGCTGTTGTTATTTTGATAGGGATTGCATTGAATATGTAGACTGCTTTGGGTAGTATGGATGTTTTAACAATGTTTGTTCTTCAAATCCAGGAGCATGGAATCTTTTTCCATTTTTTTGTGTCTTCTTCAATTTCTTTCACAAGCTTTATATAGCTTTCAGTGTATAGATTTTCTGCTTCTTTGGTTATGTTTATTCCTAGGACTTATGGTTTTTGGTGCAATTGCAAATGAGATTGATTCCTTGATTTCTCTTTCTGTTGTTTCATTATTGGTGTATAGGAATGCAACCAATTTCTATGCATTGACTTTATATCCTGAAACGTTGCTGAATTCATGGATCAGTTCTAGCAGTTTTTTGGCAGAATCTTTTGGGTTTTCCATATAGAGTATCATGTCATCTGCAAAGAGTGAAGTTTGACTTCCTCCTGGCTGATTTGGATGCCTTTTATTCCTTTGTGTTGTCTGATTGCTGAGGCTAAGACTTCCAATACTATGTTGAGTAACAGTGGCAAGAGTGGACATCCCTTAGACAATTCTTTTTTTTTTTTTAGTGTATTTTTTTTTTATTTTTTTCCATCTCTGCTACAGAGTTATTGTTGTTTTGGGTTTGATTGTGTTTGTTTGTTTGTTTTTTAGTTTATTTACTTTGAGAGAAAGAGAGCACATGGGAGCATAGGATGGGCAGAGACAGTAAGACAGGGAATCCTAAGCAGGCTCCACACTGTCAGCGTGGAGCCCAACACAGGGTTCAATCCCATGAACCGGGAGATCATGACCTAAACCAAAGCCAAGATTTGGACACCTAACTAACTGAGTCATGCAGGTGCCCCAGACATTTCTATATCAAGCATCATGATTTTTAGGAACCATGAGAAGCATTCTTATGAATGTCAAAAATGCACCAAAATACCTGCTAGCACTGCTCCTATTCAATATTATGTTGGAGGCACTAACCAATGTAGAAAAACAAGATAATGAGTAAGTATGAGTATTAAGCGACAAAATTTTCGTTATTTTAAAACCATAATCATCCTCATAGAAAATCCTGAGAGAATACCAAAACTATATGCATATGAGAATTCAATATACAAAATTCATTAATATTCCTAATTCCTAATTATTATTCCTAATAATTAAGCCAATATTTGGAAACAATAAATTTTAAATTCTCATTCACAATATAAACAAAACCATAAAATACCTAAGGAAAAAAATCTAACTAAAAATGAAGAAGACTGTTATGCAGAAAACCATAAAATTTTATTTACTTGAAGAAAAATTTTAAAGATCTGAATAAATGAAGAAACACATCACATCCATGTATTACTCAATATTACATCACATCCATGTATACTCAATATTAAGAAAAGTTTAGTTCTTGAATTATGATTATATATAAATTTTGACAGCTTAATAAAAAAACAATTTAAAGACACTAAAGTTTATGATAATAGGAAGCAGATATTTTCAGGCTCAAAAAAGGAAGGGGGGCTGGGAAAGACATCAACAATTCAACAACAAAAAATGGGCAAAGGACATTCATAGAGAAGGAAAATGAAAAGGCCAACCACCTTAGGAACAGAGTCTCAATCTGGAAGGTAATCAGAGAAGTGCAGATTAAAACAAAACAAAACAAAACAAAAACACTAATTCCACCCAATAATAATTTTGATGAAAATGGGAGGAAATAGACTTTCTGCTAACAGAAATTTAGTTGCATTTAGTAAAATAAAAAAATATGTGCACATTTATAGGAGATCCCCCTAAAGAAACTCTTATATTTGTGTTCCAGGATACATGAAGACATTCAGTCCACCATGGCTTTTAACAGTGAAAACAGGAAACAATCTAAGTGTCCATCAGTAGGGGACTGGACAATTAAATGTGCTGTATTCGTGAAATGGGCCAATATAACAGCTAAAAAAAATAAATCATATCTATTCCCAATCTATACTGAAGAGATTTCAAATATATGATAAGTAAGGAAAATTGCACAAAGATAGGTACAGTATGGTATCATGTATATAAATTAAAACCATACAACATATACTATATTTGTTTGTAAGCACAGATAAGTAAGAGTATTTTAAAAGTTGTTTAGGCATAATATACATTAAACTCTTCATAGAGGAAGCTTTCTCAGAGTTAGAAAGGTGAATTGGAATGGGGGTGTTGGTTTAGTTCCCTAAGGCTTAAGCATAAACAGTAATGTTTTAGCCTTTTTTAAGAAAAATATAAGATATAATAAAAAATTAACAATGTTTAATTCTTAATCAGAGCAATAAAAGTATTGTTATACTATTCTTTGTATTTTCCTGAATTTGAAAAATTTCTGAAAGTGTAAAAGAAAAATCTATTTCATTCCAGCCCCATTAAATAAATACGCAAATATTTTTTTAAATATAAAGTTAAATTAAAGACATTAGTTAGTGTGCCCACATTCCTTGATCCAGTTCTGGATACAAAGGCATACCGTATGGTAAAAATGAGGGAAATAGTCTACAACATGACTCTAACCAAGATTTGTGTATCCTTACTTTGGTAGGCAATGGAAACTACAGATGTTTGAGCAAGTTATGATATGGTGTGGCTGTACTTTTAGGAGTATTCATCTTTCAAACTTGTGTAAAGGAGACTGAAATGCAAAGATTATTTGGGAGGCTATTAATGAGAAATCTAAGCAAGAAGTAATATATTAATATTAATAAATGATGATTAGTAATAAACATGGAAAGAAGATAGTAAATCTCATTTCTCTCTCTACCTCTTTTATTATAATACCCAAACACCAAAGGTACTTAAAAAATGTGGACTAAGTACAATCTTAATTCTTATCTCCTCAATGGAAATATTCTCAATAATTTTGAAAGTTAAATAATTATCTTTGCATGTAAATTATCCATAAATTTTAAGTCATTCAAGTATGATTTTGATCTTGTTATTCTACTGACCAGTAATATATTCATCTATCATGACCAAAATATCAGGGGTTTTTTTACCCATAGTATTCACAAAATTAATATCTGTTGTTCTCAGATTGAGACATTTATAGCAAAAGTAATAAAAAGTATAATTTATTGAACCATAACTTATTACATGGCAAAAAGTGGTGGACACCTTCATATATTTACCTATTTAACCTTTACTTTAGCACTGTAAGCAAGAATTATATTATATCCCCACTTAACTGATAAGAGAACTGAGGTTCAAATATATGAAATAACTTGCCCAAGATCAGACTAAAGCTAAATGTTGATACTGAGATGTAAACCAAAGTCTGTCTAATTCCAAATCTATGCTCTCTCCATTCCCTAATCTCTTCTTAATCTTAATCGATTTTACCAAACAACATCATTTATTTATCTGTCACATACACAAATTCCTGAGTTCTAAGTGGCAATGAGTATTGACAAGTCTCCATTATTAAAATATCTTTATAAATAAATACTTATTTTTATAAATAAGTAATTATGATACATTATGCTATCTCTTTTAGAGTTTTTAAGAACAGCTACTTAACCCCTTCAAACTCCAGTTCTTGAAATGGGGTTAGTAATATTTTTTATGTCACAGGATTGCTTTATTAATTGAGCTACTTGTAGTCACTGACCTAATTTGTTAATTGAGATTAAATGAGAGAAAATATTTTAGCATTTAACAGTGTTCCACATGTAGTTAGTGCTGACTAATATTATCAGCCACTATTATCTTATTATCATATTTTATATATATTTTATTACTGATAGAGTTCGATCCTTTGATAATCCAAAGTCTCCATAACCTTCGACAGCACAGGAGAATCACATACTTGGTACTCAATATATAATCATGCAGCATCAACAACTTCAATTTCAAAGGTATCTACAAAAACATTCTCTCTCTTCATTAAATTAAAAATATGAGAATCATCTAACAGCTCAACCGAACACTGGAATCATAATTTTATAGCAATTAATTTTTTAGGTTAGCCTGACATCTAGTGGAATGATTGTAGCCACCCAAAAAGATTTAAAATACATAACTTAAAGAAAAATAACTAATAACTTCTGTTAAAGACCAATATGTGATATAAATGTTTTAAATAAAAAAGGAAAATCAACTTGAGTACTGACTTATTGTCAGGCATTATACCAAATGCTTCCATATACCTTATCTCCCTCATTCATCTATTCAAAGTAAGTATTTAGTGCCTGCTACATACTAGGCACTTATACAGAATCTTTTTTAAGTGGATATGATCCTTGTCCTTTTGGAGTTCATAGACTAGTAAAGAATAAGCTATGAAACAAATAATTATGTAAATTATTAAAATTGTAAGTTGTGTTTAGAACTATGAAGGACTTTAGAAGAGAATCCTTAATTTAGTAGGAAGTTCAGGAAGGGCCTCTTTGGGGAAGGGATATGTGAGCCAACTTCTAAAGTAGCAATGGGGATTTAAGACAGAAGGAAAAGCATGTGTCCAGGTCCTGAGGTAGGAAAAGGTTTATTGCCAAAAGATTTGAAAAAAAGGTAGCGTGACTATAGTTGTAAGGGAAGTACACAGTACCCGATCAGCTTAGAGAGGTCTGTGGTGGCCATATCAAGCAGGCACTGTGAAAGAGTAGGCCCAGTTAAGGATTTATGATTTTTTTTATTTTATCATATATAATGGAAGCCATCTGAAGTTTTTAAACAGGAAGAGATATGTAATGAGTAATAGGATTGTATTTTTTTTTTAATGTTTATTTATTTGGACACAGAGAGTGGAGAGGGAGCCAGAGAGAGAGGAGGGAGCAAATCCTAAGCAGGCTCCAAGCTGCCGGCACAGAGCTGATGCAGGGCTCTATCTCACAAACCATGAGATCATGACCTGAGCCAAAATCAAGAGTTAGACACTTAACCGATTGAGCCACCCAGGCGCCCCAAATAATAGGGTTTTAAAGGAACACTATTGCCCCTACAGGGAAATGAAATGGAAGGAGATGAATATGAATGTAGGAAGAACAAATACGACCCATTGGGAGAGAATTTCAACAGTGCTAACAATAGATGGTTTGGGCTCAGACTACAGTGGTTACTATCAAGATATATTTTGAAAGTAGATTCAGATTCTGGTGATGAATTGGATATTGGAAAGGAGCTAGATAAAAACTGAGAATACACTGACGGTTGATGCGGGGTGGGAGGGAGGAGAGGGTGGGTGATGGGCATTGAGGAGGGCACCTGTTGGGATGAGCACTGGGTGTTGTATGGAAACCAATTTGACAATAAATTTCATATTTAAAAAAAATGGAAAGGAGCTAGAAGTGAGGAACAAGAAATCACTGAAAATACTCCATTATTTCCATCTTGAACAATTGAATAGGTAGAGGTATTGAGGTGAGAAAGAATGAAGAAAGATTTGAGAGTGAAACCAAGCCTTATCAAAGAATAAATAACTCAGAGACATTTATCTATCTGCAAACAAATTTTGTTACATAGAGGGAGACAGTCATTAATTAGATTGTTGGCAAGGAAAAGCAAAGAACTGTACTTCTGAGAGAAAAAAATGCAGACAGTCTAGGAAAACTGAGTCTTGTTTGCACATCTTTAGAAATAAACTAATTAGCTGGTAGCAAAGAGGTCAGTCTAGGCAGTCTGTGCTTGTAAGGTTGTCCAGGGATAACACACAAAACAGTTTCAATTGTGTTCAATTTCCCCCAAACCCTGGGAGATTGGTGTGGAGCACACGTGGCAAGCTGTCCAAAGGTAGTGTCTACTGAGGCCTTTTAATTTGCCTTCGATGAGCTAGACATGTATCACTTCCCTCATCAATATTTCTCAACTCCCTCCTTTGGGTCAAAACAAACTCCAGAAGATGCAAATTTCACCATGAGGGTTTCAGATCCTTTTCTGACTTGGTATTATCAGTTGTATGTCCACTTAAGATACTGGATGTGAAACAACATTTGAGATTTCTAGCTTTGATTCTATTGATCTGGCTGACCAGTTAAGCCAGGAAACAAATCACACAGAATTTGCAGGACAGGTTACAGATTTTCCTCTTTATTCTGATAATATTAACACTAAACGTTTGCAATCAGGAGAAAAACTGGATTAGAATCTGAATTTATAAAATTTGGAAAATGTTATGATATTTATGAGACAATTGGAAAGTTGCTCACTGACCAGCTACTTGCTAATATCAAGGAATTATGGTTAATTTTGTTTTAGGTATAATAATGGTATTATGGTTATGTTTTACCAAAAGAAGGAGTTCTTATTTTCAAAGATTTACATGTTGAAATATTAATGAAGTAAAAATAAAATTAGGAGTCATCTCTGTATAGATAGTTATACATGAATGAGGCAATTATCTGTGGTATAAAGTGAGAAGAGTCAAGGAATAAGGATGATGCTTTTGAAGAACTTTATCTATTAAAGACTGGAGAGGGGCTCCTGGGTGGCTCAGTCCGTTTAGTGTCCGACTCTTAGTTTTGGCTCAGGTCATGGTCTCACGGTTCATGACTTTGAGCCCTGCGTTGGGCTCTGCACAGACAGCATGGAGCCTGCTTGGGATCCTCTCTCTCTCTCCAAAAACTAAATGAACTTTAAAAAAAAGAAAAGAAAAGAGAAAAAAAGGCCACAGAGATGAGGATAAGCAAAGAAACTGAAGGGCACCTACTTGAGCAGTAGAAGGAAATCAGAGGAGTATTATATGACAGAAGCCAAAGGAAGAGAGGTTTCGACAAGCAAATAATGAACACAAAGTACTTAACAAAGTGGCTGGAATATGGTGCTCACTAAATATTGCATGTATTATGATGGTGAACGAGAAGGAAGTGGTGCAGAATACCAAGCAATGGTGAGAGAACAAGACAGAGACATCACAGAGAGTAATTTTTGTTGGGTGAGTGGGGAGGAGTACATTCAGAGTAGGAGGTTAAGTGGGAGGTACAGACATTGAGACACTAATCAGAGATAATGCTTTTAAGATCTTTGGCTGACATGGGAAGAAGATAAATAAGGCAGTGGTTGGAATGAGGCTGTGAGAATGAATAGAGGCAGTGTTTGATTTTGTGGCAATTTGGGAAGAGTTTAAAATGTAAAATGGTAAGGAACTAGTAGAAGGGGTGATATATATGAAAGAATATATATATATTGCTTATATATATGTATATAAGAAATATATATATTCTATATATATCATATTTATATTATTATTATATTACTATTTATATTATATTATTATAATATATTATATATATTTATATATAATATATAATAATATAATACATATATAATATATATATTTCATATATATATATATTATATATATATATATATATATGAAAAAAAAGGGATAAATGTATGAGTCCCAAAAAGATGAGAGAGGTAGGATCCAGAACACACAGCGAAAGGACTGATCTTCAATGGGCAGAAGGACATCTCTTTTATTCTAACAGGTGAGAAGAAGACAGGATGGGAGCAGATGTAGGCAGGCTGGAAAGATGTTCCCATTCACCCTTCTCTAGGAAAACAATTCTCTGGCACATATTCAGTGGTGTTTTAGTATGGAAATCTGTGGAATTTTCTGTTCTCATTTTCTGGTGCGATGTTTGATATTGTAGATCATTCTTTTTCTTAAAACTCTCCTGCCCTTTAAAATATATTTCAAATCGACAAAAAAAAAAAAAAAAAAAAAAAGCCTTAATATAATGAACGCCTATATACACTAGCTTAAGAAATACAAATGAAGGTCCAATTCTATTCTCTTACCTTCTCCCATGGATAATCACTATTTTGATTTAGGTGTTTCTCATTCCCATGCTTTAATACTTTTACCACTTTCTGAACTGCACATGTATCATATGTACATAATATATATGAATACATCTTTAAACAATGTATAGTCTTGATGTGAATATTTTAATCTTTCAGTGACAGTCTGGGAGAGGAAGATTTTCTGTCTTTGTCTGAGAAGTGCCATTGTTTGGCACCCTGAAGTGACGGTTTAGTTGCATATTCTAAGTTTATTAGCTTTTCCTCAACTCTTTGAAGATACATTTAATTAACCTCTGGCTTCTACTATTGTTCTTGGGAAATCTGTTGCTGCTCTGTTGCTGATCTAATAGTTATTTTTTCATGGGTAATCTGTCTTTTATATGACTCTTTTCTAAATTTTATCTTTGCCTTTGCTGCACTACAATTTCACTGCAACACGCCTAGGGTGTACTTTTTTATTTACTCAGCTTGAGACTCCATGACTTTGAAACATGATTTCATCAGTTCTGGGATATTATCAACCATTATCTCATCAAATTTCTCATCTTGCTTTCTGGAAATTTTGTTGGATAATATATTGAACTTCCTCAGTCTACCCTCAGGTTCTTAATTCATACTTTTCATTTCCTATTTCTCCATGCTGCCTTCTGTATAATTTTGTAAGAACTCTCTTGCATCTACTCATATCTCTTCATCTGTATCTAATAAGCTATTAATCAGTCCATAAAATTACTTTAAATGGATATATTTTAAATTTCTGGATGTTCTTTTTTAATCCATCCTTATTTTCACACTCTTACTATTTTCTTTAGGTTTTAATTGTCCTTTCCCTCTCACTCTGTATATCTCCTAATGGAAACATCATCTATCACATCTATGCAAGTGACTCTAAACTCTGTATCTTTAACCCAGTGTTCTTTCTTAAGCCTTAATTATCTATTTCTAATTGCCTTCCAGACATTATTAGATTTCTTGTGTCTCGTGCGGTGAGGTTTACCTGACACTTCATGTGTAGTAATGATGTGTCCCTTCTATGATTTGCCAAAGCACTTTTCTGTTCTACTCAATTAATACTTGGCAATACATAGCTTCACAGTGTAGGTTTTCTTTGCATGTGAATAAAACCAGATTGTAAGCCCTCAGAACACAAGGATCATGTTCTGTACTTCTTAGCAAGACTTCTGGATATCCTTAACTTCACTGACCACTTGAATGCCTTCAAAGCTAGACTTTCTTAGACTTGACTTTCCATAATATCATATGTGTGCCTGTTCTTTGGCAGAAGGACAATCTTTTATTGGTTGGTGTCCATTAAATTTATCATAGGGATTGCTCATAATAGGTTTGCTAGTTGATCTGATTGGTAAGCAACAGAAAAGTGGGTCCTTTTGAAATTTTCCTTGGGAACTTAATTTAAACTTATACCACTTCATTTGATGATATTGTCTCCTTCCTCCCATACCTCAAAGCATCAGTAAATAACTGATATGTACCCTTCAGGATAGGAAGTTTATTGCTAGTGTGAGTCACATTAACCAAACTGACAACAATGTGAGCCAACCTGTTATTTTACTCTTCCTTTTTATCTTCATCCCAAGTCACAAAGTAATACCACTAACTAAAGTATAAAATAAAATTACAACCAAGTCTTATTTTATAGTGGAATGAATATTAAGTCCTCCCAGTGAAAACACGGGCATAAAGGGCAAGCTATTTCTAAGAAACACTTTAAAAGAGAATAACATTGCTACTAAACTAGCACTTTATTCAGGATTAATGGGTGTGGTGAGCCAAATTATTCCAAAATCCTAAGCATAATAGGAAAGAAATTATGTCATTTTGAGGTGAAGAAAAGTTTCGGCTTGTTGGCTAGTATCTATGGCAAGCCATGTGGATTGCATCACAATTTTTCATTTGAAATGTAATGCAGATTTAAAAATTATATTAATTCTTAAACATGAAATACCAAACAAAATTAATTCAATTCCTTATTCTCACATAATAAGTTTTTGAGAAGAGGCTGGAATTCTGGTGGGTTTTTTTTTCTTTTTTCCTCTTCCTCTCTGCCTTTTATACAATGTATATATTTCTGTTGTAAAACACTAGAGCAGTTTTTAAGTATATATGATTAAATATGAAACTTCCCCTTTATCCTGCTAGGCCCTTCCCACTCTTTGTCCCTTTTTCTGTGTGTACCATTCTGTACTAATGTCGGCATATGAATAAATAAACCAAATCACACTGTATGTATACTATATGACTTACTTTTTCCCCTTAACAATATAACTTAGAGATTTTTTTCCATTTTAGTATGTTTGTCTCCATAATTCTTTTAACAATTGTACAGTAGTCTACATTATGAAAGCACTACAAGTCATAAAACCATTTCCTTACAGATTAACATTTAAGTTGTTTCTGAGTTTTTACTACTAAAACCAGTATTGCAAAATAATATTTGTATCCTTCTCTTTGTATAAATATGTCTTTGGGTAGATTCCTGTAAGTGGAATTACTGAGTCAAAGAGCTTATATATTGTAGATTTTGACAAACATGCAAATTACCATTCCAGATGTCTTTATCGGTGTATACTTCCTCCAACAGTGTATGGGAGTACTTGTTTTCCTACATCTTTCAATAACACTGGACATTAATGCTAACTCTTTGTTTAACTCCTGAGTGAAAAGTAAAAATAATAAATGATATGTACGGCCGTAGGAAGACAAAGGAAAAGTAAAAAAAAAGTGAGTTCTCATCATCTCACCTTTAATATAATAAGTTAATAGATAATGTCTAAGGTTGCAACAGATGGTTTTTTAAAAAGAAGGAAAAAAACTCACACAAAATGACTCTAATGAGGGGTTTTTTAGGATCTAGTATCTCTCGTGTAGAAGAAATAAATGAGGTTTAGCTACCCATTTTTTTTTAAGTTTATTTATTTTTTGAGAGAGAGAGAGAGAGAGAGCGAGCATGGTGCGCACAAGTGGTGGAGGGGCAGAGAAAGAGAGAATCCCAAGCAGGCTCTGCACTGCCATCACAGAACCTGACTTAGGACTCAACACCACAAACTGGGAGATCATGACCTGAGCCAAAGTCAAACACTTAAACTACTGAGCCACCCAGGCGCTCCTATTCACTTTTTATTCCAGTTTTTTTTTTCTCTCAAATGCAAGTAAATCCAACTTAATACCTTTTATAATTCTTTCTCTGTTTCCTCTCTTTCTTTCTGTGGTGTCTCTCTCACCCTCATGCTTCGTCTATATTTACAAAGAAAGATCTTCACCAAATATTAACATTGACTATTTGTGGGTGGTGGTACTTGGGTTGCTGGTTTCTTTCTTCTTTGTCCACATCTGTGCTCTTTGAATATTTTTAATGAGTAGAAATCATAATTATTAAATCAATAAAATTGCTATTCTAAAATCCAAAAAATAAAAATATGACAGAACTTTTACATACATACATACACACACACACACACACACACTGAAAACCCAAACAGTAAAGAAAGATACAAAATGAAAAATGAAAGCCTCCAACCCTTCTCACTCCTTACCCCACTGTACTTTTACCCAAAAGATAACCCCTATAATAGTTTCTTTAAATTGTTTTTATTAAAAAGCCATGCATATACAATGTACTTATATAAAAATAGCACACACATTCCTTTTTTATTTACACAAAAGGACCCACGAATTGCTCTGCACCTTGCTTTTCTTATTAACACACCTTGGAGATCTTTCCATATCAGCACTTTCAGATACATGCATCCACTGCAGGTCCTTGCTGCCCCACTCACTCAGTGTTCACAATATTCCAAGAATAAAAAATTCCAACAGACCAGCCAGAGTACAAGGCAAGTGTGCATGGAACCTGGCAACAACTTATACGACTGAAAAGGATGACTGAAGGATAGGACAATCCAGAATTCCTCTTCCTTTCAGTCCTTCCTCACTCATCAATAAGCCAAACGTAAAGATAATGGTAGAATGAGCATATATCAAAAAATGAAATTTTAGAATTTGAATTATATTTGTACAGCACTTCCACCATTTTGGTAAGAATGAAATACAAATTGTGTAATTTCGATAATTATGCACACATGTTAAATGCTCTTATATTTGCATCTTAAAACTGGCATTGTATAATATGAAGATGTATGGTAAATTCATGCTAACAATTTAAATTTTGTTTTTCTTTGCTTAGAATGACATTAAATAGCAAATAAAAAAATATGAAAGTTGAGAGAGAGACCACGGAAGAAAGGAAAAAGTTTATTTTAGTACCTTTGTACCTTTTAATGGCACTTTAGTCCTGCTTCTTGAACAAGAGGCTCCACACTTTCATTTTGCACTGAACTCTACAAGTTACGTTGCTGCACCGTTTATCATTCTAAAAACTGAAAGGAAGTTGCCGTGTAGTAGAAAGAGCACAGGAGACTTTCAGTTCTTGCCCTTCAGTAGCGTGGCAGTTATTGATAGTTGTTTGTCCTGTAACTATTCTCACCCTCTTCTGTGCCAAGAGCACCACTGTTTTGTTCAGAACAATACGCCTTGTTAAACATTAGAATTTTTAAACTAGGCACACTGTACTTACCAAACTCTATTGTATTAAGAAGGAACCAAATGACCCAGGTCTGGCAAATGACATGTAAACACAAGTTTACTAGATGGGGCTTATGAAAAAGCTGTTTTCTTCATTTAGAAAAAAAGAGAAAGCAGCCTCAGTTGGCAAGTACCTTCTCCCTTCACCTTTCTTCCTTTTTTCTGCCTTGAATTTATATGTGCTGCCTAGAAATACAGAAGCCGTCTTATGAAGAGAGGATGAAAGCTACATGCTAAGAATAGCAAAACAGAAGTAAAGAAAGCTGCCTACCTCTGAGCTTCTTAGTAGGTGATAAAATAAATCCCTATTTGGGTGAGTCACCCTACCCAGGTTTCTGTTACCTGAGCTGATCAAAATCAATCTCTAACTAATACCAGCAGACTAAATAACATGAAAACTCTTCTACTACACTTGCTGGGTGAGGTGCAGAAATAATATTTTTAATACATACTTAAGCTTACAAAACTACAAGGAAATACTTAACTGGCAGAAGTAAAGAAGAAACTGGACACCAGAGCCGGGAGCACACAGTATGACCCTGTCTTGAGTTGGGAAAGGGATGGGTGAGGAAAATGCTGGAATATTCAAACCCATGGTAACTGGAGATAAGACTTTGAGCCTTTGAGAAAAGCAGGAACTAGAAACGATGAGCCCTTCCTCATACTCACCCCTACATACATTAAAACTCTGGGAAGTTCTATACCCTCAATGAAAGGGTAAATTAGACAAAATTCACACACACACACCCCCAACCCCCCACCCCCCGCAGCACATCAAGAGGACAAGGACGCTTTTCTGTCATGAAATGAACTCTGAAAAGAGGGAAAAAATGGACTTCCAAGAGAATCTGTAATCATGATTTGTATTCCAGTTGCTCAGGGTTTCAAATTTACAATATCTGAATAATCTTGGAACTTCCAAGCCAAGAAAGAAGTTCATATAAAAATTGGTCTCTGGACATTGATAACCCTAAGAATCTCTGACAGAAGAAACATTTTTTAAAAATCACTAAAAATAAGTTTATTTTTTTTAAAAAGAGGCTACGAGATACAAAAGGTATCGATCTACAGTGAGTCAACAGACACAACAAACAGTATTATATTCCTAATCACCGAAGGATGCATCTGATTGACAACAGTTATGTAGTTTAAAATATAAACTAGTATCATTTACAGATCCATATATAATTAGTGAAAGTATAAAACACAATAGGTAATAATCATGCAACTTAAGAATAGTGGCTAATTCTTCAAAAAGAAAAAGGCAGGAATAGAATGTTAAAAAAAAAAAAAGATGAAGAACTGATCCAGTTTTAAGGAGGATTGAGCAACGTGACAAATGGGTACAACACCTGATCTTGGCTTAGAGGTTTTTGCTTTAAAGACGTTGGTGGAATAATTGGGAAAGCTTGAAGGAACTTTCTGGAAAAGGATATACAGAAGTTTTTGTACTATTCTTGCAACTTTTTTCTTGGTCTGAAATTGGTTCAATATGAAAAAATCGCTTTTTCAAAATAAGAGGATCGGTTCCAGTTCAACACGTAAGACGATCCTTACCTTACCTCTTCCCATAGGCATACCACATCTACAGCCACATATGGAATAATTTCCTCTGAAAAAACCTAAAGGCTGGCTGAGCAAAAACTACACATTGGGAAAACAAGAAAAAAGCCACACTGAAGCAGGTAAAAAAGGCTGGGCACAATCTTGCCATATACCTCACCCCAAGTGTGGCAACCTATAATCAAGAGGAAAATTCATAACCTGGAGCTTGTTCTTAAAGAGCAAAGGGTATGAACCCCATATTTGGCAACCCAACTTTGAAGACTTGCACCTGAGAGACAAGCTCCCAAAACACGTGGCTTTGAAAACCAATGGGGCTCATGCCACAAGACTGTAGCAATCTAAGAAACGGATCTCAAGGGGCTCACATGCTTGGACTCATCCCAGGGCCCAGCTCAGAAGAGCTAATAGCACTCAGACTTTAAGTGAAAGAGACTCACCTGCTTATATGAAAGCACTGGCCTGGGGGGCAGACATCTAATTTGACACACACACGCTGAAACCCTCTCTGGGGACACAGACTGATGGGCACTATCATTACACTCTCCTTCAGCCTTGCTCCAGCCAACAGGTGCCAACGTGTTCTTTTTTCCAACAAGCACCACCTTTACGTTTCCCTCACTTTGCACTAGCTGGTGGACGTCATCTTTGGGCTCTCTCACCGCTTTGCCCTAGCCTACAGTCACAAACTCGTTTTCTTTTTCTAGTGCCATCTTTACATTCCCCTTCTCCCTTGCTACAGCTGGAGAGCACCATCTTCATTCTATCCTGTCGTACACTAGCACATCAGTAACTCCCGGAAGCTAGTTTTTACACGTCTGGTGCTCTGATTTGTGCTGCTGCTACCCAGAGGATGCTCCTTGATCACCTGGCTCTGAAGCCCAGGGAGCTTGCATTCCTGGGTCCCATGGGGCTATAACAATCAAAGAGATAGTTCTTGGTAGGATACCACCCCTAGGATGGTGGGTGCACAGACAACACACTGAAGCACATCCCCAGTCTTTCTACAAAGAGGTTTATTACTTAACCTGCAGTTTCAGCCTGAAGGACAGCCTTCAGGTGTGGCACACACCTGGGGGCCTGTGGAGGCCCCAGGGAACTAATCCAGTGGATGCTATCTTTGCATTCTCCCTCTGCCTCACTACAGCTTGCCAGAATCACCTGTAAAAGACCTTATATATTTGTCTGGAGCCACAATTTTTGTGACTACTGCCCAGAGGATACCTCCAGATTGTCTGTCTCTGGTGGCCAGCAGGGCTTATGCTTGAAATCCCAAAGGACTGTGTATATTTGCTGCCTGAAGGTCTAGCATCCAAATCAGCCTGAATCTAGGTGCTGATTGAGATCCTCACCTTTGGGACACTGACAGGTTTTGGCACACCCTCAACTACTGGGAGCTATTAAAAATATAATAAGCTGTAATTAGACAATTACAAAGGTTTGGGAGACAACTCAAGCTAGGGCAGGGTTGAATGACAATGTTCATCTCCTACCCAAGGCCATTACTTCAAGACTGAGAGAGGTGTATCTTTCATCTAATACATAGAAACTAAGAGAGTCAAGTGAAATAAAGAAAGGGAGGATATGTTTCAAACAAAAGAACAATATAAAACCTCAAAAAAAAACTTAATGAAGCAGAGATAACTAATTTATCTGACAAAGAGTTCAAAGTAATGGTCATACAGATGCTCACCAAACTTGGAAGAAGAATGAACGAACATAGTGCAAACTTCAACAGACAGACAGAAAATCTAAGAAAAGTACTAAACAAAAGTCACAGAGCTGAAGATTCTGAACTAAATAACTGAACTAAAAAAATAGACTAGAGGTGTTCAACAGCAGAGGAGATGAAGGAAGAAAAAGGTTCAGTTAATTCGAAGACAGGACAGTTGACTTCACCCAACAAGGACAGCAAAGAGAAAATATAATGAAAAGAAGGGAATATAGCTTATGGTACTTATGGAACAACATAAAACAGACTAACATCTGCATTATATGACTCTCAGAAAGAGAACAGAGAAAGGGGTGAAAAATTTTTTGAAGAAATAATGCTTGAAAACTTCTTTAACCTCGAGAAGGAATCAGACATCCAGATTCAGGAAGCTCAGAGACTTCCAAATAAGATGAACCAAAAGAGACCCACACTAACACACAGTATAATTAAAATGTCAAGTCAAGGGCACCTGGGTGGCTCAGTCAGTTAAGTGTCAGACTTTGGTTCAGGTCATGATCTCACGGTTTGTGACTTCAAGCCCCACATTGGGCTCTCTGCTGTCAGCATGGAGCCCGCTCTAGATCCTCTGTCCCCTTCTTTCTCTGCCCGTCCCCCACTAATTCTCTCTCTCTCTCTCTCAAAATAAATAAACAAAAAAATAAATTAAATAAATGTCAAAAGTCAAACAAAAGGAGAGAATCTTAAAAGCCACAAGAGAAAAACAACTTGTTATGTACAAGGGAAACGCCACATGACTACAAGCAGATTTTTTTTGGTAAGAATTTTGCATGCCAGAGGGGGTGGCACAATATATTCAAATCACGGAAAGAAAAACTTTCAACCATGAATACATGAGTAGCTATCACTCAGGACTGAAGAAGAGATCAAGAGTTTTCTAGACAACCAAAAGCTAAAAAAGTACATCACCACTAAACTGGCTTTACATAAAATGGCAAATGTACTTCGTTGAGCTGAAAAGAAAAAATGCTAGTTAGTAACAAGAAAATATATGAAAGAATAAATCTCACTGGAAAGGTAAATATATACTGAAGGTAATGGATTAAATGCTTATAAAACTAGTATGAAGGCTAAAAGACAAAAATAAAAGTAACTAAAACTATAATAATTAGTTAAGGGATACACAGAATAAAAAGATGTAAAATGTGACATCAAACACATAAAACAGAAAGGTAGGACAGTAAAAATGTAGAGCTTTAGAATGCAATCAAATCTAAGTTATCAACTTAAATAGACTGCCATAGGTACATAGGTTGTTACACGTAAGTCACATGATAACCACAAAGGAATATTCTATAGTAGATACACAAAAAATAAGCAGAAAAGAATCTATGCATACCACTAAAGAAAGTCATCAAACCACCAGTAAAAGAGCAAAGGGGAAAAAAAGGAATAGAGGGGAACTACCAAACAGCCAGAAAACAATTAAAAACAATTACGTACATAATTACAGTAGCTACTTTAAATGTTATGGACTAAATTCTCTAACTAAAAGACACAGAATAGTTAAATGTAACAAAACAAGATCTATAAATATGCTGCCTCCAGGAGACGTCAGATGTAAGGACACATACAGACTGAAAGTGAAAGAATGAAAAGGAACTCCATGCAAATGAAAACAAAAAACAAAAACAAACAAAACAAAAAACAAAAATAAAACAAACTGGGGTAGCTATATTTATATCAGACAAATTAGATTTTAAAACAAAGACTCCAATAGGAGATAAAGGGCATTACATAATTATCCAGGGGTCAATCCAACAAGAGATTTTAACATTTGTAAATATTTATGCATCTAATATAGGAGCACCTAAATATATAAAGCAAATATTAATAGATCTAAAGGGAGAAATAGACAGCAACAATAATGGTGGGGACTTTCCCCATTTACATCAGTGAATAGATAATCCAGACAGAAAATCAATAAGGCAACATTGGCCTAAATGACACATTAGACCAGATGGACTTAACATATGTATATAAAACATTCCACCCAAAAGCAAAAGAATGTGAGAATACATATTCTTCTCAAGTAGACATGGAACATTCTCCAGGATAGATGACATGTTAGGCTGCAAAACAAGTCTTAATAGGTTTAGAAAGATTGAAATTATATCAAGCATTTTTTCTGAACACAATGGTATGAAACTAAAAATCAATTACAAAAAGAATACTGGAAAACTTACAAACATGTGGAGATTAAACACAATGCTGTTAAACAACCAATTGGTCAAAGCAGAATTCAAAAGAGAAATCAAAAAATGCCTGAGACAAATGAAAATGAAAATACAACAGACCAAAATTTATGGGATGCAGCAAAAAGAGTTCTCACAGGGAAGTTCATAGCAATAAATGCATACCTCAAAAAAAAAAAAAAAAGAAAAGAAAAATCTCAGTCTAACTTTACAGTTCTAGGAACTATAAAAATAAAAACAAACAAAACCCAAAGTTAGTAGAAGAAAGGAAATAAAGATCAGAGTGGAAATAAATAGAGACTAAGAAGACAATAGATCAATGAAACTAAGAGCTGGTTCCTTGACAAGATAAACAAAATTGAGAAACCTTTAGCCAGACTTACCAAGAAAAAAGAGAGAAGACTTGAATAACAAAAGCCAGAAATGAAAGAGGAGATGCACAACTAATACCACAGAAATACAAAGGATCATGAGAGATTACTATGAACAATTATATGCCAACAAATTGGACAACCCAAAAGAAATGAACACATTCCTACAAACATACAACTTACCAAGACCGAATCATGAAGAAACAGAACACCTGAACAGACTAATTACTTGTAAGGAGATAGACTCAGTAATCAAAACCCCCCCCAACAAACAAAAGTCCAGGAACAGACAAATTCACTGGAGAATTCTATCAAACAGTCAAAGAAGAGTTAATACTGACTCTTCTCAAAATTCTCGCAAGAAATAGAAGATAGAATGCTTCCAAACTCATTTACAAGGCCAGTATTACCCTGATACCAAAACCACACAAGGACACCACAAGAAGAAAAGGTTACAGGCCAATATCCCTAATGGACATAGATGCAAAAGTTCTCAATAAAAATTAGCAAACCAAATTCAACAATACATTAAGGATCATACACCAGGTTCAAGTGGGATTTATTCCCCCGATGCACAGATGGTTCAACTTCTGCAAATCCATCAATGTGATACACTACATTAACAAAATGAAGCATAAAAAATCATATGATCACCTCAATGGTTGCAGAAAACATACTTGACAAAATTCAACATGCATTCATGATTAAAACACTCAACAAAACAGGTTTGCAGGAAACATATCTCAACATAATAAAGGCCATATATAAAAAACCCACAGCTAACATCATATTCAATGATGAAGAATTGAGAGTTTTTCCCTAAGATCAGGAACAAGACAGGGATGTCCACTCTCACCATTTAATTCAACATAGTACTGGAAGTCCTAGCCACAGCAATCAGAAAACATAAAGAAATAAAAGACATCCAAATTGGAAAGGAAGAAGTAAAATAGTCACTATTTACAGACAACATGATATTACATATAGAAAACCCTGAAGACTCCACCAAAAAACTGTTAAAATAAAGAAACTCAGTAGAAATTCAGGACACAAAATTAATATACAAAAATCTGTTGTGTCTCTATACAATGATGATGAACTGACAAAAAGAGAAATTAAGAAAGCAACCCCATTTACAATTTCATCAAAAAGAGTAAAATACCTAGGGATAAATTAAAACTAAAGAGGTGAAAGATCTGTATATTGAAAACTACAAGACATTAATGAAAGAAACTGAAGAAGACACACATAAATAGAAAGATATTCTGTACAGTATTGTTAGGAGCACCTAGGTGGCTCAGTGGGTTGAGCATCTGACTCTTGATATCCTCTCAGGTGCTAATCTCACAGTCGTGGGATCGAGCCCCATGTCAGGCTGTACGCTGAACATGGAACCTGCTTGGGATTCTCTCACTCCCTCTCTCTGCTCCTCCCCTCACCCAGTAAAAATAAATATTAAAAAAATAAAGAATCAGTATTGTTAATATGTCTATACTACCTAAAGCAATATACAGATTCAATGCAATCTCTACCAAAACTCCAATGGCATTTTGCACAGAACTGGAACAATCCTAAAAGGTATATGGAACACAAAAGACCCCAAATAGCCAAAGCAATCTTGAGAAAGAAGAACAAAGCCGGAGGCATGCTCTCTGATTTCACACTGTATTAACAAAGCTACAGTGATCAAAACAGTATTCTCCAAAAACAAACACATAGATCAATGGAACAGAATAGATAGCCTAGAAATAAATGCATACATATATGGTCTACCCATTTATGAAAAATGAGCCAAGAACAATGGGGAAATAGTATTTTCAATAAACAGTGATAGTAAAATTGGACAGCTACATGCAACAGAATGAAACTGGACTACTATATTACACCAAAAGTAAAAATTAACTGAAATGAATTAAAGACTTATACAGAAGACTTGAAACCATAACACTCCTAGAAGAAAACATAGGCAGTAAGTTCATTGACATAGGTCTTGGTAATGATTTTTTTTCAATTTGACACCAAAACAACAAAAGCAAAAATAAACAAGTGGCACTATATCAAACCAAAAAGCTTCTACACAGAAAGGAAAACGTCATCAAAATGAAAAGGCAACCTACTGAATGGGAGAAAATATTTGTAAGTCATTATGTCCAATAAGGGTTAATAGCCAAAATATATAAAGAACTCATACAATTCAATAGCAAAAAAAAAAAATCCAATTAAAAAATGGGCAGAAAATCTGAGTAGACATTTTTCCAAAGAGAACATACTGATGGCCAACAGGGACATGAAAAGATGCTCAACATCATTAATCATCAGGGAAATGCAAATCAAAACTGCTACCTCACACCTGTTAGAATGGCTATTTTCACAAGTCAGGAAACAAGTGCTGGAAAGGATGTGGATAAAAGAGAACAACTGTGCACTGTTGGTGTGTATGTAAACTGGTGCAGCTACTCTGGAAAATAGTATGAAGATTCTCCAAAATTTAAAAATAGAACTCTTATATGATCCAGCAATTCCACTCCTGGGTATTTATCAAAAAAAAAAAAAAAAAGAAGAAGGAGAAGTACTAACTCAAATCTGCACCCCCATGTTCCTTCATTACAGCATTATTTACAATAGCGAAGATATGGAAATAACCTAAGTGTCCATCAGGGGATGAATGGATAAAGAAAATATGACATGTGACATGCAAACACACACACACACACACACACCGTGGAATATTATTCACCCATAAAGCGAATAAAATCTTGCCATTTGTGACAACATAGATGGCCTTCTTATGCTAAGTGAAATAAATCAGACAGAGAAAGACAAATACTATATAATCTCACTTATATGTGAAATCTAAAAACAACAACAGCAAAACCCAAGCTCACAGATACAGGGAACTGACTGGTGGTTGCAACGGGGGGCTCAAAGGAAGAAACAGATGAAAGGGGTCAAAAGGCACAAATGTCCAATTATAAAATAAATAAGTAATGGGGATGTAATGTACAGCATGGTGAATATAGCTAGTAATACCATATTGCATATTTGAAAGTTGCTAAGAGAATAGATCTTAAAAGTTTTCACCACACAAAAACAATTTTTACTACCTTTTTATTTTTTTAATTTAAATTTTAGTTAACATACAGTGCAATATTGGCTTCAGGAGAATTCAGTGATTCATCACATACAACACCCAGTGCTCATCACAACAACTTCCCTCCTTAATACCCATCACCCATCTAGCCCATCCCTCCCATCCACCTTCCTCCATCACCCCTCAGTTCGTTCTCTATCATTAAAAGTCTCTTGTAGTTTGTAACATGTTGGGGGGCGGGAAGGAAAAAAAAAATTTGTAACTTTACACATGGTGATATGGATGGATATTAACTAGACTTACTGTGGTGATCATCTTGCAATGTATATAAATAGTGAACCATTATGTTGTACACTTGAAACTAATGTAATATATGTCAATTATACCTCAATTTAAAAAAAGAAAAGGAAGATGAAGATAAGAAATAGTGCACAGAAAAAAATTGTCAGGATCTGATCTGTTGAACGTGATAAAGAAGAGGAAATAATCATAGGGGACTGGGATTTTTAGCTTAGGTGACTTGGTGCATATAATTCAATTTACCATTACAGGAAATCCAAGAAGAAAAACAACATTAAAGAAAAGGAAACTCAGCGCTGGAAATATTTAAGCGCTGTAGTTGGATGTTTAGATAGGAGAGGAGGGGTACAAAAAAAAAACTGTATACATCTTGATTTGCTTATTCATTTAACAAATGGAGAATCCACTGTGTTGCTGGGAATGTAGACCATAAAAGTATAAAAATTAACAATAAATGGTTTCTGCCCTTGAGGACTCAATCCAGTAAGAGAAATGGAATCTGCCCGTTAGCAAAGGATAGACTGGGGGGAGCACGTTCCCATCGGATGATGGGTTCATTCTCAACCTCAGGCACACATTAGAACCACCTGGAGGAGCTTCTAAACATCCCAATGCCCAGTCCACATTCTGGGGGAGGGGATGAGGCACCAGTGGTTGCTTAAACTCTCCAGGTGATGCCAATGCACAGCCAAGATTAAGAGGCAATAGCTTGACTCAGAAGACAACACCTAGGATACCTTTTCCTTTGAAGCATTTGGTAATAATGATGAGTGTGCAGAGGGTGGGGGTGGAAAGGATAAAAGGTGGAAATAAGGGAATTTGACTGAAGGAGCTGCCAAATAGCTTTGATATATAGTTTCTCTGTAAAGAAAAAGTATCAAAGGCTGAGAGTAAGGGTATATGAGAATAAAGTAGGAATCTTAAGGAGAGTGGTGAAGTTTTGCAGTAGGGTCTGCAGAGAGTGAAAAGGAGTTGATTAGGAAGAAGTAAAAGCATTTCTAGGCAGTTAAAGGTTCAACGGAAATAGGCAATCATGCATTGGTAGTAGCATCCACCTACAATGTTGTGCAATTTTCCCCTAACAACGCTTGACAGTTTGAGAGCATGAACAGAGAAAACATTCATCTGGGAACGTAGGCTGATGGGCCAGAAGGATGATGGGAACTCTGAGTTCTGGTGAGAGTTAAAAATCGGTAAATAGTAATGAGTCATGGGACTGTAGCCCTTGATGATAGTAAGAACACACTAAATGAGTAAAGGAATCAGAGAGGTCAAATGAGAGGCAATTTTGTCCAAAATTAGATTTCTAAATTTAAGATTTCAAGGTAGCAGAGTACAGGAAAAGTTTTGATAACAGAATCTTAATTGTTCTTCCTACCTGTCTTTGTCCCTCCCCAATTGATTAGCCACACTGCAAACATGTTATAAATTAAAAGCCTGATCATCTCTCCCCACCATCAAACCTCATCCTTCCAGATAAATTCAATCAAAAGCCAGCCTAAGAAGTCTTAATTATCACTATCACCTCTCTTACCCTACTAATACCCCCTTCCTCTCACTCTCACCCAATCCTACACAAACTTTTATACTTTATAGTTTTCAGGCTGTGTTTTACTTTGCAAATCATCTTTTAATCCATATTTCAACAACCTTCCCAAAATACTTGATTCTGGCATTTCTTGTTTCCTTACTTTTAATGATGGTTTCTTTGGGGGAAATTCTTTAGGCTACTTGCCCATTTTTGTGAAGGTTTATTTAGTTAGAACTAGATAGATAATGTAATTTACAGATACACTTAATCAGCCACACTGTATTATGTTATCATAAGCTGATGCAAATAATCAAAGGAAATTACTAATTTCAACTCTTCCAAGTTGAGAAGTTCCCATTATTCTCTTAAGATCCTCATTTACTATCTGTGACGTGTCTATCTGATAAATGTAAAGTGAGAACACCAGTGTCAATCTATATTTTTTTAAAAACTTAGTGAAACAAATTTTTGTCTATTAGATAAAATACAAACCAACCTTCCAATATTTTTTCAGCACCCCCGTGGATCATATTGCACACCCCAATGAGGTACATATAAACCACCACTTTAGATGTCACTGGTCTAGGTATGAGGTAATGAACATCTTGTCAGCCACTAACAAAAAAAAAAAAATTAAAATGCATATCATACTACCTACAATACCATTTCAATAAAGGTTTTATTTATTTTTTAAGCTAAAAATTTTGGGGAAGATTTCAGGTATTCAACACTTTGTATGATCTTAAAAACATCACTTTCATAATACTTTGTATTGGAATAAGAAGTTACTATAAGGAACAGATTAAAGAAAGCATTAAAAGGTAATCTAGAACCCTTCCAGAAAGACCTACCGTCCAAATTAGAATTAGAATTCAAGTTACTAAGTACAGGCTGGAAGTGAACGTTTAAGAGCACTTTGGATTCCTCCTAGGCATTTCATCACATTGTACTTATTCAATTTCTGTCTTAGGAATTATTTATAAACTCCCATGAGAGCAAGGGCTATCTGTCTTGTTGCCTGCTATATTCCTAGCCACAAGAATAATGCCATTTGGCACAGAGTAGATATCCAAAAAATATTTACTGAATGAATGCATAAAAGAATGAAGTGGTATAAATACAGATTAAGAAACTAATCAAAGAAAAGAGAACAGGGGCACATGGGTGTCTCCATCGCTTAAGCTTCCAACTTCAGCTCAGGTCATGATCTCACCAGTTCATTGGTTTGGCCCCGTAGTGGGTTCTGCACTGACAGCTCAGAGCCTGAAGCCTGCTTCGAATTCTATGTCTTTCTGTCCCTCCCCTGCTTGTGCTCGCTCTCTCTCTCTCTCTCTCTCTCAAAGAGAAATAAACATTAAAAAAGAGAGAGAGAGAAAACAAAAAAAGTGCTGAACATTGAGTTTAAGGAATACCTGCATTAAAGCCATCAGAAGTGCCAGCAGAGTCGAATGGGAAAGTCTACAAGGTACTGGGAAAGCCAGCAAACAATAAGGGCCTGGAAAGGGGTGTATTGCTGGGAAGGCACTGAATACAGTCACTGTGGAAGTCTGAGAAAAGGCCAATGAGTTTATCATGAACATAAAGGCAACCTCAAGAATGCTGTTTAGGTATAGTTACAGAAATAGAAGTCAATTGCATTGAATCAGGCAGGAAACGGATAGTAAGTTAATACAGGCAACACACGAGTCTTATGAATTTGTGAAACGAGAGAAACAGTATTAAAACTCTAAAGGGCTCAACAAAAAGAAGTGACTTTTTTTTCAAGTTAGGAAGATCTACATGTTTGAGGACAGGATTCAGAGTTTTTTTCCTATAATGGTGGACACAGTTTTGTGATTCTAAACTAGAATGAACATAAATGATGGCAAACATATTTATTGTGAAGACAGACATCTGGAAAGAGAGAAAGTGCATTTCCACATAAAAACCTAAAATAAACAATAAATGAAAAACAGGATTCCTGATTACATATTTCCTTTTCCATATTTCTGGGAAAATAGGTTGAGATGAAATATACATGCAGCAATTTTGGTCTTGGAGACTCATTCTATTGGAGTTACCTTAGAAAGAAGTGGTTGTTTCTGTCACCACCACAGAGAATAAAAGAATACAAATATTTATATGAATCTGCTGTTCTTTATGTCTTCAGGAACTAATCTTTCAGCCGTTAACAATAGCTACTGCTTCTCTGCTGCTTCAGTAAAACATGAGCTCATTTCATTGCCTGCTGGGGCTGTATTTTCCCAGCCCTAATGTAACAAAAGGATACAGTGACAAAAAAAAATAACATGGAGTGTTTTATTCTTGAAATACTGTCTCTCCCTCTGCGCTATCGCCTGTTTTAACTTAGTTCAAGCATAGGTCGTATCGTGAGAGCTGCTTTGGAAGTTACTTGGCATTATGGGCTTTTGAACAGATTTCACTTCATATTTTCATTTGTTATTAAAATTCCCCACAATGAATGTTAAGGGTTAAGAGTTATTCCATCTCACTCACCATTTTATACTTCCTTGTGTCTCCCACCTGGCACTTTGTATCCCCCGTCACCGTACTTTGCACACAGTAGGCGGCTTGTGTTGCTCGAATAATCCAGCGTGGGCTTGCTGCCTTAAGGCACTCAAAACCCCCGCAGCAGCAAATAGTTAACGGAGCTTCTGGTGGGGGTGAAGGGCCCGAAGATTGTCAAGTAACCCAACTGAGAGCTCCTTGAGACCAGGGACAGTTTTGTTCAGTACGGTATGTCAGCCCCTGATTCAGTCCTGGTACACAGAAGATTCTCAATAATCCTTAATGAACAACACACTCAGTGGGAACTATAAACTCAGCCCTGCTCAGGAAACGTAAATCGAGTGCCACCAGGCGTCAGGGATCAGCGGGGCGTGGCTGCTACAAGATGCTAAGGAGTTGTCTGTTGGTTGTAATTTCATAATATTGTCATTCTGTGCTACAATTTTCATATTTTCCCTTGAAACAAAACGGGGGAATTTGGGTTGTCTCTGCTCTCAGTTTTCAGCGGCTAACCTACAAACCAGGGCCCCCACGCCTCACTACTCGCTTCTGGGAGCTAACATGCCCCTCCCTCCGGTGGAGCTGGCCGAGCTTCCGGCGCGCCCCGCGACTGCGCCGCGGCGATCCAGAAGGGGTCGCTGTTCCCGCGACAACCTCTGAAAAGGCTCCACCCCGCGGCCGGCGGGGCTTCCTCCGTCCGGGACCCCGCCCCACACAGCTCATTACCAGTCCGTCAGCCTCCTTCTAGCTTTCGGCCGCCAGCGCCGACGCTAGCGCCAGACTCCGCGGAGCAGGCCCGACGTCTCGGCCGCCCCCGCCGCCACCCGGGCGCGCGGCCCGCCCCGCCCGTTCTCTCCCCTCGCCCCACCCTCTCGCTTCCCCCTCACGGAAACGACAGCTGCTGCGGCGGGGCTGGCGCCGCCTCCCTCCACCTACCACGTCTGCCCCCGCCACTCTCGCCCGGTGCCCCAGCCCGGCCTCGGCGCCTCCCCGCTAAGTCAGCCGGCAGCTCCGCCCGGCTGCCGCCGCCCAGGATGAACATCATGGACTTCAACGTGAAGAAGCTGGCGGCGGACGCGGGCACCTTCCTCAGTCGTGCTGTGCAGGTACCGCGGTGGGGGGAGAAAGGGTGGCGCCCGAGAGGGCCGAGGAGGGGCCGCGCGAGGCGGCGGCGCTCCCCGCACCCGACCACACGGACCGGCTGGCAGGCCTGCGGCCGGAGGCCTGGGTGATGGGCGCGGCCTGGTGCCCCCTCCGGGCACGGCGGCGGTTTTCTGCCCCCTTCCAGTTCAACCGCCGCTTCCCCGGAAGCGAGGCGGGGTGGGGAGAGGGTGCGGAGCTTCCTCCGCCCCGGGAGGACACCTTGAATTCGGCTCCGGACCGAGAGACAGCACCGCCCGCCTTTCTGGCCCCACATCGCCAGGGCTGGTGTGGCCGCCCTCCCGGGGAGGGCAAAGGCCCTGCTAGCCCGGCGCGGTAACGAGAGAGACGGGCCTTTCTTGCACCACCCCCACCCTTTCCTTTCGTCTCTCCCTCTCCTCGCCGAGTCCAAGAAGGAAGTTTCCTTTTCCTGCCCCTGAACCGAAAGAGCTGCCAGCGCAGTTCCTTCCAGCCCTCTCTCTCCCTGAAAGGAAGGTCCCTGGGCTTAGGGCGGTCCGCGGGCGAAATGGAGATCGTCGGTTGGCGTCCATACTCTGCCAAGGCCTTGGGAAGCCTGGAGTTTGGGGGTTCCCACCTCGTTCTCAAAATGAGGAGCATCGGCAGCAGGACAAGGAGACGCTGGAGGGGAAGATTCGCGTTATGCGTGTTGTCAAGAGTTGTTATATTTCAAATACACTTTAAGGGGGAAATTTAGCCGTCTTGCGGCATTCCGCAGTCAAGGAAGTGTCAGCACTCGGGAACTTGGACAGTTTTCCCCAGCTATCACCCACATTATGTCAACTCGTTTAAATCTACGAACAGATGTAAATTTCACACAACATGAGTTATAAACAATCTGGTGCTTAAATTAATGACATAGTCATAGTAGCAACAACATTCCCTTTTGTAAAGAGAAAACAAAAATAATTTTCTAATACACATACCAAACTAATACTGAAATGTAAATCAGTTGCACTGCCTTATTACTTTTCTCCTTTACCCCAGTTTCATTGGTGGAGTTGATCTTACATTGCATTATTCTTGGCAAGAGAATGGTAGAAGTCGAGCTAGGTAATAGCTGCCTATATTGTGAAAAAAACTGTCAAACATATGCAAGGCATTTGACAGATTATCTACTGTCCTTTCTGTAACTTTGCCAGATAGATGCTCTTAACCCCTTTTATATATGAGGAAACAGCCTCATAGAGGTTAAGTTACTTGTTTAACTTGCATGGCTAGTAAATAGCCAAGTGCTGCCTGATCTGCTACTCATTGAAAGCTGCTTCTCTCTTGCAGAGTAGGCATTGCAGATATAGAATATAGAATGTTGCAGACTGGAGAGACTTTAAAGATCATCTAATATAATCTGAGCATTTCAATAACACTTAAGCAGATAATACTTAAGGCAGTGGGAAATTCCTTCTAGGTGTTGATTTCTAAGTTCCAAAATCTGCATGGTGAGTAATAAGCTAGCTGCCTTAACCCTTATCTCCTCCTCCTTCATTAAAATATAAGCTATAGATGGTTCATTTGGCCTGGATGGCTCGGTTAAGCGTCTGACTTCAGCTCAGGTCATGATCTCAGGTTTGGTGAGTTCGAGCCCCTCATAGGACTCTGCCGTCAGTGCCAAGCCTGCTTCGGATCCTCTGTCCCCCCTCTCTCTCTGCCCCTTCCCTGCTTGCTCTCTCTCAAAAATAAATAAACATTTTAAAAATAAAACATATGCTATATTGTAAAGACATTGGTTAAAATGATTTATTGATTTAAATTCGCCTACTTCCGATAGTTAAAAGACAAGTGCAAGGAGGGTGAGTGGTTGAGAGTCTGAAATGATTTGATTTGTGAGACTTAATGTTGACTGAAAAGAGGCCTTCAATATTTTTTATTGCTGATTCCCAAAGATTTTGTTTGCCGAGCAGAGATTTGATGTTGTATTGCCACCCTTTTAAAGAGAGATGTGTTTTCAGGTAGAGAATCCACAGTGCTTAAATAAGACACATGTACTAGAATTTGATTGATTGATTGGTTGATTTTTAGAATTTGATTTAAATTGTTAGTAGACTTGATTTAAAAAATAAATCTAGCAGGCGCCTGGGTGGCTCAGTCGGTTAAGCCATCCGACTTCAACTCAGGTCACGATCTCGTGGTCCGTGAGTTCGAGCCCCGCGTCGAGCTCTGGGCTGATGGCTCAGAGCCTGGAGCCTGCTTCCGATTCTGTGTCTCCCTCTCTCTCTGCCCCTCCCCCGTTCATGCTCTGTCTCTGTCTCAAAAATAAATAAATGTTAAAAAAAATTTTTTTTAAATAATAAAAAAATAAATCTAGCAAAGCTCTCAAAAGATGTACTTTTCAGATGGATTTTAATTGCTCATTGCTTCAAATCCTTTAGTTTTTAAATTCTGTCCTAATCTTAGCTATCAAATTATTCTCAGTACTAAATACTTAAGTGCCTACTGCCATGTCTGTCTTACACTACTATTTTGGACTCTGGTGATACACTGGTGAATAAAATCAGCAAAATACCTGTTCTGATAGAGCTTATAATCTAGCAAAAGACAAATTAGTAAATACATCAGGTGGTGATGAAGAAAAAGGCCAGAAGTGATATGTTAATGGTGGGGATGGTGGTTTTTGCCAGGTTGTATAGATATATGATTCAGGACAAGTCTTTCCAACAGGATCAAATTCCAAGAGACCTCAAGGAAGTGACCATTCCAATTTTTTGGAGGAAAGGCATTTTAGGCAGAGGGAAAAAGTATGAAGACCCTGAGGTTCTGGGTTACCAGGGTTATCAGGTAGGGAGCTGTGGCCATAGGATAGGCAAAAGGTGATATTGACTTAGGTGACAGTAATAGCAGGGAAGATTCAGAACCTATTCAGTATTGCTTCTCAAGTTGGCTTGAGGCTAGGAGGGAAAGATGTGTTACGGATGACTATGAGGTTTTGGCTTGAGATTTACTGAGAAGGGAAAAATTTCAGGAGGAACAGACTCCTTAAATACTATCTTTTTCTATTAAGTCTGTATTTCTTAGAAATAGGTTCTGAAATATTTATGTAGAAGGTATATTATATCTGAGGATTGCTTTAAAATATTCTAGAAGAGAAAAAGGGAGTAGTTGAAACAATGGCAGAATGTTCACAGTTATGAAGCTGAGTTTCAATATACTATTATACTTTTGAATGTTTGACCTTTTACACAGTACTATTTTTTTAATTATGTAAGAAGAAAAAGATGATTCCAAAATGCAACATGTGAAATTTGGAATGCTGTGTAGTAATTTTCAACAAAAACACTGCTTTGTCATTTTGCTATTTAGTTAATAACTGAATTCCCAGTCTAAATTGAGTTGACATCAGTATAGTGCCAAGTGCCAAGTTTCATGCTAAGAATAGGGTAAGAGCTATGCCAGTTACTCATTATAAGTAATAAAAACAGTAGGAATGGAATTCAGCTTTCACATTTCTAAATAATAATTTCTATTCAAATCAAATTATACCTTAAGGAATAGGTCATGCTCTTGGTGGCCAACTGCCATATCTTTTTTTCATTGTACTTAAAAGTTTTCAGATTAAAAAGTAAGCATTCCCTGTTTTAAAAAAGAGAGACTATTAAACATACAAATTGGTTTCATCACTCTACTCTCTTATAAAATCTGTTTATATGGGAGCACAGGGGTGGCTCAGTCGGTTAAGGGTCCAACTGTTTGTTTCGGCTCAGGTCGTGATCACAACAGTTTGAGTTCAAGCACTGCGTTGGGCTATATTTATATGCCTTGCCACTTTGAAAGAATATTAAGGTAAAATGTATAAATCAGTAGGAATATTTATTCCATTTGGGTGCTTTTGTTCTTAACTCCCTCAAAATAATAGAATACAAAAACATCAGGTAATTTATCTTCCATAAATTGTTACTTTATTAGGGACTTAAAAGCCATTTAGTCTTAGTATCTGTCTTTTCAGTCCAGACTCCTTAGTTGAGTATTACATACTCCTTTCTGACCTTGTCTTTTTTTTCACTCATGTATACACACTATATTCCTTTCAAATTATTTTTTAATTTCCAAAATGTACTTTTCTAACTGTAGACTTTTGTTCATACATTTAAATTCCTCTTCAGTGCCCTCCACCCTCTCTCTGTGTAGTCTTTTCCTTCCCTCTGGATGAAACTTCAGTCCATCTCAGACCCCAAGGGCTTGATGTGAAATCTTGTGTCATTTTTCAATTCTGTATGATCATTTGGCATTTTTTTTCTTCTAATGAAGGTCCTTGGAGCTGTAAAATTCTATTACTCTATGGCTTTCACATCTTTATAAGTTTGTATGTCCTAAGGAATCAACTCTGTTTCTTATTCTCATCTCACAATATCCAACATCGTTCTTTTATTTATATAATTTTAGGGGGTACCTGGGTGGTTCAGTTGGTTGAGCATCTGACTTTTGATTTCAGCTCAGCTCGTGATCCCAGGGTCGTGAACCTCCACTCAGCACGGAACCCGCTTAAGATTCTCACTCCCTCTCTGCCCCTCTCTCCTGCTCGTGCTCGCTCTCTGTCTCTCTCTCTCTCTCTCAAAAAAAGAAAGAAAGAAAGAAAAAGGTTTGTCATTTTAGTCAGGCAGGGTATCCATATTCAAAGTTTACTCTTTGAATCATTTAGTATGTTAAATAATTTGTTATTTTTATTAGCGTTTTTCTAACATTAAATCTGCTGACGTTGAAGTTGACTAATGCCAGTCTAAAATTTTAAACTGTTTAATTTAACCTGTATTTATTGAGTACCTTCTAGGTGCTTGGCATTGAAGTACAAAAGTAAAGGAGACCTGGTCTCTGCCCTCATAGACTTCATAGGCTAACCCCAATTTATCATAATTAAGTATTTTATTCTTTGTAGTAAATATCCATTTTGTGAAGTACTATTCTGTTACTTCGCTTGATAAATGTTCCAAGTGGACACATTTCTACTTCAGAATTGATATTGAAGCAAAATTTTGCTCACCATCTTTAAAATAAGACCATATTGTTTCTAAAAAAATATTTTCAACTTAAATTACTTAGGAGTTTAATTTTCTAATATTTCCTTTGAACTGCCTACTGAAGTTACTGTATAAACTTCATGAATGCCAGCTATTTTCTGAGGGGGGAAAAAAAGTCTTTAAAATTTAGTTGCAAGCTTGGCTTTCATCTCCAGTTTAATTTAGCAGAAATGGTGTGTCTAAGCCTAGAGGTAAAGATGAATATGCTGCTGCCCTCAACTAACTTCTGTTAGATCCTATCTGGATGGAATTCTAACATGACCACTCACCCAAGCCCTTTTGAAATCCTGTTTCTTCTATAGAATTTAAACTGCAACAGCTTCACCGTGTCTCTCAAATTCTACTAAATAAAACATGTCACATTCAAAGTCCATACATTTTCTGATTGTGTAAAAACTTTACATATTTAGTGTTACCCAAAACTTTTCACATCCTTTGGTGCTTGGTGTTAATTAACTGATAGAAGATGGTTTGTTAACCTGATGTTAATATAATCACCTATGAGCTTAGAACAGTAGTTCTCAGTCTTAGTTGCACTTAGAATTACCTCAGAAATCTTTACAGGCTGCATCTCAGTCTAGTTAAAGAAGAATCCTTGTGGTTGGAGTTGGCATCATTGTTTTTGAAAGATTGCCCAGGTAATTCCAAAGAGCAGCCAAAATTGAGAATAAGTTGAGAAGGATCTAGTTTTACAATTTACAAATTCATTATATTCAGAATTTGTGCTATACATTTTACCCTAAGAAGTTGAGACAACTTTTAAAATGTTACTTTACCCACTCAAAGAATTGATGGTTAGAGTTCATACTAAATAGATGTCTTTCATCATACAGTCTTTTTGCTTGTGCATTTATCTTTGTAGTAAAGCATGGTATAGAATCCTGTAGGCTAGATGCCTATCCTGTAGTAAAGAAAGGATCACAGTGTCTGGCATAATGTGGCTGACTCAAAGACAGTCCTTTCCTTAAAGAAGTGTGTAAAGAAAATATGTAAAGAGAAGGGGATTATTAAGCTTTCGGTTCTCGTGTCATTTTACTATATTCCTAATGAAATCATTATGAAAGAATTGTATGTCAAATTACATTTTAGAGAACATTGGATTTGGACTTACAAACATATTCTGACTTCCATTGTAGGTTGTTTTCACAAAAGTTTTTATTAAATGATACTGCTAAAAGTTCATTAAAATGCTTAAAATCAAACTATAGGGGTTTTTTTGTGGGTGTTTTTTGTTTTGTTTTGTTTTGAGAGAGAGAATGTGTGTGGAGGAGGGCCAGAGGGAGAAGGAGAGAGAGAACCTTAAGCAGGCTCCATGTTAAGTATTGAGCCTGTTGTTGGACCAGATTTCACTATCATGACCTGAGCTGAAATCAAGAGCCAGACGCTTAGCCTATTGAGCCACCCAGGTGCCCCTCAACTATTGTTTTTAACTAACAACTGGATATCCTCAGAAGACTACAAACTTAGTAGTGATTTTGGACTTAAATATGTTGAAAACAAATTTTTTTTATTTTTTTTAATGTTTATTTAAACATTTCTGTTTAAATTTTTGAGACAGACAGAGCATGAATGGGGAGGGTCAGAGAGAGAGGGAGACACAGAATCCGAAACAGCTCCAGACTGAGCTGTCAGCACAGAGCCCGACGCGGGGCTCGAACTCACGGACCGTGAGATCATGACCTGAGCCGAAGTCAGATGCCTAACCGACTGAGCCACCCAGGCGCCCCGAAAACAAAAATTTTTTAAAGTAAAATTTTAAATTTTTTGTAATTAGGGAAAGGATTTTTTTTTTAATATTTACTTATCTTGAAAGAGAGTGAGCTAAAGAGGGACAGAGAGAGAGACAGAATACAAAGCACGTTCTAGGCTCTGAGCTATCAGCACAGAGCTCAGCACAAGGCTTGAACCCACAGTCTGTGAGATCATGACCTAAGCCAAAGTTGGATGCCTAACTGACCGAGCCACCCAGGCGCCCCAGGAATTTTGTGGTTTTTTTGGGTTTTTTTGGAAAGAAAAGGTCTTCTGTCTGTCTCAGAAGGGTGCCATTATTATAATTTCATGTTTGTGTTTAACCAGCATTCTTAAGATCATAAAATCCTTGATGGCAAAAGAACTGTGTCATATGCTGATTCTTTATCTCACTTACAATAGAAGAAAATATATACCCCATAAATATCTTTATTAACAATTTAAAACGCCTAAATTTAGCTGATGTAGCTCATTTTCTGTAAGCTTTCTTTAAAATATTTTAGAGAAACATGTATGTATTAAATATACTATATCGTTAACTTAATATGTCATACCTGCTGATTAATAGAAAAAAATCCTTAAACCCCCACAGTAAAGTCATGGGAGATACTGTGTTTTTTACAATTACAAGTTTGAGTAATAAAATATAAATGTATAATTTCAACCTAAATATATAACATTCGCAGTGTGTTTCTGTACTGGCACCTTTTTTTTTTTTTTTTTTTTTTTTTTTTTTTTTTGCTCATTCTAGATAGGATTAAAGTTAACCTTAAGTTGATGGTTATTGAATATCATGTAAGAAGCAGAGGTGGACTATAGGATACAGCTGACCAGAGTGCTACGAACAAAGACACAGAGGCAAGGAAAAACAGAATATATTCATATAATGGTAGAAGAAAATACTAATTTTTTTTTTTTTAATTTTTTTTTTCCAACGTTTTTTATTTATTTTTGGGACAGAGAGAGACAGAGCATGAACGGGGGAGGGGCAGAGAGAGAGGGAGACACAGCATCGGAAACAGGCTCCAGGCTCCGAGCCATCAGCCCAGAGCCTGACGCGGGGCTCAAACTCACAGACCGCGAGATCGTGACCTGGCTGAAGTCGGACGCTTAACCGACTGCGCCACCCAGGCGCCCAAAATACTAATTTTTTGAAGTCAGCAACTATTTACTGGAAGTCTTACAGTATAAAGAGACTGTGATTTAAACAGATGTGAGATTGAAGATTGAATCGCAACACTGACACGTTAGGCAAAATGTTCATCACTACAGTTGTGATTCTTACCTATGTGTTATAAGAGTTTATTTTGGTTTTGGGTTTTAGGTTTTTTTAGTATTTGGTATAAAATGCACAGCTTGGTATATGGCATTTTCTAATTTATCTTAAGCCCTGACACTGTTAAAAATACGGAAGTATTTTCTAGAAGATTCATTAGCACCGCCTTTATACGTGTTAGTTTTTTATAGAAGTCCTTAACAGGGGCGCCTGGGTCGCTCAGTTGGTTGAGCATCTGACTTCCCTGTTAAGGACTTCTATAAAAAACTAACGTGTATAAAGGCAGTGCTAACGAATCTTCTAGAAATGCAACTGGAAGACCAGTCATGAAAGGACTTTATACCCTTCCCTTAGATCTTTACATAGCCCATTTCTTATCATTTGCTCTTAGATCAGTTGTTACCTGTTCAGAGAAGCTGTTTCTCTAACCACCCATATCTCACACCTTTCAAACTCCTGTTCCCCATTCCAGGCCCAGGTTGCATATTCCTCTCCCTTTGAAGCCTTCCCTGATTCTCCTGCTTCTCCCTTTCCCTGCAGAATGAATTCTTCCTTCTTCTACACTCAAATTCATTAATTCACTCATTTAATTGTTCAGTCACTCAAAAAATAATAGGACCAACTTTGTTGGTCCTATATCCATTGTCTTTTTGTATCCTTATTATCGAATTGTTTACTTGTTTATTGTCTGTTCTATTAAAATGTAAGCTTCTAAGAGCAGAAACTTTGTTCTGGCTCCTTAAACCCATGTGCTTAGAATAGTGCATGGCACATATTAAGGTACTTAAAAATATTTGTTGAAGGAATGAATGCAATAAAGAAATACATATACTTATTAAGGTGCTAAGTTAAGAATTTTTCTCTATTGGTAGATCAGCCTTCATAGATCATGTTAACCTGGATGTATTTCCTCCTTTGTTTGCCTCCTATTGGTTGCTTTATCTGGGAGATAACCTATTTAACCATTAGAGGTAGACCTCGAACATGTAAAATTCTAACCTCTGTAGGAGGTCTGTAGCCTAGAATCTAAGGATTTGTAGAGGGAATACCAGAGTTCACTCTTAAGAGTGAAATTATAGTAGTTACCCAACTGACCGTGGCATCAGGGTTTTGACCTTTTGCCCAATGCAACTCCTATTCCTATCCTCAGTTACAGTACATTGCAAGGTTGTGGGCTTAGGCAATAGCTTTGGAACTGCTATTTTCAGTTGCACTCACTGGGTCAGGGCTTGTCTATAAGCCAGTCTCAAAAAGACATAAGGCTTTACAAAAGCTATTGAAGCTTTTATTTCTAGCCCCTGAACAAGGCCTTCAGTGGGGAGTTAACACCAGACTCTAAGAATAACATTCTAGAGGACCTTTCAGCTAAAAATGTTAACTGATAATCAACAGAAAGTATTAGACCAATAAAAAGGATGCTGAAAGAAACAGATAATAAAACTCAGAAAAATGAAGTAGCAGAAGATATTTTAAGAGATGAAAAGGGGGAAAAAAGCACAGTAAACACATTGTTACCCAGAAGTGAGTCATGACTAATGAGTATAGAATTAGTGCTAGTGATATGCCTGTGTTAGGATGAGAGAAAGCCACATATTCTAGAAGAAGATTTTGCATGGTAAACAGCCTGAGTCATCACTTCTTTTTTTTCCCCCCCCAAGTCGTCACTGCTAGTGTTCAATTGAAAGTCTTCAGAAGTGCCCATAAAATGCACATGGAAATCTTTTTACCTCTTTGTTCTTGAATGGGCAATGCTGCTTTTCCTCAAAAACCACCACATTCAAGATAGTAAAAATTGATATGCTGACTATATTTAACTACATTTTATGATCTTTAAAACCTGCCTCCACAGTATGAATAAGATATGCCCCAAAAGTTAGTCTGTAGATCAATTGTTGTAACATATCCTGAAGAAACAAATGGTAGTTTCCCAGAACATCCCATAAAAGCATATTTAACTGGAGGTGATTAAAGTGCCATTAATACAAAGCCACGTTAACATAAGCAGCCCTTTTTAAATTCAAAATAATAATTACCAGACACTGAACAAAGTGATTTACATACATACTCTTACTTAATTCTCAAAGCACCGTACGATATGTATCATCTCTCTTTTATGATAGTAGATACCTAAGAAAACATTCAGAAGCCTGCTCAGGTCACACAATTAGCAGTGCAGCCAGAATCTGAATTCAGCACAATGGACTCAAAATTCTTACTCCTTACCACTACGCTATCCTACCTTTATATGTAAGAAATACTTATATACCAGGCAGTATGCTAGATTTTCTCTAGAATTCACACCATACGTTTTTAGCAGAACTGAGGATATACGTTAATCTTAAGAGAGGGTCCAGATTAAGAGGTATGGATAAATTTCTATAGGGGCAAAAAAAGCACTCAGTGCAATGGTTTGCAAACAATTATTTGTATGTTTGGGAGTGTCTGGATTTGAGTTTTTAATTACTGATATAGGTTCCTAAAATGTGTTTGAGGTATATTTAATTTTTTTTATAATTAATAACAGTTCACGGAAGAAAAGCTTGGCCAGGCAGAGAAGACAGAATTGGATGCTCACTTAGAGAATCTTCTTAGCAAAGCTGAATGTACCAAAATATGGACAGAAAAAATAATGAAACAAACTGAAGTGTTATTGCAGCCAAATCCAAGTAAGAAACTTTTTACCTTTGTCTACCTTATTGACTAATCTCATTAAAGGGTACTGTTAGTAGGGGTTTTTTTAATATAAACAAACAAACAAAAAAGGTTTTGATAGCTATTGGAAAACAGAAGTTTTTGGTTTGTGGCTTTAGGGTCTATGGGTTTGTGTGTTGTGCTTTTGGTGAAGAAGAGGGTGCTAAACAACTCTTTGTGTACCCTCTGACAACTGGACTAATCGTGTTTTTCATGCCTTCGTAGAATCCTCTTGAAAACTCAGTTTCAGGGAGTGACTTTTAAGAGTTAGGAAGGCTGTGAAAAAAAATTAACCTTTTTTTTTTTTATATATATACACAGGGGAATTGTCCCTAAATAATTAAGGAAAAATTATGTGAAAACTTAGTTACCAATTATTTCTGTTTATGTTAAGTTTTATATTTTTACATAAATTATTCCATTTGATTTTCAGACAACTCTAAGGTTTCAGATCACCAATCTCAGTAATCTTTCAGATAAGGTGTACAACAATTGTTTATTAATTGCAAATCACAAGTTAGCATTTTATACAGTGTAGCTTAGCCAGTTAGAAGTGGAAATTGAACTTGAATTTGGTGTATTGACACCCAGTCTTTTCACTGTGAGCTTTATACATCAACAGTGAAGAACAAAGCAGCAAATGTTTTCATTCCCCTTTGCCCCAGTATTGTGACCATGTTGTGAAATTCCATAAGCTTACTTTTAGGTACTAACTTCCAAGGTTTAAACTTTATTGCTATTCTGTGAACCTGAAGCACTACACAAAATATTAGTAATTTTGTACATTTTAATTGAACTGTGGTGACCTTCTGAAACAGGCCTTTCACACTTTGAAGCCTGTTGTCTTTGAACACCAAGTGGTATTCTTACTCATTTAAAGCTACTTAAATTATATACCATGGCATCTTAAAAAAGTAGTAGATATTTTGCCTTTTGTTCCTTGCTCTGTCCAGAGCTCCTTATATAAGTAGTCTATTCTATATGTTTTTCTGAATGGCAGACAAACTCATACACAACTGGCAAACGGGAATTTCATCAGCATAACGTTACAGTGGCTCATGTATTACAATTTTACATTAGTGTTTTAAGTCTGAAGTAGTAAACAAAAATTGGGTTTTTTGTTTGTGCTCTGACTATAAAGTTACATAGATTATGAGTGGTCAGGCACAAACTTCATTTTACTCTAAACTCTGTTAATTTGGGGGTACAATTTTCCAGAACCTAGAGTTTTTCAGAAATATTTATTGCATTATAGCAGAATTGCCTGCAGATTTTTTTAAGATTTTATTATGGTCCATTGATGCCCTAATGAAATGAACATTTAGTTTAAACATACCAAATGTTTATTAACTGAATGAAATCAACATAGGATTCAACTTTGAACTTTTGACCAAATAGATAGAAATGCAACAAAGCTAAGAATCCCTCTCACAGTCAGAAAATGAAATTCTGAAATGTAGTTAACATCTTTTAAATGGTTATGTTTTGGACTGACTCATTATGGTTTTAACCAATTTAAAGGTTTTAAAAGTCCTGCTTAAAAACTTCTGACGCTGCTTCAGAGTCTACCACAAAAGCAAGTATTATTCCAGCAGCCTATTTTATGTATTATAATTAATGCTTATGCTGGCTCCTGAAGTGTTTGTTTTATTGGTTTAGTTCATTTTTTAAATTTTCAGTGCACTGTGTGAAGCTTCCACTTGTGGAGGAATTCTCTGAGGTGCTTAGAAGGGACCTATTTATTTTAGCTTCTCTTTGGATTGTAAGTTTGATTCATAGTTCATCATTATTTCTAGAAACTGACTTTTTCTCATTTGTCTCTAAAATACCTCACTATTGGGTGACAGTGTAGGTGTGAATGTCTTGAACATTACACTAACCAAGTGTTTGTATTCAGATTTTACTGATTTTTTTTTCCTTTCCATGTACACTAGCCTTCTATTATTGCTTTTAACCTATTTTGTATTTTAACCTTACTGTTAATGTGAATACATGCTGAGAGATATATCTTGTACTTTAAGCAAAATTAAATAAAATTAAGCCAAGATACCATATTGCTAATCTCTGTCTGTGGCTGTTCCATGCCTAGATTGTTCTATTCCTTAAATTCCCATGCCTATATTTAGATTCTAGGAAAGAGAGAAAGCATGCGAGCAAGCAAAAGCATGTAAAGGGTATTAGAGGTATGTGACTCTTTAGTTCTTATAGGTGCCTTATCTCTATATTTTCATAGCTGGAAATCCTTGGTTTTGAAATTGAAATGAACATGTATTCAAAGTTAAAAATTAGACTGTGTATGAGTGGGACAAAGGCAACTTCATTAGGTATTAAGTGAATAACCAACTCTTTTAAAATCTCATAGAATACTCACTGTATAGTAGTTTTACTTTAAGTATTTTTGTGCCAAAATATTTTACCATATTTTTAAAGTATAAGTTTCTTTGAGCTATATAATACTGCAACATAAAAATTAAAAATTCTCTGTTAAGATATGTACTTAGAAGCATGCTAACTTCATGTTTATTTGCAGAGTGATAAATGGCTCAGAGGGAAAAAAAACAACAATAAGTCTTTTAAGTAGTTTTGCTTTTTTGAAATCATTGATAGTTTTAAACCTTTCTCCTAGATGCCAGGATAGAAGAATTTGTTTATGAGAAACTGGATAGAAAAGCTCCAAGTCGTATAAACAACCCAGAACTTTTGGGACAATATATGATTGATGCAGGGACTGAGTTTGGCCCAGGAACAGCTTATGGTAAGCAAAAGGCAAAAAGATCTGCTAAGTTAATAACTTTCCTTTTAGATTTTTTACTACTTAGAGACATCATTAACATTTGCCAAATATTAGTAGACTCAATTTTAACTTCAAATTTTTTACGTTTAAATTTCAGATAAAGTGAGAAATACAGGTGACCAGTAAATATGTGCAATTCAATGTAATGTTTTTAGTATATATTATTCTGAGAATTCACATTAATCTTTTTAGATCTAAAAAGTTGAATGAATTAATTCCTTACTGGTACTCCCATTGAATCTTGCAACCTCTGTTACAGTACTTCTTTTGATATATTGTAATTTTGTTTACATATGTCTTCTCTAGATGATTTCTTTAAAGCTTTCTTGAGAGCTTATTGATTTCTATAATAAAATGCCTGGCACATAGTGTTTGAACACATCACTAGTGCTTTCATTACACAATGATGTTGGTACCACAAAAATGTTAACAATGGTTATCTCTGGATAACTATTTGGATTACATGTTTGGATTACATTTCATTCTATTTTCTTCATGTAATTCAAATTTTCTATCATCATGCTTTATAGTTATGTCAGCTTTGCTAGTTGCTGTACTGACTTTTTAAATGTATAACTCTGAAGCTCATTATCCCTCAAATCTAATTTTCTCAGAATATAAGACTATTTCAGATTTCTATAGCGTCTTTCCCTATTGTTCATGGCTAAAAATTCTCTTTATTAAGACTTCTGCAAGAAATTGGTCTTTATGTGGGTATGAAATGGTAGGTAAATGATTTTCCTCATATAGTACTGATTTATAAAATAGTTACTAAATTCTGGAGCAAAATGAACTTAAAGTTTTAGTAGTTACCTTTATGTCAGAAGGAAATACCCTAAATACTGTATAATGAATGGCATTAATCCATTGACTGGCTCTTAGATATACAACTGAAACTTTTACATTGTGGTTTTCAAAATGTACTTCTTTCAGAAGTCTGAAAATGCTTAAAATTTTTATAGTTTTATTTCTAAATTTTAACTATTTTACAAAAATTTTACACATTAAACAGATTTTTTTGTGCTTGCTTGTGTCAGATGCGATTAGATGCTGGGGGTCATAAAGGGCATCCAGCCCTTACCTTCATCAAGCTGAAGGCCTAGTGGGACATGAACATTCAAAAGGAACATTTTTTCCTTTTTTAATCCACTTAGTTTGTTTTTACCCATAGTAATTCTATTAATCACTCTACCCTGATTATTGGAATTGGACTTTGTGAATCCATTTATTAGTAATTGATAGTAGCTAACAATTGAGTGTTTCAGGCATTGGGCTTAACACTGCACAACATATTATTTCTGTAAATCTTCAGTTATATCCTACTTACAATATAAATTATCTCCATTTTGAAGACAAAGAAATGGAGTCTTAGATTACATAATTCATCCATAATCCTACATCTAATAATTCAAATGGAAATATGTATCCAGACATGGCGCTCTTAACTACTGTGTTATATTATCCTCCTTGCCAATCAGATCTGATCTCATGCTAACATGGAGGAATCAAGATCCATAGAATTAAAATTTATTAGAGGTAGACCTGGGAGTAGAACCTTGGTCTTGTGGTTCCCTTTCATTTGCTCGATTTTCCACTGTACTTGTCCTATTTAAACATTAAGGTATATGTGTTACAAAACATGGCTTTTTCTTTAACCTAAGATGCAAATTTATACTATTATTTAAAGATACTTGAGGCCCACGCATTAATATAGAAACAGAAGACAAATTTTGACTTATTAAAATATTTTAAGCATTAATGCTTTTCTAAACATACCTCCACTGTTTGAGCTATGACCATAAATACTTTTTAGTATATTTATTCTCTTGTGTTCCATTGGTTGAATTGGTACAATTAACTATGGTATGATAAGGACTTCACCTTTGTCATTTTTATTTAGATATTTATAGTCTTAAATTTACCTTTTAAAATAAAACTAACTACAGTTAATTCTATTTTATTTTTTACTTAAGTAAAGAAGTGACAACTAACTTTAAAGCAGATCAAATTGCTGATTTTATTTTCTGACATTACCAGAAAATGGTAAAAAAAGAAAAAAAAAACACAAAAAACCAAACAACACTTTTTTCCTTTGCAGGTAATGCCCTTATTAAATGTGGAGAAACACAAAAACGAATTGGAACAGCAGACAGAGAGCTGATTCAAACATCAGCCTTAAATTTTCTCACTCCTTTAAGAAACTTTATAGAAGGAGATTACAAAACAATTGCTGTGAGTTGGAAAATGTTCCCTTTTTTTAGTACAATATTAAGATATATAATCTAGTTTTTAATGAATAATTTACCCTCTTATTGATCATGTAGATGTAGCAGATTAGAAAATTTAAATAATCTAGCTAGGTGCATATCCAGCAGAACACAAACCTAACCAGAATAAAGGACTCTTAAAGATATGTACTCTATTTTTGTGTCCCTGTAGTGTTATTGAGATTACTTTACATCAATTCTTGTCCATTACCAGCATTAAAATTTGTAGAGAAGTTCCTGGAATTATTATAAAAATATGGTACAAAATATCACGATAGTATAGACATGTAACTATTCATTTAAACTGGAAGCAAAAAACCTAATTATTGGAAGCTATATTTCCGGTTGTTCGACTTCCTGTTTTTTGCATCCCTAGAAGCCTGTTATCTTCTCTTCACACAGCTATGTTTTATTGCCAAAGAAATAAATATCACCTTCCCAAGCCTAGTATTATTTTTTGTTTGTTTGTTTCAGTGATGGAGAGTGGAGATCTAGGTGGATTTTTTTCCTAAGATTTTTGCAAGATTATTCTTTATTGTAAATACTACTTTAAACTTTAATTTGCAGATTTCTTATTACAAATTATTTCAGAAACTCAGTATGTTTACAATGAATTTGTCTGGGTAAAAAGTATTTCACCTGAGACAAAAGAAAAGCTACCAAGTTGAAAGATGATTTAAAAGATTAAATTGTCAATAGGATGAAATTTGATATATGAAATCTGGAATTCCACTTTGGAGTAGTAGAACTGCATTCACTGCTATGGCACATTAAGTGAACCTGCATAGTTCTTAACGTAGATCACTTAAGGTATCAAGAAACTTTGCCCTAGGCCCATATCACCTTTATCATAGGTATTTCCTAGATAGTCTGTTTGAAACATTCTCATCCTGGACAGTACTGACATTTTGAGTCAAGTAATTCTTTGTTGTGGGAGCCATACTGCATTGTAGGATATTTAGCTGCATCCTGGCTTCTACTCAGTAACACACCCACACCCCCAGTTGTGACACCCAAGAAGATAGAGCAAAACATTTCCTGGAGAGCAAAACCACAAAATATTAAAATTAATATTCGTTTGTTTCTGCCATCACCTGCCATCTTTCCCAGATTTTTCAAGCATCTAGAATGTCTCCATTATTTTAAAATTGAAAACCATGAGAAAAAGGAGTCAAGTGTCACTTCATAGTCAATTTTGTAATCCTAGATCTTTAGCAGATGATTCATATATTTAATGGAGAATAATACTTTAAATGTGTATGCTTTTTACTGGACTTTAGCATCATTAGCCTTTTTTTTCTTTTCTATATTTATAGAAAGAAAGGAAACTATTACAAAATAAGAGACTGGATTTGGATGCTGCGAAAACCCGACTAAAAAAGGCAAAAGCTGCAGAAACTAGAGCCTCAGTAAGTAGTATTTTTTAATAGAAAAACATTCTAGGTTGATAACTTTAAAATTTGTAAAATATTTTACTCCTGTACCATGCAAGGTATAGTTAATTATGAAGACTAGACTATGACTTTTAGTGTTTTTAAACAAACTTACCAGAGCTTAATGCATCCAAATCAATGCAGAATAGTTGTATCAACAGGTAGTATTATTTCAGCAATATACCTGTTGCTAAAAAATAAAAATTTTGAGAGCTCCTAAAGCTGTATCATGTTCTTTAAATATCATCAGTAATGTTAGAAAATATTCTTTTGGAGATAGGGTTATTATCTTTGAAATAGAAAAACAAATAGTAATTAAGATAAGAAAGAATCAAATTTGAGATTGCTTGTGTGTGACTTAAAAATTAAACTGGACTCCTTTTCACATGTGAGTCAAACTGGCTAAAGGAGTTGTCACCAAGAATTCCAAAACCATTCAAACAGTGGCAGCATGGACTCCCAGGTGACTATTTTGCAGGGGAGGAAACTCATTTGGATACATAAGTTCTGGTATATTTTTCATAAAATCAACCTCAGTTTAGTCTTTTTAAATAGAGTGGGTTTATATTAAATGTAGTAATTTAATGATTTATGTATGTATATATTTATAACTTTATTGAAAGATTTTATTTATAAGCTTATTTAGTCTAGTATTTATACTGTTTGTTTCCATTCCAAAGATTGGAGACATCAATCAGATTTGAGATTTATGCCTTTATGATAGTACAATGTAAACCGGTCTGAATTTATTAGAGAAGGCTAACAAATTCTTAACATATATTAAGGGATATGTTTTGTTAAGAGGCATGACATTCCCCCTGCCTTCTCATCCCAACTCAACTACCACTGTCCTCATCAAGAACTATTGCCTTAAGGAACATAAACCACAGTGCTGGCAGAAGTTGACTGTGGCTCTCTTGTTTTGGGAAAGAAGAGGTTGACATTTGGTTTACAGTGAAATTTACAACTGGTAAAATTGGTATTGGGTTGTGATGTCTTGTGAAATTACCCCAAAACCTTACATGAGCTGAATAAATTTTTTTCTAGACAGCTCCTCTTTGGAAGACACTGTATTAGTTACTGCTGGAGAGCTATCTTTGACAGAACGTTGAATCCAAATTCACTGGCTATTTCACCTCAGAATTTATTATGATGTCATCATCAAGAACACCCTAACTTCCCAAAACAGGCTTTTTGCAGAATAAGAACTTTAAAAATGAACATTGTAGGTGGCAAGAGACTCTAAATTAGGATTGGTTTCTAGTTGCTAATAAAAGATTTATGTGGTAAAGTATAAATTGATTTTTTTAAGGTACTAATGTCATAATCAGGAAAAAAAATGTTAAGATAAATAAGGATCATTTGGAAATAAGTGTTTGAACCAGAACAAAATCTCTTTATTCAAAATGCCTACATGTGCCCAATAATGATTGTGGAATGAGAAGAATACCATTGTCAAGTGTCAGGACAAAACTTTATTTTGTAGTGCTTACACAAGCACTATTACGGGATAATGACTGTGTCTACTTTTTTACCTGAAAAAGTTCCAGAAAACTCATAGATTTAACACTGTAAAGGTCCTTTAGTTATTCTAAATTATTTTGCCATTGCTATTAAAGTTTGTAAGAACTAAATATAATAGTAAACAAACTTTGAGAGATGTTTCCTTTTGATGTATCCAGAAAAGATCTTGGCAATTTTTGTTTACTGAGTATTGTTGAGGGCAGAATTTTTTCCATGAGAAATTACATTTAAAATACCAAAGAGTATACAAATGACTTTATTGAACAATTTTATTTTTATACAACTTTTCTAGAATTTATATATTACGTAGAACAAATTTAACTATAGCCAAATATTTAAAATGTTAGTCCAAACAGAAATTCACATTTCCTGATTTTAGTTGTGTTCTTTTCCCCTAGATAACCAACTCCTTTTTCTTCCAACTTTATAGCAGTAAGTCTGAAATACTTTAGAAAGGAAAAGTCCTATTAGTTTGTTATTACATAAAACCTTGAGGCATGCCTATATTTTGTGATCTCTGGTGGGGTTTGTTTTCTGTATTTCTCTTCTGTTTACTTGAAGAATACAGAAAAATAGAAACCACTAGGAATTTGCGGGGTTTTTTTCCTTCTTTGACCCATTTCCTCGTTCCTAGTTGGTAGCTTGAAGAGGTTATTCTAATCTCAGAATTTCTTTGATTTCACTTTATAAATCCCCATGTATTGTTTTGTGAGTAGTTATTTCTCTGCAAGTAAGGTTTGGGACCTGTGTACCTGAAGACTTTTTTTTTAGCTTGTTTACTGGCTTCTTGTGACCTCTTTTTCAATTCTATATTTATCAAATGCTTATTTTGTATAACATGCTCTGCTGAGTTCAGAGGTAAATAATGCAAAATTTCTGCTGCCCTCAGTTCACAATCTAGTACATTAGATTGAACTTTTTGATGATGTTAGCCCTATCAGTAAAATATTTATGCCTGTATACAGTATTGCTACTTTACTAACTTGTATTTTATTAGTTAGCATGTTGAAGAATGGTAACGCAACATCAAAAGCTTTTCCCAAAAATATACCAGTTGAGCAGAAAGAAAACCTACTTGAATGTTTTATAATGAACAGAAACACAGTTTTGAAAATATTCTAAAACTTACATCATAAGTAGCAAAGGCAAATAAAATTTCTGCATTTAAATTATAAGGCACTGACATTCATTAACCTAGCTTTATTTAGTTCTATATAAATTTTTTTAAATTATTTTAGACTTCTGTTAATGGGAAGAAAAAAATCATCTGGTTTCAAAGCTAGTATTTCGAGGTTTAGACCTCACTTTTAGGTATACAAATACAGAAAATACATCTTCAAATAACACAGTATTATGAATGTCCCTCTGCCTGCTTAAGCATTTATTTCCACAGATGTCTAAATCTTTAATCTGCAAACTGAGCACCATCATATTACTTTAACCTTAATGTACACATATGAGAATTTAAAGCTTATTAAAAATATAAGGATTGACCTGCCTTTCATATTTCCTTAGGGTATGCCAAGACCTGGCTGAGGTTGACTGAAAAGAAAATGTGGTTAAAGGCATCATATATTCATAAAATAGAAATGATCTTTGAATAGGAAAATTGTGGGTAGGCAGAAGGGCTTTCATAGGTGAAAATTTAGTAAAAATTATAGGTAACTGCAGCAGTTTTTAAAGTGATGTTTCCTTAAATGGTTCTAATTTAAAATCAAGCATCAACCATGTTTTTTGTCTTTAAAAATTTGTATCTTTTGGAAAATTTTGAATAGGCACCACTATGTGACATTCCATAGAGCAATATAGTTTATTTTTTTTTAAGTAGAAGACCATTTTTCAGCTCTCTTAATACTTGTTTGTGTGTTCTTTATTGTGAAGAAGTAACTTGTTTCACTGTGTTCATTGGTATAATGTGTTCTTTGTCTCTTACCTATGCACTTAAGCAACTAAACTCAGCTCGCCTTGAAGGAGATAACATTATGGTAAATTTCTCTTACATGCTCAACTTCCTGCATGTAAAATGGCTGAAGGTTTGTTGGCCTACTGTGTTTTCTACATCCTCAGTAAAGTGCCTTCTCTTGCTATTATCTGCATGTAAAAGTCTAAAGTAGTCGAAGCCATGAATTCATTAGTCCAGCAAAAATCACAGGGAATACTAGCTGAAGTAATATTGGAACTTGAAGAAAAGAAATTGTGTTCTAATTGCCAAATATTATTATCTATGCCAAATTCAGGTTTTAAAATATGAATTTATATATAAATATATAGTGCCTTTTATACCTAGTAATTAAGACATTAATATGGCTGGCACTTTGCATTTTTACTTTTAGCAAAGAAAATTAACAAAATTTACTTAGAGAAAAGTGTAAGGTATACAGATTTACTTTGTTTCTTGGTATCTTTGATGTTTACCTTAACTTTCACCCAAACTCAACATTGAATTAATTTCTTCAGTTTCAGGCCAAGACATTCCACCTCCCCCTGATATTTTGGGTATTTTTATAGTAGCAAGGCCCATTCCCTATCCATTGCTAATTTACTTTGGAAAGCTTCAGGATATTAATTAATAGCCTTGGGTAAGAGTTGGGAATGAGGATTGTTCTATATATGTTGAGTCCGGTTTGAGGAAATTTTTGAGATGTTAAGTAATTTTTAATTTTTAACAAAATGGAAATTCATAAAATCTGAATATAGCCCCAAAACTCATAAACATTAGCCAATAAAGATTTATAGATGTGGTATTTGGCATTATACTGCTAGATAAATTACTTCCCTAGAAGTGACATGGAATCTGTAGTACAGTTTATAATAAATTCACAGTCAGTTGTTTTTATTCCATTAGCATTGAGCTGAAGGGGGGAAAATGTCCGTGCAATCGGAAAGTTTATGTAAACAATATTTAAAATGCATTTTTGTTGTTTAAACTATGATCACCAAAGCCCTGGATAAATCAGGGCATTCCTTAGATAGCAAGAGAATGCATTCATTTATTTCCATTGTCCTATCTGTAGGTGAATGAAAGTGTTAGACTATTTCAGTCATTGGTAATTGTCTATAGATCATAGGTTTTCTTTTATTTTAGGTAAAAATATCCTAAACAGTTAGCAAGACTATGTTCCATTTATTAGGCATTTGTGTTACTACTGATGTCATCTACTTATATGTGTTTAACTCTGGTAATTTTAAACTATTTCTCAAGTATAATGTGCTCCACCAGTGGCTATATCAATGTTCACTGTCTATTTATCCTTGCTTTATTTTAGTTTCCCAAAATTCTAGAATTTTAGACCTAAATGAGAAATTAGAAATTACTTAGTCCAAACCTCTCATTTTACAGATTAGAAAACTACAACTAAGAGGGGCTAAATAGTCCCAATTTTGGAAAACTATTACTCGTATTAATTTATAAAATTAGTATAAGATTCAAAAATTAACAGTATTGATATATATGAAGGCATACTTTCACAGTATATTAAACTATACTGATTCACTATTGTGTTAATGTGACTCCGGAAGAGGAGAGTATGCCCTTTGAATTTAAAATAATTACATTTTTCTATACTAAGTTGTAGAAAATGTTAAATTCCAACTTTCTTTCATGCTGTATATTTTTCTCTAATTTTTAATGCTGGCTAGATTTGGGCAGAGGAAGTGACAAAAGTAAGTAAATTATTAAACTACAGAATTATGAAACAAGAATTTAATTGTCATTCATTCAGTAAATATTTCTTGGACAACAGCCAATAGGATAGGGCCAGTGACAGTCTTTGTTACTATATCTTTGTTACTTATAAAGTCTGAAAATTATTATAGAAAGCTCAGATCTCTTTGGCTAGTAGTAGCTCCACAGAGCAGTAGAAGAATATTACAGAGATGTACTGTGCACACACTCTGATAAATCCTAGATACATGCTACATTAAGTAGTAATATTTACAGTGCTTGCCAGGAAACAGTTTAAATACTTGGTTTACTTACGTGACAATTATGTAAAATATAGTTTACGCCATGTCTTGTATATTCAGAGATTGAATATACCATATGTCACACAAATGAGTTTCCTAGGTAACCGAAGCTTGTTCCTCCAGCACCAGAGCTAAGTCTTCTGTCACCTTAGTTGAAAACAGTTTTAAAATAGTATTTTACTGCTCCATTAGGTAAATATAGGATAGCATGTATTTAATTTCATTTACAGTTAGGGTCACTATTATAAATGTACATTATTGTACTGTATAACAATTAGATCTGTTGTTTGTTTTTGAAGTATGTTGTCTCCTCCCTCAGTGTTGGACTGTCACTTAGAAGCCCCACATGACTGCTACTGCTACTAGTAGGCCCTCTTTCTGTATTTCCGTTTCTCATTTTATCTAGGCTGGGAAATAAAATAATAAGCAAGAATGTAAGGAATAAAATTATGACTTTAGGCAGATTTGTTTCAAATGCCACTTAAGGTCTTCAGAAGCATTTTTTATTTACTCCTCATGTTCATGCCTACCAAAATTTGACCTCCAGATGAGGAGAGTGCTGGAGATTAAGGGCCGGTGGTAACTGTGGCCCCTATTTTTTTTTTTCAAACTTTAACTTTTTATTTTTTGACTTTGTAGGAATGCTGACTATACAGTCTGTTCCCTGAATAGGTTATGGGGTTTTGACTCTACGAATTGGAAATTCAGTATGAAATGCTTGACTTCTTCCATCCTCTATTGTGAAATCCATTTGTCAGCTTAGTTATGTTTCTGCCATGGCCTCTGGTTGTTCCTGAACCTCTAGCATGAAAAGAGGGCAGAGTAACATGGAAGAGAATATAAGTTGAACAATGAAACCAGGGTCTCTTCCACTCTGGTTAGCAAACAGTTACACCAAAAAATCTCTGATACTGCAGTCTCTGTGAGTTTGGGAAATATGTGATATATACAATGGGAAGAAGCCCATGAAACAAATATTTATTGTGTGTGTGTGTGTGTGTGTGTGTGTGTGTGTGTGTGTGTGTGTAACTTCAGAAAATATATCAAAATGGATTTAGGGAGATTTTTTTCTTCCATACTCACTTCTGTCATTTTTATAATTTAAAAAATATATAATTTTAAAACTTCATATCTTCAAATGTTTTAAGATTTAAGCCTATAGAAAAAAATAACACTGAACAAAATTTCACAGCAAATGCCTCAAAAGCATAACCACCAAATTTCTAGCTTCTAGTTACCCAGTCCTGATATCACAGATCAACAAATTCTTGCCCTTTTTCCAAGTTACATCCTAAAAGAGTTCTTCTTGCTTCCCTAACCCAAGTTATGCTGTCATATACTCTGGCAGGAAAAGGTCTTTCCCCTAGAACTCTTTGTCTTAATTGTAAAATTCGTCAGGGAATGAGGTCTTCTGGAGGACAGAATAAAAACCCTTAAATGTTTAAAGAAAGACAGTTCTTTCTTTAAACCCTTTTTATCTGTCTTTCTAATAGGGATCATTCTCTTCCTAAGTAAATGATGCCAAACCTATTTCAGATACCTCAGCCTTTTATATTAATTATTGTGATCATTATATATGTCAGCAGTAGAGATGGTTTGGGACATCTGACTGCAGCTACCCCAGACATACACTGAAACTTGTTCAAAAAATGGGATTCATTTCCTTCCTGTCATTTACCTTTTCTAAATACAAAGTCTGAATTGTTCAAAGAATGACTTCCGAGGCTCTGTAACATGGTGCCTTTCTTCATAATGAAATCATTCAGTTTTGCTCAAACACGGAAGACTGATCTCTTATCCTTTGTGAGATCATTTTATAACTTTTTTTACTCAGTGTCCTTAACTAAAACACTTCCACTTCATACTCAGACTTTCCAGTCCCTTAATCTATTATCTAGCTTACTTGTTTACACCTTGTATAGAAATATTGCTATTTAGTAGGCTTTTCTGCCCTTTCTACTAAAAGCCATTAAATCAAATTGTACTTTCACTAGTCTTGTTTACTTCTGAATTTCATTTATTTTGGGTTTATTATGGTAACTTCTTAAAACCGTTTTGTATTCAACCAAGCAGAACAGTAAATAATGCAAATGTAACTCTGAAGTGATTGGTTTTCCTTAACACTTTACTTAGGAAGAATATTGAGTGATTCTTTCCTTCTCCTGGGACTTTTTTCTGCTTCATACTGGCTTCTAGATGAAACTTGTAACTTCAGCTCTGTTATCAAAGCACCATGCATTCTGGTTTCAGCCAAGTAAAATTTAATTTTAACTTTTGAATTATTGAGTAATTCAAGCTCATTTCCATAAGTCCAATCTAGTGGTCACTTCTTAGTCACTCTGCCAGGTCTGTTACCAGTGGGATGAAAATGATTATAGCACCTGATTATTTTGCTTCCTTGTTGACTGGTTCACTAGGTTAACTATTGCCACCAAACGTTGACGGAGAGGAAGATGGGATGTGCAAGGAAAAAGTTTAGACCTAGTTTTTATACTTACTACAGTCTTAGAAATATTACTTGGATAGGTGGGGGGAGCTATTTATCCTGGAGAGGTAGTATAACATAACATATATATCCTGGAGAGGTAGTATAACATAACAGTATTAATGATATTCTCACCAATGATGATTCCCTGTGTGGGATAAGCTGAGTATTTTGAGTGAGATGTGAGATTTTATTTTTCTCCTCCTCACTTACTACCAACCAACTCTGGCTAAAGGTTTAAGATGTTTTTTATTGAGTATTTACTATTTTTATTGAGTTGATTTTTTAGTGAACTGTTTTGTCCCAGCACTGAACCTGTATGAGAGGGTTGAAGCTAGTAGTAGTGGAGTGCTATTATATACACCTCTTTCCAGCCACGAGGTCAGTGACTTCACCTTGGTAGCTTGAAATGATGTGTGGTTGGAGTATTTGCACCATGAAAATCAGCACATTAGAACTCCCCCAACCCCAGCCAGTTTATCAGCACACTACTGATTAAAGGTCACCCATAACTTGCAGAAAAACCCTAGTACATCCTGTAGATAATAGTGATGCTTAAGCCATATAAAATGCAAAGTTTAGAAAGAAAACTAAAAAGTCACCCCTTATGCAAAAAGAGTTCCTTCTTAAGGAACCTAAGAACTATATGCCTAGAAACAGTATGTTTGATAACTAAACATAAGAGGTTAAAATCTAGGGCACCTGAGTGGCTCAGTCGGTTAAGCGTCTGACTTCAGCTCAGATCATGATGTCATGAGTTTGAGGTCATGAGTTCAAGTCCCACATCGGGCTCTGCGCTCTCAGCTCAGAGCCTGCTCCTGATCCTCTGTCTCCCTCTCTATCCCATCCTCCCTCACGTGCTCTCTCTCAAAAGTAAACAAACATTAAAAAAGAGAGAGATTAAAATCTATGGCTTTACTCTTAAGTTTTTTAATTTGAGATTGAAGGCTATCTTTAACTTCAAAATAAATTAACTATAGTAATAATTGAGAATTTTTTCAAATATACATATAAACTAATATTCTTAAGATTTTATAAAATGTTATGACCTTTTATATTGACATGACAAAATACATGACAGTATATTGACTGTCCCATAGTAGCGTTTCTAGGCTTTTATGTGTATGTCATTAAGCTTTGACATTAATAGATTTTTTTGAGTCAAGTAATGGTAAGGAATACATTCTATCTAGATTGAGTAATATAGAAAAGCTGAGGTGTAGAGTTCAGGGAACAGTTTAAACTCAAAGCAGAATGAGAGCATTGCCAGCTCATCATTCAGGGTTTACCTGAGAGATTTATAAACTGTCTAAACAAATGTACATAAAACGGACTAAGTCATTAAGCAAAATTCTAAAACTATATTCCAATTTAAGTCTGAACAGGAATTGAGAATAACCCAAAGTGAATTTGATCGTCAAGCAGAGATTACAAGACTTCTATTAGAGGGAATCAGCAGTACACACGTGAGTGTTCATTAACTGGAAGTTTGTTTGAAACAGAAGACTTTGATGGTCCTAAGGCACTTTGAAGGGGGAAAACTGAACTTCTTTTTCAGTCACTTATCAAGGAAAATTTAAATTGTGGCACTTTCCAAGATACATGGAGAAATATTTTAAATTTTTGTTTATACTTCATCACCTAGTTCTCCCACTGTCATCATTTGTTGGCCTTTATTGGCTGCACGTTTTGTTCTTACACTGCTGACCGAGGTCAGTCTCAATAAGCCTTGTAGTAGAATGCTAGTTACTGGTGTTTTGCCATGAGTATATGTCGTGCTTTCTTGCCCCTTGGAATTTAACACTTTTAAGTAGATTATAGAGCTGAGAAGTAACTGTAACTTTCCTTTACAGGCCCATCATCTCCGCTGTCTGAATGACTTTGTGGAAGCCCAGATGACTTATTATGCACAATGTTACCAGTACATGTTAGACCTCCAGAAACAACTAGGAAGGTGGTAATTTCCTTTTCACACATAAAACTCCTGATAAGAGAAGAAATTCAGATTTTTGCATATGAACTAATGATAGAGGTGAAGATTCAAAGAATTAAAGGCTTGTGTTAGCTTGCTTAAAATCAGATTTTTTTTCTTAAGGAAAGTAATTGTCAGACTTGTGAGGTAGCAAAAACATTTTGAACTCTCCTGGCACCAAAAGTGTTTGAAGTTCACTTTTCTGTGGAATACCTTTGCAATTAGTTGAGGAAGATTAACTAGTTACGTTGACACTTATTTGCCCTTAGAGATCAGCTAGCTAATTTATACTTATTCATTACTCACTTGTTCACTGCTTAAAAAAAAAAGTTTTGAAATAGTCTGTAAGACCTCAAGCCCATTGATGTTATTATTAAAAATTATATTTTAATATACTTTAAAGCAAAGTGATAACGTATAACATGCATAGCTCAGTCATTCATTCATCAGATATTTATTGAACACTTGCCATATACCAAGCACTGTTCTGTACTCTAGGATTATATCAGCACACAGAACAGGCAAAATTGCTTACCCTTATGGAGTTCACATTGTAAGGTTACACTGGAAATAAAATGATGTATAGGACAAACATGGTCTCTACAAGGTCTAGATGGAAATACCTAGGTATTTAAAGTCTAGCTAGAAATAAAGGCCATTGGGGGATGGGCCAGATTGCAAGTGGAAAGGTAGAAGTGTAGGTTCCAGCAAGGGACATCTAACTGTGACTCAGGTGGGTCTAGCAAAGTTTCACAAATGAAATTATTTTAGTGGAAATAATTTAGATGAAGAAAGGGGCAGGGACAACAAATATTCAGACAAAGGAAGAACACGCATGTAAAAAGGCCAGGGAAAAAGAGTAGTGTGGCAAGTTCAGGGAACTGACAGTAGTTCGTTCTGGCTAGAGTGTACATGGTGTTTGAGTTAAGGAATGGGATGGTAGATGAGGCTAGATGAGTGACGCAGGGTCATGTCACCAATGTCCTGTAAAGTAAGTAAGAGTAAGGAGTTTAAGATTTATATAGTGAGAAACCATTAAAGCAGGGAGTGGGTGATACATAATATTTGAAGGAAAAATATCAAGAGAAGATAATTTTAAGGAATAAGGTGGGGTTTTTTTAAGTGGATTCAATATTCTTTTCTGCATAATCCTTTAAAACTGGGCTTAGAACAATATTAGGCACATCCACAAAACCAATTTTAGATCTTAAAAATGAATCGTGGTCTGATACCATTGGTTATTCCGATAGGATTTACAGAAGATTTACACTTCTGTATATTTAAAGTTTTGTTAGTGGTGGTAAATACCTGAAAGCAGAACACCACTTTATCCCCACATCGTTACAGCTATTTTAAGCCCAAGAAGCCTTAGTACTTTCTTTTCACTGTGTCCTGATACAGCAGAGGGGTTGCTGTTGTTACCATCTGTACTTGCACTCTGCTTAAAGCCATACAAATGCTTGGAACTCTTCCATCCAAACAAAATGCTAGTTATTGCACTTGAGGGTAAGCTCAGACGTTACCGTGAAATGAGTGCTGCTGTTCTGGGGAAGAAAGCCTGCCCTCAAAGAATTAGATTACTGGTAAGGACCAGTGATAGAGAGTAGGGGAGGGGGAGAGAGTTTAAAGTCTTTAATGTTGCAGGTTATGCTTTTTAAGAGTGTATAGAAGTATTCAGTTGCAGAACTTGACAAATCATCCAATTCCATGCGAATTCAGAAGCTATTTCTGAGAAGTAGAACCAGGTTATAATAGCAGTGTTAGTAGCAGTAGTAGTAACTGAAAACAGTAGTCACTTAGGAAGGGCTCTAGTTGTCCCCAGGCACTCCTCTAGACACCTCATATGTAATGTTACAGTCCTCATACCTGTGAGGGTAGGTACCATTATCCACATTTTACAGATGCGGAAACAGAAGCACTAGTCACAAGGCTAGCAAATGTATTTTATTTTTAAATAATTAGAAGGTTTTAATACATCAAGCTACAGTAGCAGAAAGTCTATAGTTTTTAAAATATCAGTAAAAGTTCTTAGAAGGTAAAAATGGTCTTTCAGGGTTTTTGTTGTTGTTTGGTTGGAGGGATGGAGGTTGGGTGTTCTTCTTTTTACCATTAATTCCCCCAAAGTGACATAGGTAGAGGTCAGTGGTGAACAAAGGTTAATTATACTAGTAAATTTGAAAGTAAAATTCCATAGAGGCTTTAAAAACACATGTGTATGAACACACTTATGTGGGGAAAGAGAGGGTTTTTTTTGTTTTTAATCTTCAGAAATGTATATATTTAACCACTGCTGAGGAACTGAGTTCACTGAGCAAGAGATGCTAAGAAATGTGTTCCTAACTTTATAGTAAAACCTGAATTAGAAATTAGTTCTTTTTGTCATTAAAACCCTGTTATCTATCAGAGAAACATTTGCTTTTAATTTTTAAAAATGCACTATTCCAGGCATGAAGGATACAGCGTAAACAAAACAGAGCAAATCCCTGTCTTCGTTGAACCTACATCTATTTGGGGGCAGAGGGAAGTAGAAAATCGATATGGCTGTGAATTACATACTACATTAGAAGGTGATAAATGCTGTGAAGAAAAATAAGTGGAGAAGTGCCTTGGTTAGGGGTAAAGGTTTGCACTAGTTAGAGAAGACAGACCTGAAAGATGAGAGGAAGCAAACCATGCAGGCATCTGAGAAAAATTGCTCCAGGAGAGGGTACAGCAAGCACAAAACCCTGAAGCAGGAACATAGCTGTAATGTTCAAGCAACAGTAAGGAGGGCTCGGCTGGAGATGAATCGAGAAAACGGGAGAAAACGAAAACGGGAAGCTGGGACACATGGGGCTTTGGCCTTTATTCAGAGGTGAGAAGCCTTTGAGGGTTTTGCCCTGAAGAGTGACAGATTCAACTAGCATCTAATAGGACTATTCTTGCTGCTCTGTTAAAGATAAATGCTAGAGGGCATGAGTGGAAGCACACAGAACTGTTTGGAGCTGATTGCAAACTTTTAGCCTATCCAGTCAGGAGATGATGGTGGCTTGGATCATGGTGAATGTGATAGATGTGGTAGAAATGATCAAACCCTGGGTACATTTTAGAGGTAGAACCAGCAAGATTTGCTGACGGACTTCATTTACATAGGGCTCAGAGGAGTTAAGAATTATTGCAGGTGTTTGGCCTGTGCAACTGAAAGAATGGAGCTGTAGTTAATTAAAATGGGGAATGTCACAGGAGGAGGAAGTTGGGGTGGTAGATCACCCCAGTTTTACACCAGAAGCCCAATTTTAGACATAATGAAGTTTGAAATGTCTATTAAACATCTAAGTGGTGATGCCCAGTTTTAGGATATGCAGGTCTGGAGTTTGGGAGCTAAATTAGAGATACAAGTTAGAGAGTGGTCAGCATATCAGGGATGTTTAAGTCTCAGACTAGATGAAAGGTAGTAAATATAGGCAGAGAAAAAAAGAGGGCTAAGGGCTAAACCCTGAAGTACTCCAGCACAGCTAAGGAAGTGGCGGTAAGGAATGAACAGTAAGGTAAGATATAAACCAAAAGTGTGGCCTGGAAGTCAAGTGAGGAAGGTACAGGAAAGTGGAGGGAAAGGATCCACTGTGATCACCAGATATGTCAAGTGAAGTGAGGAATGTCAATAGACCATTGGATTAGAACATTGAAGTCCTTGCTGACCTTGACAAGAGTAGTTTTGGTGGAACAATAGGGCCAGATCATGTCTACAGTGTAAGAGAACAGAAGAGGAGGGACTATGATGGTAAGTTTAGATAAATCTTTCAAAGGAGTTCTAGTGTAAAGAGGACCAGAAAAATGAAGTAGTAGCTGGAGGAGAAAGTGGGTCTCGCAGATTTTTGTTTTTAAGATAGGAGAAATCAGAGCATGTTTGCAAGCTGATGAGAATGATACAGCACATAGAGAAATAAGATAGCATGGGAAAAGGAAGAATTGCTAGCGTGATATCCTTGAGAGGTAAAAATGAGATTTTGTGCACAGGTGGAGAAACTAGCCATAGAAGCATAGACAGCTCATCTGTAGTAAGAGGAGAGATGACCACAAACATGTAGATGTGTCCTGATTGTTCTTTTTCCTCTCTGTGAAAAAGGAAACAACTTAATACAAGGTTAGAGAAGAAATTGCTAGAATTTTGAGGATGGATGAAAGTGTATGAAATATTAGAAGAATGGAAAGTGAATGGACCTAGAGAAATGTATAGTAATTGCTAAGCAGCATTGTGGACCCACTTGAGGTTCCTACTCATAAATCGAGGGCAAGGCCAGACAACATGGTTTTGTACTTTTCTCCTCTCAACAGTAAATAACATGGATACTGAGTAGGTTCATAGATTTTTACCAAATGAGTAATTTAAAGTGAGGAATATAGGAGATGAAGACATATGCAAGGGAGTGATTATAGTAATTACCATGGCCATGAAGGACATATTAGTAGGACCATAGATCCACTATAGACTTGTTGGAGAGTACTGGGGAAAAAAAAAGGATGATGGTCAGACAATGGGATGTTGGAAATTATTATTGCAAGGGTTATAATTTTTGGAATTAATGAGGTCTAGATGAGGCAGTAGAAATGGGTGACTGAACTACAGGATCAGGTACAGAAAGAGAAGATACCATGGATCTGAAAAGGCAAAGTGTTGGAAGAATTGTCTCTATGGATATTATAATCACCAGGTGAGATACAGTATCTGTGAGCCAGGAACTAAAATCTTGTAGAAATGCAGAAGGGAATGAAACATCCATAGATGATGGCAACAAGAGATGATGGGTAGTAAAGAGTCAAATAACCTGAAATTCCAAGATTGGGCGAGATTGGTTAGAAGAGTGTAGAAATGGTAATGAGGACCATACAACTCCTACTCCATCCACTTGTAGACTCAATAAGTATGAAAAATAAACACAAGCATAAGAGGGTGAAGGAAGGTTTAGAGAAGAGGTTATGAGACTAATGAGAATTGTGTTGTTGGCTGACTGATTTCCAGATGGCACAGTGGTCATAAAGAGAAGGAAGTTGTGTTTTATTTAGGGATGAATTTTACCCACCTTATCAGATGAGACCTTTTATATTTATTAAAATTTAAATATGAATTTTCATAGGAAATTTTCAACCTTAGAAATGGCTGGATTAGAATGAATATAGGCCAGCCATTTTATGCTCTTTTCCATGTAGTATTGGAGAAACAGTAGCTTTACACTAAATTGAAAACTTTAATTATCTTTAAAATATTTACAAGCACATTTGTCACAGAAATTTCACTAACTTCTTTTTAAAAAAAAAATTTTTTTTTAATGTTTTATTTTTTCGAGAGAGAGACAAGAGTGTGGGCAGGGGAGGGGGAGAGAGAGAGGGAGACTCAGAATCCGAAGCGGGCTCCAGGCTCTGAGCTGTCAGTACAGAGCCCAACGCGGGGCTTGAACTCACGAACCATGAGATCATTACCTGAGCTGAAGTTGGACGCTTAACCAACTGAGCCACTGAGGCATCCCTAGATTTCACTAGTTTCTAATGAAACTTTACTATTTTTCCCCTACAAAAAATACAAGACAGAATAAGCTTGTGAAATTTGCCCTATTCTCCCATCGAGTCTTCATTATGGTAATTATTACTCATAACATAGTATTTGTATGTCCATGTCCTTCCCTTGTGTATATGTCCATAAAGGAAGGGTATTGTTTCATCCTTGTGTCTTTAGCTTGTGGTAGTGATGTTGGACATGTAGATTTTCCATAAATATTTGTCATTTGAATGAATAGGAAAGTGTGATTGGATCAGTTTTATAAAAAGAGTTTGGTTATTCAAATATTTCTCAAAGAATTAACTTGAGAAGACTTCACTCTTGTGGTGGTATCTAGTATAGAAGTGTTATTCATTGATATTTTTATATAACAATTCATAAAGGCAAGAAAAGATTAATAAAACATACTAGTAGAAGTTTTTTGGAAGTGTTTTAAGGATAAATTCATTTTTTTCTGGAAATAGCATGTTTTGTTTTGGGGGGGGGATTTGTTTTTAAACTTCAAGTTTATAATTGTAAAGACAGCTTTGAAAAAAACTTCCAAGTACTTATATTTGAAAACCACCTGCATGGGGCGCTTGGGTGGCTCAGTCGGTTAAGCGTCCAACTTTGGCTCAGGTCATGATCTCGCGGTTCATGAGTTCAAGTTCCACATCAGGCTCTGTGCTGACAGTTCAGAGCCTGGAGCCTGCTTCAGATTCTGTGTCTTCCTCTCTATGGCCTAAGAGGCATAAGTTAGTTAGGGTACTTTGCTATTAAAATATTACATCTGTAAATCTTTAGCCAAAGTGGAAGTTGGTAGAAAGTAAACACTGCCACCAAGTGGCGGTATTCAGAAGCTATAGTCACTTGGAAATTGATAATTGGCCATTTTTTCCCAACAGTTTTCCATCCAATTATTGTAACAACAATCAGACTTCTGTGGCACCTGCACCATCTGCTTCATCAAATGTGATTGGTTCTTCTGCCTTGACTTCAACAAGTGGTCTGGTAATCACCTCCCCTTCCAACCTCATTGACCTTAAGGAGTGCAGTGGCAGCAGGAAGGCCAGGGTTCTGTATGATTATGATGCTGCAAACAGTAGTGAATTATCACTTCTGGCAGATGAGGTGAGTAATATATGGGTTTAAGAAGAAAACTGTATCATAGATTGACATACCTTCTAGTATTATAATAAAATGCAAATTCTTTATTACTTCTTGGGAGATAGTTTATCATGAATGCTTTCATAGATTTAAGATGGTTATATCAACATTTTATAAAAATTTTAACTACTATTCTTTAATAGAATAGCACAGATTTAAAGTTTTTAACTGCTAAATAACTAGAAAATTTCTAAAACTGCCTCTAATAAAATCCTTTATCTTTCAGCAAAATTAATAATGTTTAAAGAACTTTGATAATGAATAGCTTAAACAAGTTACAGATGTTTATTTTCTAACATAGTTAATAACTGGAAATATTTTATTTTGTAGGTGATCACTGTGTTCAGTGTCGTTGGAATGGATTCAGACTGGCTAATGGGGGAAAGGGGAAATCAGAAGGGCAGGGTGCCAATTACCTACTTAGAACTGCTCAATTAAATAGGTGGACTATGGAAAGATTACCCATCATGACACCAGTATTTATATACAATTAACTCTGAATAAAGCAGGTTTAAGTATCTTCCATGTTAATGTTCTTAGGAGACTGAAAAGAAATACCAGCCATCAGAAACCAGCCTTTCTGCCAGTGAAATTGCATGGTAAATATTTCATTACAGAATTTATGTTAGTGCTTTCATGCCAAGAATGTTTTCTTACAAAATTCCCTTTCTACTGAGTTTCACTAATAAGCAGCTTCTACTTTTGAGCTCCAACTTAAAGCAGAAGAACTGTTTTCTACTGAATTTTTTCATTAATGGCAAGCTTTTTCTTTTATGTAAAATAAATTTATTGTGAATTGATATCAGTGACTCATTTATTAGGTATAATTTAATAGCCAAAGAATAAAATTAAAATTTGTTTTAAACTGTTGGTTTTAAAAGAGCTCTAGGGTGTAAGCCTCTTTTGTGAAAAATATAATATTTCTGAATGTTTCCATAAACAGAAATGCAGTGAATCTACCATGTTTACCTTGTTTTCCAACAGAAATGGAGTGATTTCAATATTGTATCTCAATGGTTTATTTCGGAAGTTTGGTGTTGGGGGGGGGGCGTTGGTTATTAAACACTGCTGAATGATTTCTTTTAAATTTAAGAACAACTAGTCCTTGAAATCCTTGAAAAGGATTACCATATTTCTCTGGTATATATTTCGTTAAGGTTCTAAAACATCTGGAACAAGTTCAATTTGCTAAACAATGTTTTTAAGATTGTTTAATTGGCACAATTTAATGCATAATCAGAACTGGATCTGTTAAGAACATATTTCAGTAAAGAGAATGTGTTCTTATGGAACAACAAATTCTTATCAAAATATTGATTAGTGCAACTACACTCATTATAGAGGAAAATTGCATACAAACAATACATTTTTGGTTACTCAATTTACTAATAAAATTTTGAATATTTATTAATGAACTTAGGTTATCTTGATCAGGATCTCCGGTTGTGAAACACACTTACGGTCAGAAAATTGCTGTTTGGAGCATTGCTATGAATCAGCAGATTGTTTCCATGTTAGGACTTCTGCATTCATTCTCATTCGTTCATTCATCAAACATTTGTTTGAGGGCCAGGCACTATGCTGATCAGCTGGGGATACTACCCTGAACAAGATGCACAGTCCTTCCCCCTGCAGACCTTAAGGAAATAAATAGGCAGTTGCCATATAACAGAATCCATGTCATGATAGAAGGAATGCAGGGTGTTGTGTTTGAGACCTTTTGAGTCACTTAATTTGGATTTGGCGAGTGGGAGATGGTATGGAGGGGAAGTGTTCGAGGCAGAGGGAAAAAGAGCCTCGAGCCAAGAGAATGTGACACGTTCTGACAATTGAAAGGAGTTCATTCTGGCTTACTCGTGAAGTGCAAAAATGTAGTTCATTTCTTCAGGGAATGTTAATGCATTAAAACACTTTTTGGGACTTTAAAAAATGAGCACATAACACAAAAAGTATTTTCAAATTTATTTAAGAGCTCCTAATCAGAACTTTGTCAACATGTTGATAGTAATTTAGCCCACAGTCCAAACTTTAACAGTAGTTGTTACCCTTTTATTTCTGTGCTGAGACACATTCCTCTACAATTTTATAATTGTACAAAGACACTTTGATTAACACTGTGAATCACCATACTCGTAACCCTAACAGGTGTTCCAGCTCGTTAGTTAGCTATAGCACCAGCCAAGTGAGTGAACTTTTTCTTTCCCCAGAAGGGAAGTTCTGTAGCCAGCCGAGAGTACCATCTTTTATGTTACATCAGTCCAGGTTTAGGATTTAGGAGATCACAGAAAAAATCTAGGTCAACTTAAACAGCAACTGGAAGTGAAGTTTATGTGGAGTAGAGTAGTCAAGGAGAAAAAGTATGCATACTGGAGTGAAACCACCCTGAATTCAAATCCAGTCTTCCTCATATCCTATGCTCTTTGAGCTTCAATGTTATATAAACTGTTGCTTCCTTTTTAGTAAAATAGGGATAATAGTTATGCCACCTTAAGGTTATTGTGAGGATTATATAGCAAATGTTAACTTGTATGGTAAGTCTTTTTTAGGGAAAAGTTTGACACATAGTAGAAACATTCTGTAAATACCAGTTTCCCTTTGTTAGCCCCCATAGCTTCCTGACCAATCCAGACTATAGGCCTTGTTTATGACTGTGTACCAGAGATACCTTTTATATCCAAGCTCTGTTCTACTTAACTGTATCCTCTACCCCCTTTAAATCAGACCTAGATCTAGGTTTAACCTCACCAGAGCATAAGTTTTATTAGAACCTTTTGTTTTCCATCAAATGAATGTTGACTATAGTAATCCAATAATGTTAGTAACCTTCAATAATGTTAAGGTCCAAAGGCTTCTAGTGCCTTTGTCTACCACAAATCCCCCATAATATATGGGCTTGTTCTCATGTTCATTGCTTTTTATGTTAAAGGGGTTTTGTTTGGTGGTTTGGGAGTTTTTTTTGGTTTTGTTTTTTGTGGGTTTTTGGTTTTGGCTTTGACTTATGAAGTCATAAGTTTAATTTTTACTCAGGTAAAAGCCCATAAAGTTTCTTAGGCATAGAAGAAAAGCTTGGGAAGCCTAATAATTTATGGTGCAATTTAAAATTATTTAAATAAGCTCTGTGGCCCAGAGCTTAAAGGTATAGTAACGTGAAAGATGCACATACGAATGATGTAATAAACTTGGAAATAATTGTAGGCTCTTTTACAGACTGAAAAAAATTACTGGATTGCCTCTACATCTGTTGTCAAAGTAATCTAACCTGAAAGGTCATGGTGTTAAATCTTTTTTTATGGTGCTAAATCAGAAAAACTGATTCATTAGAACATTAGGTCCCAGAAATGGGAATGTGCCTCATTCTGAGTAACAGGAGAAATAAGAAACCTGAGGCTAGGGTCACCAGTGGGTTCGAGTCCATCCACACAGTCTGCTGTTACCCACTAGGACAAAAGAACAGAATGTGAATGGAGGAGCTGATACGGGAGCACCTTTCTGAGATACTGTGGGAGAGGTGACCAGTGCAGGACAAGAAGCAACAGCTCCGTTTACCCAGAGGCTCAGCTCACCTCCATGCTTTGTTGACAGGATTCCTCAAAAATCTCTTCCCTGCCTCCCAAATGCTTAAAATTTTGAGATCTGTGTTGCCTAGTATGTAACACTTGAAGCCTGAGTAAGGAGCCATAATAGCTAGCTAGCTTTGCCTCAGCCCCTCCCCCAGATGGTTAAATGGCTGTTACCTTGTGCCCTTCCTCCCACATTATCCTAATTAGAAAGTCTACTCAGTTAGGGCGCAGTGGTTCTCAGTGTGAGACCCTAAGATGCAATATCAGCATCACCTAGGGACTTGTCTAAAATGCTAATTCGTATTTCCAAGTACTTTGTTTGTTTGTACTTAATTTTTTGTCTTGAAGGGGCTATAGAACTGGTCTTAGTTCTTTCATGTAACATTTTTAAAAAATAGTTTTAAGACAAAAATTGTCTTCTGATCTTTATTCTAGCACTATCATAATGTTAATTATATATAGAGTTACTTTTATAATTTATTTAATATATATCTGTCAATCTACAATATAGGCTCTCTGAGATAGAGGCTATAATTCTTTTGATCACAAATTTCCAACAATACAAGACCTAGCACGTTTTATGTACTCAATAAATACTTGTCAAATGAAAGGGGGGGAAAGGCAATTCGTAAGCCTTATCTGAGATCCGCTGAATTAAACCCAGGGGGTAAGGCCCCGCAATCTGTTTTTGGGAGTTTGAGAACCACCTCAGTAGAACAAAAAACTTGCCTTTCACCTTCAGGTACTCTTTGACATCACTTGAGAAATTTTCCCTGCTTTCTGTACTGGCACCCAGCACCGTTCTCAAGGGTAGAGGCACCTTGCTGGGCTCTGTTACAATTGGGTGAGATAAAGGTATGCTTAGTGTGTGCAAGGGAAATCTTGCTTGGAATGCCAGTTCTTGGTTGCTGTGGAAGGTTTCTTAGGAATGAATCCCTTAGTCTGAAGAAGGGTAAGCTCTACGACCACCCACATTTCCACTTAAACACAGTGACAGTTTGACATCAAAGCACCCTGACAAGCCATTAAAGCAGTTTCAGACTAATGTTTACATCCCTGTGCCTCAGGTTACTAAGCTCCACTCTCATTCCTACTTCACAGGAGACTTTTTGAGCATTGTTCATGCTTTTTTAATAATACAAGTCATAGATGTGTTGGTAAAAAGGGAAAAAAAATGAAAATTTAGTTTGAAAGATAAAAATCACCTATCATCCCACCATCCGGGAGGACTGTTATTGAGGTATATAGCCTTCCAGACTCTTTTGTGCATTTGTACATTTTTTTTTAATTGGAATCAAGTTGTACGTACTGTTTTGTAACTTTTTTTCACTTGACAATACCATAACTATCCTGCTGTGTTGAATCTATTTCTACATCTTTTTTAATGGCTGCACAGTATGCCATCATATGTGCCACATTTTATTAAACTATTGTTGACTTCTAGGCTGTTTTCAATTTTTCACTAATAAACTGCTCTAAAGAACATTGTGTTGCTAAATCTTTTATGTGTTCTTAATATTTCTTTAAGATGAATACTTGGAATTGCTAGTGGAGAGAATATGCCAGTTTTTAAAAGCTTCTGTTACTGCCACTTTGCCCCCTAGAAAACACCAATTTACACTTCTATCAGTAGTACGTAAAAGAATACTGTTTCTTTTTGGAGGGCTTCCAACTAAATATTCTTAGGGCCTTCAGTTTAAAACTGAAGTGTAAGAGGAAGGTAAAATGACCCTGCAAAATTAAGACAAGATCAGTCTTAAATTATTCCAATGTGACGTCATTTACTGTCCTACTTTCTATTATGTGTTTTGTAATCCTTTGGGAATGTTTGTAGTACTAGCTTGCTCCTTTAATTCAATCTCCTGGAAACACAATCACTTTTCTGACTGTGGTGAAACGGTAAGAGAACAATCTTGAGTGGAACCTTGTGGTAATTTTTTTTATTGTTTATTTTGAGAGAGAGAGAGAGACGGGGGCAGGGTGCAGAGAGAGGCTCTGACAGTGCAGAGCCCGACTCGGGGCTCAATTCCATGAACCAGGAGATCATGACCTTAGCTAAAATCAAGAGTCAGACCCTAAACCGACTGAACCACCCAGGCACCCCTGTAATGGGGCCCCTCTGCATTCTAATGCAGGCTTGTAGTTGGTTTTAGAAAGCTTAGCTATAAAAAGAGAAGTAAAAACTTTGGAAGGTAAGCAGAACACTGACTTTCCTCCTTGAGCCTTTTGCTCAACTCTAGAATGAGAGTAACATGAACCTTTCTTGTAGGGTTGAAAGGAGTACCATGTTACAAAGTGCCTGGCACCCAATAGATAATAATTTATTACGCTTTCCAGCTGAGTGTGTTAGGGCAGTTGCTGTTACCAACCTCAGTGGAGTGAATATCACGGCTGTTGCCGAATAAAATCTTCCCGGAAGCTGTCGTGATAAATGGATATTGCCTGGTATATCCTGCTATACCTACAAAATCTAGTTCTTTAAAAAGCTGGCTAATTTTTGCACACTTAGGCATTCAAGTACCTAACCAGAATAAAACTCTCGGTCAAGGTGTAACATAGAAGATTTCAACTGCTATGCTTTTATGGCCATAACAAAGTGGTGATCAGATTATTCTAAAATGGTGAGCTGGACAGGCCGACCATGCCAGACTTCTCCTAATGGAAACTGCCCCACACTAGTCTGAGAACCTGGCACAAAGGGCTCAGCTCAATATACAGGTAACGGTAATTTGCTAAGTCCCAATAGCATCTCCAGAACTAGAGGACAGAGAATTGATCCATCCATAATGGAAGAAATTTAGAGATGTATCTAAATTCTAAAAGTTGCTCAGCAGTACTTCCAAAACATAGATGTCTCAGGGTTAACAGCTACAGTAATCATAGCAGACAAAACCCCAGAAACCAACTCGTCACATTTGGATGAACCCCAGTAAGCTTAAATTAGCCTCTAGTCTGTTGATTATAACTGGGAGCTACTCAGCCAATAAAAACTGAGTAATAAGAGAACTAAAGAGGGATGTAAGTAAGAAAGCCTATAGAGGAGGCTTCAGGTTTGTGAGAACAAAGCAGAAGTTAAATGATTATAAGGTAAAAGAAAATGGGCTGTTATTACAGCAAATATTTGGAAGCCTGATGCATTGCGGAGTTCAGCGCACATGTTTCTGCCCTGTCTCACATTCTAGTGACAGTGTCTGAAATACTGGGTAATCCCCAGCAACCACATATTCTGATGGCTGCTTGCCTTCTGTGTAGTTTCTTCTGTTTGGTCTGCCTGAAGACCCTCATTTGTTAAGAGCAAGCTCAAAGGCTCCCTCCTCTACGAAGATATTCTGGACTCCCTTAGGCAGAATTAATTATCCATATATCTATACGTGTAACTCACCTATAACATTTATTGCCTTGAATTGCAATTACTTGCCAACATAGCTGAGCTCAAGGACAGGGACCTTGTGTCCCCTAACTCCTAGCTCACCTAAAGCTGAGTTCCAGCACCCCCGAAGCTGCTTCCAGCATTCTAATTTCTACAAAAGATCTATTAATGATTCAGACTTGGTGCTATTAAATGTATGTTTGCCCTAAGAAACATTTCTCCTTTTGCACACCAATATAGAAAATGATGCCTACTTTTCTTTGAGCATAAACTCCAGAATCTATTGTTATTACTTCCTGTTGATTCTGATCCACTTTAAACAATCGCCATCACTAACTTGTATTTTGCAAAACTATAATTTGTTAGGATTTTTTTTTTTTTTTTTGCTGGTTAGATACTTCAAGTTAAATTTAGGATTAGTCATCTCAATTAAGTGAAGATTGGGCAATTTAGGTCATTAGCTTTTCCATGTAAATGTCCTCTGTAAAATGGGTTAACTTTCCTTCTTGTCTCCTCTCCTTTACCTCTTTTTTCATCCTACTTTTTTTTTCTATTTCTGTGCATACTCCCTCTCCCTTCTTTCAGAAAGATTAGATGGTTAGGAGAATGTATACCACATAACAGGAAAAAGGTAAATGTATAAAAGAAAAATGGTCAAATAGGAAAAATAAAATGTATGATTGATTTTGGTCAATTTCTATTCCTGAGTGGCAAATCTGACTCAGATTTTAGCAACCAAAAAAAGAAGGAAGTATGATTGAACTTCATATCAATGATCCACCTATAGAAACATGCTGGTGCTCCAAAGGCCACTCATTGGGGTGGCACCAAAGACAATATCAAGCACCAAAGCAGAGTTAAAAAAAAAAAAAAAAAAGAGGCCAGAGCTCTTGCCCTGATTCAGGAATTAAATGTTACATATCTGCTATTTTGTAGGTTTCCTCAACCTGGGAGTATAAATGAGCACACAAGGATTCATTTAACACCCTGAAATACAATGACTCCCAGCTTTCACCTGTCAAGGACTCCCCTTCCCTACATGTTTCTCACAATCTCCAGGGACACTTAAAGACCACAGATCAATCTTCTCCTTTCTACCTGCTAGTGCAGAAAGGATTCAGGGACCAGCTTCCTGCCTCATTCTAGGTCAGCCTAGGCCCTCCACCCCATCTTGCACACCCCCCATTCCAGTTGCCTCAAAAATTGCAGCTGCAGCCAATGATGCAGGGGTTACAGTGGCAAAACTGGAAGGTCACCCTTGGCCTCTGATGTAACAGTCTACAGAATTGAGCAAGGAATGCTGTTTTAATTAATACAATTTAATTGCAAGCAATAAAGTTGCTCATCATGACTCAAAGTATTGTAGCTGTTACATGACAGAACTTTTCCCCTCCCCTATTTAACTCATGGGGATGCACTACCTTAGCAATACAGGTCTTACCCAGTCACCTATGCATCTTGTTAACCCTAATCCACCACCCCCTTTTTCAGTGCCAACTACGGCCCCCCATGCCAGGTTTACTGCTCCCTTAGAGGTAGAAATCAGAGCACTATGCACAATAAGCCATTTCTTCCTCCTTATGATGCTCAACTGAGGGCCTCTCAAAGCACAGCTCCCTAAGCTAAAGAGTTCTTTCAGTTTCCACATGCAGCCAAATCTTTTGGGAACAAGCCCCAACGAGGATGGCTGGTGGAGACAAATTCCACGATCGTACACTTTGCAGTGTCCACCTGGAACAAGACTCCCCTTCATCCCATAGCCTTTGGGGGAGGAGGGCTGCTCACCAGCCTCCAGGCAGACCTTCTTTCGTACTTCCCTTTAGTATGCTTCACAGGTGTTGCATTTTTTTACAGATTGAAGGTCTGCAGCAATCCTGCATCGAACGAGTCTATCAGTGCCATTTTACCAACATTTGTTCTCATCTTGTCTCTGTGTCATAGTTTGGTAGTCTTGCAATATTTCCAACCTTTTTCGTTATTATTATAAATTGTTATGGTAACCTGTAATCAGTGATTTTTTTTTTTTTTTTTTTTTTTACTTTTTAGAAAAGTTTTTGAGTTGGGTATAGTTGACACACAATGCTGTATTAGTTTCAGGGGTCAACGTAGTGACTCAACAGGTTCATAAGTTATGCTACGCTCACCACAAGTGTTATTACCACCTGTCACTGTTATAGAATTATTACATTACTGACTATATTCTCTATGCTGTGCCTTTTATTCTTGTGACTTATTCATTCTGTAACTGGAAGCCTGTGTCTCCCACTCCCCTTCACCCATTTTGCTTGTCCCACCACCACCCTCCCCTCTGGCAGCAATCAATCTGTGATCAGTGATCTTTGATGTTACTATTGTCATTGGTTTGGGGGCACCACGAGTCGCGCTCATATAAGATGGGGAACTTAAATAGTAAATGTTGCGTTTGTTTTGACTTCTCTACCAATGAGCCATTCCTGTCTTTCTCCCTCTCCTCAGGCCTCCCTATTCCCTGAGACACATAATATTAAAATTAAGCCGTTTAAAAACCCTATATCGGCCTCTAAGTGTTCAAGTGAAAGGCAGAGTCACACATCTCTCACTTTGAATCGAAAGCTAGAAATGATTAAGCTTAGTGAGGAAGGCATACTGAAAGCCAGTGCAGGGTTAAAGCCAGGACTTTTGTGCCACTTAGCCAAGTTGTGAATGTAAAGGAAAAGTTCTTGAAAGTAATCAAAAGTGTTCCTCCAGAGAACACATAAATGTTTAAAAAAAGGAAACAAACAGACAAAAAAAAACCAACAGGCTTATTGCTGATATGGAGAAAGCTGGAGTGGTCTGGATGAAGGATCAAACTAGCCACAACATTCTTCTAAGCCAAAGCATGACTGATCCAAAGCAAGGCCTTAACTCTCTTCCTTTCTGTGAAGGTGGGGAGAGGTGGGGACGCTACAGGAGGAAAGTTTGACGCTAGCAGAGGTTGGTTTATGAGGTTTAAGGAAAGAAGCTGTCTCTGTAACAGAAAGTGCAAGGTGATGCAAGAAGTGCTGGTGGAGAAGCTGCAGTAAGTTATCCAGAAGATCCAGCTAAGAAAATTCATGAAGGCGGCTACACCAAACAACAGATTTTCAATATAGGCAAAACAGCCTTCTACTGGAAGAAGACGCCATCTGGGACTTTCATCACTAGAGAGGAGAGGCCAATGCACGGCTTTGAAATTCAAAGAAATGGCTGATGCTGCTGTTAGGAGCTAATGAAGCTGAGGACTTTAGGTTGAAGCCCAGGCTCATGTACCATTCCGAAAATCCTAAGGCCCTTAAGAATTACACTAAATCTATTCTGCCTGTGCTCTAGAAATGGAACAACAGCCTGGATGAGGGCACATCTGTTTACAACATAGTTTACTGAATATTTTAAGCCCACTGTTGAGATCTACTGCTCAGAACAAAAGATTCCTTTCAAAATATCTCTGCTCATTAACAATGTACCTGGTCACCTACAAGATGGAGAAGCACAATAAGATCAATGTTGTTTTTTGTTTTTTGTTTTTATTAACACTTATTTATTTTAAGAGAGAGAGAGACTGACAGGCAGAGCCTGATCAGGGGAGGGGCAGAGAGAGAGGGAGACACAGAATCCGAAACAGGCTCCAGGCTCTGAGCTGTCAGCACAGAGCCCGACGTGGGGCTTAAACTCACTAGCCGTGAGATCATGACCTGAGTCAAAGTCGGATGCTCAACGGACTGAGCCACCCAGGCGCCCCAAGATTAATGTTGTTTTTCATGTCTGCTAACACAACATCCATTCGGCAGCCCATGGATCAAGGAGTCATCTCAACTTTCAAATCTCATCATTTAAGAAATATATTTCATGAGGCTATCACTGGCACAGACAGTGACTCCTCTGTTGCATCTGGGCAAAGTAAATGGAAAACTTTCCGGACAGGATTCACCATTCTAGATGTCATTAATACTATCCGTGATTCATGGGGAAACTTCACTATATCAACATGAAAAGAAGTTTGGAAGAAGATTCCGGCCCTCATGGATGACTTGGAGGGGCTCAGGACTTCAGTAGAGGAAGTAACGGCAGGTGTGGTGGAAACAGCAAGAGAGCTAGAATGGGAAGTGGAGCCTGAACATGTGACTGAATGGCTGCAATCTCATGATCAAAACTAATGGACGAGGAGTTGCTTCTTATGGATGAGCAAAAACAGTGGTTTCCTGAGATGGAATCAGCTCCCGGTGTAGGTGCTGTGAAGACTGTTGGAATGACAACAAAGGATGTAGAATATGACATCAACTTAGTTGATGAAGCAGCATCAGGGGTTGAGAGAGCTGACTCTAATTTGGAAACAAGTTCTACTGTGCTAAAATGCTATCAAGCAGCACCGTGTGCCACAGAAAACTTATTCTTGAAAGGAGGGCTCAGTCGATGTGGCAAATTCACTAATTTTCAGATATCACCACAGTCACCCCAGCGTTCAGCAATCATCACCCTGATCAGTCGGCAGCCATCAACATCGAGGCGAGATGATTTGTTGAAAGCTCAGATGATGGCAAGCATTTTTTAGCAATAAAGTACTTTTTAATTAAAGTAAGTACATTTGGTTAATCTTTATTTATTTTTGAGAGAGAGAGAGAGAGAGAGAGTGTGAGTGGGGGAGGAACAGAGAGAGGGAGACACAGAATCCAAAGCAGGCTCCAGACTCTTAGCTGTCAGCACAGAGCCCAACACAGAGCTCGAACTCATGAACCATGAGATCATAACCTGAGCACAAGTCGGATGCTTAACCGACTGAGCCACCCAGGCGCCCCTAAAGTAAGTACATTTTTTAGCACAATGCTATTGCACACTTAATAGACTGCAGTATAGTGTAAACGTAACCTTTATATGCACTGGGAAACAAAAAAAAAAAAATTCATTTAACTTGCTTTATTGCTATATTTGCTTTATTACAGTAGTCTGGAACCAAACCTGCGAAATGTCCAGAGTGTGCCTGTATTTGAACCTCAGTATTGGGAGCAGTAGAGTCCTATACTATTCTTCCTAGACAGAATGTCTTCTTGCAAAACCAGCTAGCACAGAAATTAAGACTATATACAGACTTTGGAATCAAAGAGGCAAAATTTCAAATCCCACCTCTGCCCGTTATTAGCTGTGTGTAGAGCATGTTACATAACTTCAATTCTTGTTTCTTCATCTGTAAAATACGGATTGAAATCCCTACCTCCTAGGTGAATAGCAAGCAGTAGTTCTCAAAACATAGTCCCCAAACCAAGAGCATCAGCATCACCTAGGAATTTATTAGAAATGCAAATTCTCAGACTCCAAATGAATCAGAAACAATTTGTGTTCTAACAAGCCCTCGGGTGATTTGGTGCATGCTGAAGTTGGAGAACCGCTGATTCTAAGGATCAAATAAAACAGTGCACGAAAAAGCTCGACTCATGGTGCATGGTAATCGGCATATGGTAAATACTTAACAATGTCTATTATTATTACTATTATTATTCTTATCGCTATCAGAATTTCTAAAGTAATGAACTACACACCCTTCACACAAAGTTCCATATAGTTTTTTCATTACCAAACTTTTCATAAGAATTTGGCAGCTGAACGTTTGAAGTTAAGGTCTCTGATGAAGAAAGGGAGCACAAATCCCTATACATTAACCACTTGTGTGGAAAATGAGTTGAACTTATTTTTACCAAAAATTAACCAACTGAAAGTACAGAACATCATTCCATCTATGCAAAAAGGAGCAACTGGAGAGTCAAGATTTTTCTCAGAAAACAGTCCAGTGTGTAAATACATGAATGGAAAAGGGGGACATTGAAGCTCCAATGTTCTTTATCATAGAATACACCTAGGACCCATGATGTTTTGACCCGAGGTGTTTGAAAGCGTATGTTACCAGTTGCATGTTGTGGTTATGAAACAGTTGCAATGATGCAATCATAAAATGACTAGCTTTATTCCCTGTAACTTCCCGAGAAATGTCTCCAGATAAATTTGTTTCATGTCACCCTGTGAAACTAAATGGATTTACCTTCTACTTAGGGTGTGTGGATATAAACCAATTACATATTGCAAGAGACTAAAATACTTGTGGTTTTAGAATAGTTCATCATTAGCCATTCCTTCTGAGAGCATTTAGATAGCAAGTCCAGTAACAATTAAATTTGCGGTTATGTATCCTCCGGCAAATTATTCACTTAACCCGCCTGACCCAGAGGTTTCTTATCTGTAAAATAAAACTATTGAGGCTGGTGATCTCTACCTTCCTAGCTCTTGCATCCTAAGATATTCTAAAAAAGGCAAAGCTGTTCGTGTTTTAGTACTAACTGATGCTAACCCCCAATTTATTAATTAACTTAAACAGCACGCACAACCTATGGGCAGATAAGCAATGGGGCTGTTTTATTAATATTTAATTTTAGAGAACAAAACTCTTTAGTGTGAATTTTCTAGAAAAGACTGAATGACAACTTGAGAAAGATTCCTTTGGAAATCCCTCTCCACATGGACTGACAGAGTCTAACTAGCCTTCACGTCATGAACAGTGGCACTCAACAGTCTTGGGCATTGTTGAGTTTTTACTTTGCTTTGAAAAACATTGCTAATATTTATTGAATTGTTTATGTGCATTTCCTGCTTTAAACCCGGCAACAAGCTATCCTTGACCCCATTTTACAGACAAAGGAAACAAAGTTTGGGGAGCCACAGAAACAGACAGTGGCAGAGCTGGGTCTCATTCTTGTCTTCCCACCCCAAAACCCAAGCTCTTAATCAGTGTGTAACGTAGACACCATTTTTATTTTTATTTTTAATTTTTTAAACATTTTATTTAAAAAAATATTTTTTTACATTTATTTATCTTTTGAGAGACATAGAGAGACAGAGCACAAGTTGGAGAGGGGCAGAGAGAGAAAGAGACACAGAATCTGAGGCAGGCTCCAGGCTCCGAGCTGTCAGCGCAGAGCCCAATGCGGGGCTTGAACCCACAAACCACGAGATCATGACCTGAGCCTAAGTCGGACGCTTAACCGACTGAGCCACCCAGGTGACCCTAAAGATTTTATTTTTTAAGTAATCACTACACCCAATGTGGGGCTTGACGTCTCACCCCCAAGATCAAGAGTAGCAAGCTCCACTGACTGAGCCAATCACCCAAAACCTTTTTTTATATGTGTCCCCAAATATGGTCAATGACCTATTATTATTCCCTGCCGTCCTCCTGGCCTAGTAACTTTTCTTAGAGCAGAAAAAAATTTTTTTCTTGATTCTTAACCAATGAAAAAAGTATCAACAAAGTTCATCAAGCCAAGTGGGGATCTTTCATTAACCAGCACAGCTAAAAGGGCAAAGAAATCAGCCTGGGCTTAATCAGTAGTTCTCAAAGCACAGTCCTCAGAATCTCTGCAGGTGAGATCTAGCCATCTTGTGTTTCAAGAGCTCTCCAGGTGATTCTGATGGGCACATTTGAGAAACACTGATGTAAATAAAGCAGAGACTGAAACTGCCTTTTTGTCTTTCACTTTAAAGCTGACTTACTGCAGAAACAGTAAAAAAAAGGAGCAATGACAGCCCCCCCCCCATATTACTCTAACTTGTTAAAATAAGCTGAAATGTAATACCACTTTACTGACTCTGTCAATTAAATAGGCCATTACTAGTGAGAAATTTGGCGAGCAAGTGAAATACTCAGAATATAATCAGAACAGGGGAAAGGGCCCATGGATTAAAGTAGTTTTATTCCAAAATTTAGCCATAATGGAATATGTTCTAAAAATTTGTCTTTTATCAAGATAACAGATCTATATAATCATTAGTATTCTTTCTAGCCAGAGTCTTATTGTCCACGGAGGGGCTTATATGCCCTATTGGGCAAGACAAGAGGACGCCATTACAAAAAACAGCAGGTGCCATTCATCGGCATTTACAGTATGCTGGTCACTGTATGGAGTGCTTCACACACATTCTCTGTCTTCACTCTTGAACCAACACTGTGAGGGAGACCTTGTCCTCACTCTGCAGATGAGAACACTGAAGCTTCACTAGCTTGGAGCTCGGAGTCTCCAGAGACGGTACATTCCTTAAACTGTAGCTCCTCTTTCCGCTCCCTCCATATTGCTAGCTAGCCCTCCATTCCTTTACTTGGGGGGGGGTGGGGGGGTGGGGAGAGTACTGTTAAGCACTGGGGCCAGTGCTCTAGGTCTTTCTTCTCAGCCCATTTCCACTTTTTCTCTCACTCCCAACATGATGCCCATTGTGGCTGATTTTAAGCTCAATTTCTGCAAACTCTAGCCCTCCAGCTCCCAGACAGCTGATCTAGGAGGGCTGCTGAGACCCAGGAGCTCACTGGGAGGGGGGACAGGAATACCTCCTGGGAGGACAAAGGAAGAATAGCAGTAGTAGCAGGAGGCATGACTTCTAGAAAGTGGAAAACTATGTCAATAGTGACCCTGAGCAGAGAGATACTAGGCAACTAGCAAAGAGAACAACTAAAAATATGACTGGTCCATATGGAAATCATGGGAAGTGTCAAAAGTTCAGAAATAACAGTAGTAAAGCCAATTAATCACTGAGGAAGTAAGTAGTAAAAGTTTAGTGTGCCCACACAACAAAAAGGCAGTTTGCAAACCAGAGGAACACAAACCAAAACATGGAATGAGGCTGAAAGGTGTATTACTATAAAGCAGCATATATAGTGAGGAAGAAGGGACTTTTATTCTTCACAGTGATTAGTTATATTAGAATTTTCTTTTCCTTTTTATTTTGTTGGCTTTTAATTTTTTTAAGTTTGTTTACTTATTCTGAGAGAGAGAAAAAGTAAGCACAAATGGGGTAGGAATAGAGAAAGAGGAAGAGAGAATTCCAAGCAGGCTCTGCCTCACAGAGCCAGACGCAGAACTCAAACTCAAGATCAAGTCGGACACTTAACTGACTGAGCCACCCAGGTGCCCCTAGAATTTTCTTAAATGATAGGGAATTGGTTAGTGGTTACCTCTTATTAACCCTGGAGATGGTTTAAGCTTTTTTTATGATTTTCAGAGGCATAAGCAGGAAATAACCCAGGTAAAGTTTGTCTTACAAAGTAAGCTAAATGAAGCTTTGCTTGTAGAACTACGCTGGTTTTATCTGCCTGGGGAATTTTCAAGGCTGTTTTTCATTTTATTCTTTGGTTTTGGTTTCAACAGAAGTATGGTGATTTTTATAAATAGCTTACCATGTCTGCTTCACTAGCATATAGCAAAATAATTAGTATGCAAATTATTAGATGGGTTGGATAACTTTGTGTGTTGTTTTGCTGGAATAGTGACTTTGCTACTATGATAGTGCCACACTTCAGGGGTTGCAGACATGGGACAGCTGTCTGCTCACTACTTCAGAGTTGGAGAGGCCACTGGTCACACCTGTATTTCCCTAGATTAGAGAACATAGATCCACCAACAGTGCATACATTCCAATGCAATAATGCAAAAAAATTCTCCTTGGATTAGTAGTGTACAAACACTGGTGGTGACCCAGAAACTTGTCAAGCCCTTAGCAGCCAGGTGTCTATCTTAGAAACCGGTCTGGCTGTGCTGGAGAGATCTCCTCCCATCTGGGGTCACTTGCTTCATTTGAGGTGGCTTCACATCGCTGATCACAGGAACCACAGTCGTGAGCAGGTAGTGGACAGGGATTCCTTTGCTGGTCTTCCCTACCCCCTTCCCAACTTCCTCTCTCCAAATGTCCTATCAACAGAAACCTTGCAACTTAAGAAAACAATGAAATAATAATAGCTGCAAAGATTTAAGTGCTTCCTGCATGCCAGGCACAGGTGACTTACACCCATTATCTCATTCTAACAACATGTGAGGTGGGTACCACTCTTATCTCTGTTTTACAAAAGGGGAAATAAAAGCTTTTGAATCACCCAGCAGGTAGAGTAGGAAGCCTGGGATTTGACCCAAGTCTCCCTAATTCCAAAAGCCTCGCATTCAGTTTCTACACTGAGGGTTCCCCCCAATGAACTATTATACCATTAAGCCTAACCAATATTTAAAATGGGTAGGAGCAGACACTTATTCTATGAACAAGATAGAGTGCAGCTTCTCAAATGCAGCTAAACATAATACTCAACCACAGTTTGATGGTTCCTGCCCAGTGGATGCTATTCCAAGAAATGGTTTCTCTTTCCTCTTGTTTCTTTTTTTTTTCTTTTTTTTTTTTTTAACGTTTATTTATTTTTGAGACAGAGAGAGACAGAGCATGAACGGGGGAGGGTCAGAGAGAGAGGGAGACACAGAATCTGAAACAGGCTCCAGGCTCTGAGCTGTCAGCACAGAGCCCGACGCGGGGCTTGAACTCACGGACCGAGAGATCATGACCTGAGCTGAAGTCGGCCGCTTAACCGACTGAGCCACCCAGGCGCCCCTCCTCTTGTTTCTTAACCCATTGTGGTGCCCACCGTTTTGGAATGTTCAGCAGGTTGGGAACGCTCCTCTCCTAATCAGGGACCCTCCCTTCCTAGCCTCATCTTTAGTGTAGGAAATGAGTGCCTCTTCTCCAGTCTACTCAGCTCATCCCAGTAAGTGAACTTTCCCAAGGGTCCTTGAAAGTTAGTTGCTCAAACTCAGAGCACATTGATATGTCATAAATGGTAACAAGCCTCCCGAGTCAGTGCACCAAAATCTATTTAACCAAAAATATGCCTAAAATAGTATTAATACCTAGAGCAGTCCATAAAAATGTAAGGTTGCTGAAGACCCCTAAATTTATCTGAGCCCAGTGGGGTTTTTTTTCATGCCACTTTAGTCCTAGGACAGTATGTAGTAAGACATAATAATAGCTAGTATTTATTGAGCATGTGCCAAGTGCTTGAAACTATGTGCATTTGACCTTCACAACAGCTATAGACAGTAAGCATGATTATTAGCCTTAGCAAACTGAGGCACAGAGAAGCTGACTGACTTCCCAAGGTCACAGAGGGGATCAGTAATAGAGGAAAGAAGAGAGCCCAGGAGTCTGGATCCAAAACCAGAATGACTAACAAGTGTGCTGTATTACATCAGTGAGCCTTTATTTGCTGTCTGAGGGTTGGGGAGAAAACCATGGAGGCTCTATCATGCAGGCAGAGGCCATGATGTGCACAGGGAAATCTCACAAGCAAGCAGGTGGGGAGTGGCTGGGAAGGAGCTCTGGTGAATCCCTCCACAAAGGTGGGAAAGAGTGTTACACCCACACAAGCTTCTGCACCTCGGGGACAGAGGGTGTCAGTGGGACAGCCATAAGAGATGATGAAGCTGCTTGTAGTGGAGAACAGTTTTCTCTTTTCTTCACAGTTTCTACTGTTGCTCTGGGCCACGGCCTCCGGCAAGTTGGTTATTGCTCTGTAAAATAAGCACCGTAACAGTTCTCACCTCTAGGGTCTTTATGGGCATTAAATGAGATGATACACTGGAAATACTCTGCACAGTGCCTAACTGAACATGTCTTCTTATAATTATAACCATGATCATAGCATAATATCATTTGACTCTGAAAAAAACCAAAACCTGCTGGAAAGTTCTTCTCAATAGACATTGCTAAGACAAGCTTGGAAGGAAGGAGGTTTTACCCCTAAACTGTGATGTAGTGCTGAACAGCAGTGCAGGGCCCGCCTTCCATTGCCTCAGTTAATGAGGGCCATAATTCCAATCTCTTTTCCCAGCAAACCTCTTACCAGCACCACCACCAAGAGGCATAATGAATTGGCATGAGTCCCTCCTCTTTATTTCTGCTTCTGTGCTCTCAGAGGTTAGGGCTAAGAAGCTGTGAGATGGAGGGATGCTGGTTGGCAGGAAAAAGAAAGCAGCCAAGCCAAGCAGGCCCGGAATAATCAGGCTTGAGAACAGGCCATAATTTACTCCAAAATGGCCTCTAATGGTGACGGGGGGTGGGGCGAGAACAGAGAGGGGAAAACAGATGCCTCTTGAAGTTTTTCATCAAAAATCTAATGAACCATACTTTATGAATGTAATGGTGTTTTACGATCTACTCTGCAGTTCTTTAAGATGTCTAGGTCCAGAGCCAGCTCTCTTTGCTTTTTCCACCCACTGCCGAGAGAGCTGCTATCTTTGCCTCTGCTAATGGTATTCTTTGATTGACCAAAGAAAAAAAAAAAAAAAAGAAAAAAAAAAAAAAAAAAAGAAAGCCATGATGAATGGGTCCTAAGCTTAACATTTGGTTTTGCCATCCCATTATATATTAGTTGAAGAGGCTTTTGGAAGACAGAACAGAGACATTATATGTAAATCAATAACAATTTTTCTTTTGTGTTCAAATCATGAATACTGACTAGCTAATTTTCATGGCATCTCTCTAAGATAAGTGAGTTTTATTACCCTGTTCCAATTCAATTCTTCTTCAGGGTTTTAATCAGCCTAGGCGATTTTATTTTAATTTATCTACATGAAATGATTTTTGCCAGCACCCTACATTTTCATCAGATTTTCTTGTCATAGCCGGATGCAGCTGGTACAGACAGTTAAATGCTGCAGAGAGGGGCAGACTGATGAGGATGGAAAATCAAACAAGGCATTGGCATGAGCCGTGATGGATGGTCGGAGGGGCCCAGAGAAGGGGCATGACCTACCTGGAAGTGTCAGGAAGAACAGTCTAGTTGGTGTCAGTACAATCTACAAAATTATTAGCATTCATAGATCAAAAGGGGGAGCCCAGGCAATAGTCATAATAGGTAAGGATACAGGGAATTTGACAAATGTAGAGGATTGTCCCCAAAACAGGATGTACCCCTTTTCCCTCTCTTCCATGGATCCCCCAATGATGCTGGACTTGGTCATGTGACCTGCTTGGTCCAATGGGATGCTTAAAGCATGTAAACAGTGGCTTGTAATGTGTTTACACAATTGGGCTTGCCTTCTTGGGCTTCTGCCAGCACCAGAGAAGAGCCTACCCTGCTAACATTAGTTCAAACAGGATGAGAGACTTGTGGAATAACCTGGACCACACCTACAGCTCTGAGCAGGCCCAGGCAAACACATATGTATTAAGTATATTATACACGGCAAGTTCTTTGGGCTTCAAAACCTTCACAAGTGCTGTCTCCTATGCCTGGATTACTCTTCACTGTATTCTTCCAGTAGAAGACAATTGCCTTCTTATCCTTCCAATCTCAACCTAAATGTCACCTCTCAGCTCTTGCAAATAATGCTGGTATGAGCATGAGTATGCAAATACCTGTTTGAGTCCCTGCTTGCTGCATTACCTTCAATGAGTTAGCCTCAGAATTTTAATAACATCACTTATTCTAATGTCATAAACCCACTCAAATTCAAAGGGAAGAACATAGTATCTACCTCCTGATGAAAGGAGTTTAAAAGTCACATTATAAGAAGAGCACGCAGAGCAAAAGAGCTTGTTATAACCATCTTTGGAAAATGCAACCCGCCATACAAGGCTCCAGCTAGAAATAGAGGGTAGGGGTAGGAAGGACTGGGGAGGTGTCTTCAACTGCGGTAAGAGAAAAGTTGTAAGGGTTGACATGTATACATCTACCACACCAATTAAAGTCATCAATGAAGACTTTGCTGGCAAATAACCTTCATCCTATAGAAAATAGTACCCCACCACTTTCTATCTCCTTCGCCTATTTTTTTCTTCTTCATAGCACTTATCTTCCCCTCAGCACGTAAATGTTTAATTGTTTATTATATGTCCTTCTCCATTAGAATATAAATTTCAAAAGGATAGGGACTTTGTCTTTTTGTTTGCTGCTGTGTACCTGAGCCTGGCTTGGTGACTGATACGTGGTAGGCATCAAATAAAATTTTATTGAATGAATGAATGGATTAAAGAAAGAGGAAAATGTAACTTGAGTTCTATATTTTAATGTTGATTCAGCATTGATTTTAATGTTGATTCAGACTATATAGTCTATACCAGACAACGCTGCATATAAATTCCAGTGTCATCCCATACCATCTGGGTGGCCTTCAAGGAGATATCTAACAAAGAGAGGAGGTTGATAGGAAGGTGGCCAATGCTGAAACTAATAATACTATAATCATGGTAAATAGAAGATTGAGGTCAAGTGATAGAATATCGATTAAGGGGCTCCTCAAAATTGGTGTGGCCCACCACCCTCATTCAACAGAGGAGGAAGCTGAGGCCCAGATATGTGAACGGTCCTGCCCAAGACTACACAGTACTGTGTGGAGCTCAGCCCCTTGACTCATCCTAAACTATAAGATTAGTCAGAACTCAAGGTTGCAAGTGATGGCAAAGTATCTTCATAGCATCATATCCTCTCAGCTACAGCTCGCAGGTATCACAGTTTCACCTGAAGTGTACCCCTGCCTTTCTCTGTTCTTCCATTTCAAAGGTTTCTCTAAAAACACAGGAAGAACCCATTCAACCGGCACACATGTTCTCCAGGATGTGGGAGTAGTTAAAGCCCCCAGGGAGAACTTTCAGCCAAAGGGAAATAGGATCCATTGGACAGATGCCCCAACCTCCTTTATGATGGAGAGACAATTCTGGAAGCCTTTCTGTAGGCCTCAATGGTCCCTGCAGAGTTCAGCCCCTGTAGTCAAAATCGGTGATTTTGATAATGCACACCTGACTGACTTTTTCCTTCTCTCGGTGCACTCTCCATGGTCCCTCAGGGAATTATTTGGAATCACTTCCCAAATAACCAGATTCCTATCTAAATGCTTGACTTTCTGAGAAACTTAAATTAAGAGATCAAGTTATTAGTAACATAGCAAAAAAAAAAAAAAACCAAAAAACAAACAAAAAACCCATCTGAATATGCCTTAGTTATTCAGAGATTGGTCATGTAGTCTCTACCTGCAGAAAACAGGGATTAAATGAGATAATATATAAACAGTGTCTAGCTCAGTCCCTAACCATGACAAATGCTTAATCAATGTTACTATATTTTCTCTTCTCTGAGACACACCTTCTCTTTAACATTTTAACATTTCTAAAGACAAGTTATATCTTAAAATCAATAAAATCTCACAACCATAATTAAGAACATTTTTTTCTTTCTTAGAGATACATAAATATTGGGTGCATCTTGGAATTGTCATTTTAGAGCCTTTGGAATTTGGTAGTTCTCTCTTAGATTTTCCCTATGGAATCTGGAAATTAATTGGTAAAATTCAAAGAGAATATGTGCAACAGAGCTAGTGAAGAGACCCATACTTTTCTAACACCTGATGAATCTAAATACTCGCAGCCAAAAGGGAAGAAGACAGGGAAGATCCAAAGGTCTTCCAGATGGATGTTGGAACTCTAAGCTCATAAAATTAGAAATTGCATTTCATTCATCCCTAACACCTGAGCATTTTCTCAAGGTAGAGCCCTGGTAAATGTTCACCTATAGAAACAAAGTGAGTGGGATGCCAAGATGATATCTCCTACCTGTCCTGGAAGTCCATATAGGAGTGGGAGAGGTATGGCCAAGAGGGGCAACTTCGGAATTTCAGGAACACTAAAGCGCGGGTCCATCTGAAGAGGGTGAACCAGCCCTTCAGAGTGACTTCTCACACCTAGGAGAGGCTCTCACTTGACTGGGTCCATACTGGGGGTTGCAGTGTCTACTAGCAGTAGATAATTTGCATCTACTTCATGACCCTCCTCCTTGCCTTCACTTCCTATGGCTCTGCAGTCTCCCCATGTGGGACTCTCACTGCTTTCTCTTTCTCCTCCTGGCAGGCAGCCTTTTCCCACCCCCCCACAGGTCTGACTCCCATAGCACTTTATATCCTGGCCTTTACATCTTTTTCCCTCCATCCAAATTGAACCATCATGTGTTCCATCTCTTTAGGCTCAGACCACTCTCCAACAAACCAGAGACACACATTTGGCTTTCAGGGTTGATAGACGACTTATATCTTAACAGGAACTTTCAGTGCATCGCGTCTACAACCACAAACATGTGCCAAGCTTTCCACAGTGAACTCACTGGGGCACTGTGGGATATTTTAAATTTTGGAGGGAAACATAGAGACATTTGCCAGACTCTGCAGGAACTACTACAAACTAAGTTACAGTATTTGGTCTTAACTACTTAATAAATAAAACTGTTAGATCTTTCTTTTGACCTAGGAGAACCATGAAAAAAAATAAATGTACCATAAACTGAGAAAGTTCAGGAAATTCTGCCCTAGGCTAACGGAGAAAGTAAGGGTAGCATCTGGAGCTCCTTAGCAAGCTCTGGGGAAAGTATTTGTGAGAAGGATGACTTCAGGATCCCTAAATCACACCATGTACTTTTCTGGTGTCTACTTTTCTGGTGACTCAAGATGCCCAACCTTGTTACCAAATTCCTGGTCATAACCTAAGTGACATCTGGCTCCTGTACTGTCAGCCCCGCAAAAGTGGAGCTTGACCGTGGCCCCATGGACAAAGAGGCATATGCTTAGAGATTATGATGGCTGGCAGTCAGAGATGGGGAGAGCCTGCCCTTTTAGCCCTTCCTGTTGGTGGAAATGACCAGAGCAGAAACCATCCAGGTACTGGATCCATTTCCAGATGGTCTGGCCTTCCTAGATCATGTTGAATGGCTCCCCCTTCCCTTCCACTATCCAAATTCCATTCTTTTCTTCAAGACCCAAGCATATAGCATACATATTATTTATATACATACAGAGTGTGTGTATGTGTGTTTGTGTGTGTGTGTGTGTGTGCGTGTGTGTAAGCTCCATGAAACAGGGACTTTGTTTTGTTCATTGCTGTATAACCAGTACCTATAAGAGTATCTGGCACATAGTAAACATTCAATAAATATAATGAATAAATGAACTGTGGTTCCATGAGAGAATTAAGCCCTAATGCCCCATCCACTGCATGAACTAATTTATTCTCCCATGCCTCATGAATGGTGCTAGCTTTGTACCATTCTTAGAATGAGAAAACAGTCACTCAAATCACTGTTTGTGTGCTATAGTTCAAAAGGGGAACCCTAGTTGAGAAAGGCTGAGTTTATGAGGAAATGAATGAATCAAAATCCTACTTCCTCCAAGTTGCCCCCTGTGACCATCCCATTTTAGGGTCAGTTAATGGTATGTTAACAGAATAAATAGAAATTTTTATTTCCACACAGATCTGGTGAGTTTCCCTGCATCTGTTAAGTATGTCGTGGGTTGGCAATGGTTAAGAGTGAAAGGCTCCAGCTTGATGACTGCTATGCATTTAGGAGAGGGATGCTCAGCCATCCCTGTAAGGTGACTTTTGGGACCCCGTAGTTAATGGCTCTGTAAGCAGATCCAGCCTTTTAAAGGTTTCACAAAAGGGCACACACACAATTGAGGCTGCAGTTCTGAGTACTGTCTGGTCCTGATAAGGCTGGCTGGGAATGCCCTGTTCTATCCTTTCCCCAAATCAAATGCTCTTTGAGAGCTGGCCAAGCATTTGAGACCGACCAAGCAGTACTAAGTGCTTTATCTTGTCTAAGCAAAGCATGAGAAATAAATTAAGATCCTTGCTGACCTCACCAGCTTAAAAAAAAAATATCTCTGCTTTTACCTAATGTCTGGTCAATGCCCTAAAGGGAATCTTCTTCCTTCCCTTAAATTGTATTTAGGCTAAAGAGATTTGGGCCTTTCTGCAGAAATTCCCACTGTACAAGGACACTTCTGTTTTCACTTTCTCTGGTCATTTCTAAACCAATCACTAGCAGGGGAAATGAGATTATCATAATTAGCTTAGATCTGTAGGATCTATCCTAGGAGCTGGGGACGCAGTTCCAGAAGTCATATAGGAAAAGAGTAGATGCCTGAAAAGGAAATTAGGGTTTTCTTAGCAAGAAAGCAAGGAATGGGTATTGAGTTTGCAACTTGTAGTGTCCATTATGAAGGATTCCATAGATAGGACAGATTTTAGGGTGAAAATAATTTAAGAACTAGATAAAAAAAAGAGACAAATTATGTTTCTCGGGTTGCACTTTCAGATGTTCTCTGTCAGCTGCTGCGATCCAAGGCTTCAAGGAAAAAAACATTTTTTTAAACGTAGGTATTTCCTTGAAGTGTTGCTTTTTTTACTACTGCACGCTACCAATGTGTGAGTTATATCAAATTTCATACACCTAACAACATAATAATGACAAATTAGTGCTAATACACCAACCTGAAAGTGCAAAGCTACAGACAGAGCACAACAGCTGGTCAGAGGAGAAAGGATTTCCCTTCAGCTGGGAGTACTTTGGAGAACTAACACACAGTCCCTGGTATACAGGACTATATAGCATATTGGGCCTCTTTTCCTATCTCATCCCTTTTTGCCTTCCTTTTGGACTTCCTTTGTTTATTATTTTATTTGTGAAAAAGTTTATAAGATCCTATCACTTGAGGGAAGACGTGCTGGGCCTTGGGGTTACAAAGATATATGAGACATAACCAATGTTATTGAAGAGTTCACAGACTAATAATGGAGGAGACCAACATGTAACCAAACAATTGCCATGACATGAGAGACATCCTCCAACAGAAAGTGGAAATAATTTTATGAGAATCCAGAAGAGCAACATGCCCTGCTTAGAAAAGTTGAGGGACTAAGACTGAGTAAATCCTGCTTTGTTCATGGGGTTTCAAATCCTTCATGGGTTTTTTCAGGGCGCCTGGGTGGCTCAGTGGGTTGAGCGTCAGACTTCAGCTCGGGTCATGATCTCATGGTTTGTGGGTTGGAGCCCCCATCGGGCTCGCAGCTGTCAGCCCATCAGTGCAGAGCCCACTTCAGGTCCTCTGGCCCTGTCTCTCTGCCCCTCCCCCACTTGCTCTCTCTCTCTTAAAAAATAAATAAAAACATTTTTACACAAGTCCTTCATGGGGTTTTCAAAACCTTTTCTAACCTGCCCTATTTCTCATTCACCTGTCCAATCTACTCCCCTACTACTCCCCAGCAAGAACGATATTAAATTTTTCCAGGCTGAGACAGGTGGCCCAAGTATTTGTCCCTTCCATCCCATTGGTTCCTGTCCTGAAGTGACACCAGTCATATTATCATCCTGCCACTGGACACATTTGGCATAACCTCGAAGTCCTTGCATGTGCTGTCAACATTGAACAAATGACCAGGTGTCCTTTCCCTGCCTTTTTACTTTGAACCATCCTAGCTAACACCCAAACCAATCCACTTCAGTGAACCTCTTCAGACTGATCTAGCTTAACCTAGTCCCTGCCGAATCCCCAGAGCAGCTGTCTTCAAATTTCCTTGCATATTCCGTTACAGTCTTTGAAAAATAATCTATGTGACCCTCCATGATTTTGAGCTGACATTGAGAAACGTTCATCATATGTTTAACTTCCAACATATTCTATCATATTCTATGATGTCTATGTGCTCTGAATATGTTTTTTTGGTCAAAATCTTGGAGCTTCATACTTAATTCAGTTAATTTATAGACAATATCTACCATATATATTAGCAAACCCAGTTCTCATTGCCAAACCAACCGTCCCAAACAGAATCACTTTCTGTCAGAAAGTCTTACTTTATTTTTCAATTCAAATAAGCATGTTAAAGCTCAGTCCCGTGATAGCCGTCTCACTTTTGAATTTTAACTAGAGGAGGGATGGATGGATGAATGGGTAGATAAGCAAGCCCTCAGAGCCTTGCCAAGAGTTTGCCTCTCAGATGAAATAAGGGACTTCTCCTTTCAATAAGTCCTGCTGGCACTTACAGGACTCCCCTCTGGAGCAAGGTATTTTGGAATTGTCCTCTTCTTTGATACTCTGGGGCAATTATAAGACTTAAGATGGGTAAAAGGTTTGTCTTTCATTTGTAAAAAGGTAATTTAAAATAAGAGGTGGGAAGAATCAGCAGAACACAGACTTGGCAGGTCAAATTTAGAAAAGAGTACAGTTGGAAATTGAAGATCTAGAAATTTATTAACTTAAACTTAAGGGCCCCTTAATTTGTTAAGAACTCATTTGTTCTCCTCCAGTGGGTGGGCATTCCCTGGATTGTAAGGCACCATCCTGAAGTCCCAAGAGGAGACCCAAAGTCTAATTTGACACACGGGCTTGGTTGCATTGGAGTATTGAGTTTGCCAACTTTATGATCCACATTTTGGTTTCAGAAAACCCTTTCGTGGTTATACACTCAGTCCTCCATTTTTTTGTTGCCCATTAACTGTGACTTCTTTTCATTTTTATTCTGAAAGGAGGTCTAAATACCTTGAATGAAGACACTGTGAAAACTTTTTGTGGCTTCTCTTGTCCTGTCTGAAAAGAAAGTCCTGGCTGGGGCATCCCCTTCTTGGTTAAAAGTTATCAGGAAACCCACAATGGAAATTTAAGGGCGGGTTGGTGAATGCAGAAACTGAATTTGGAGTTGGATTATCTTACTTATGAATGATGGTCAAATAACTTATGAATTTGAAGTTCCTTGATGCAGCTGTGGAAAAGCTTGAGCAACTTCCCCTGCCTCCAACATAGACCACACACCCTTCTGTAGTGATAGGAATATTTCTGGGGAAATATGCTTCTTGTTCCAGGGGGATTTTCAGCCTCCTATTTTGTGAAGGTTTCTTACTGAATTTGCTAGAAAGTAGAAACTACTGTGTTCGCTATAGTCTACAACAGTGGGACATGTCCTGCCATCCACTGAGTTCAGTTCAGTTCAGCTCAGCCATGTTTGTTACACTGTCTGTGCCTACTGAATAAATGAAAGAAACAGGATGTCTACTCTCAAGGACCTCAGATTATAGGAGGCTGAGGTTCATACAAACAATTGCAATTTATAACTGCAATGCTACCATATCTGCCTTCCCAAAGACTGTAAAGTTTCCTAAAATTTAAAAGTGGTTTTCAAGAGACATTGGGCATTGGTCACTTGGTTCTGCTCTCTGGGTGTTGCCTGGTTCTTGCCAGTTCGACCCACCCTGAACAAGCATCTGATTTGACTTCTCCCTTCAGAAGCTAATAACTGTATGAAGAACTTCACAACTGCCTCTTAGTGTTGTTTCATGGCACATTCCCGGTAAATTAATCTCTAAAATAATCTATCCTAATAACAAGGATTGAACAAGGTATTGCTTCTTTACCATTCCATAAACCAAATCCAGATTTTTCATTCTGCTCTATTATATATGATGAGTTAAGTATTCTAAATAATTTCTGAAGCATTTTCTCTTTCCTGAGGCCTTAAGAGAGGCAGCTCTAGGACACTGTCCTGGAGCTTCCAGGACAAGCAGGTACTCCTGAGCCCAGGTTTTAGTATTGTGATAGTTCTTTGGTTTTCAGCATCCTGAGGGCCAGTTGACCAGGAGGCTGCTATCCTTCCAACTAGAGGCACATGGTTGCCTTTTGAAGTAGAGGAAAGTTTGAGGAAGTGAAATCCTCTTATTTTAAGAACTTAATCAGGAACTGAATCAAAACACCATTTGGCAATACTTTCATGCATGAGTCTCTTAGGCTAACAAAAAAAGTTTTGAAGAAATAGGTGAATAGTTTGTATTTTCCATGTAGATAAAAATATTTGAAAAATACTGGAGCCATAGCAGAAAGAGTAGAATACAAGGACTTATCACCCTGGATATCACATATAAAACAAGATTACTTTTGAGAGCAGGAAGGGATATTTCTACCTAGGTCTGAAACCTCAAACGAATGAGCCAGAACTTTGGCTTTCATTCTCGCTGCCTTTTTTCTCCCCCCAGTGTATCAGATACCTTACACTAAATTTGATTTGGTTCAGGCAAAGTAGAAAAAGTCAGGGGGAAAGATATCTCCTAGCAAAGATCATAGCCTTCTACCAGATGAACAGTCTGGGAGCAAAAATGGGATTTTCCCACATTTCTTGAAAACAAGCATGTGTATCCACAGGGAGAAAACAAATGAAAGCATTCTCTTAACCAGAACAGCAGCTGAGAAAGAGCCAGGTGCAAACTTCTGTGACAAGACAAGCTTTCTTTCTCTCCTCCACAACCACCATGCTTTCCCAACACCTACACCCCACCCTTCAGCTCAACACTTTCCCCCTTCCATCCCCTTAAAAATCAGCAAAAGCATTGGCTATGATTAATGGCTAAAGGATAAGAGCAGATAGCAATCTTCCTACATTTTTGGTAGGGATCAAGCTGACTCTTCAAACTCCCCTTCCTAAAACCCCCAGCGATATTCCTTTGCCATCTATCTCCCTCCTCCCTTTTCCTCTCTGAGACATGCTAATTAAAGTTCCACCAGTGAAGAAGGACTTGAGCTGGCTCTCTCTGATGGGTCCCTAGCTGTGTCATGCCCCTGCTTCCTAATTGGACATGCCAGCAGAAATCAGTGCAAAGCAACTTCTGCGGGAGCAGCTGCTGAGGCTGTTGTTCCCCTGCCCCCATGCCATCGCCCCCCTCAAAAGAGGATATTTTTCTGTTGTCACATCTTGGGCAATACTTCAGAAGCTTACTCATCCTGCCGCTTACTTCCCCCCACCCCCACACACCTCTGCCCCAAACAAGACATTAGGAAAGAAACATGAGAGATTTTATTTTAGCCTAATTGAACAATGGCACTTATTTCATCTCAAGTAAGATAAATGGGCTGTCCAACTTCACTCCTCACTTTATCTGTAATGAGGCTTCTCTCTCAACTGTTTACTAAAGTATTAAAAAGCACTTTGCAGCACCTGCTGGTATATTCCATCAAAGAGAGTCAATGGAACAGATGAAGACATATGAGAAAGTCAGAGAGATACGGTGCCTTTTATGAAACTTCAGATTCCAGAACTATTAGAGCGAACTGCTTCCCCCTCTGTGAATTCAGTGACAAAAAATGGCCCTTCTCTTCTTGCCAGCAAAATGGTTTCTGTAGGGTGGGACAGCACTTGGCAGGTTTTCCCAGGGTCAGACCAAGGTGGATAACTGATTGCAGCCATTAATGTCCAGGAGGTAAGAAATTGCCTAAATTTTGAGATCCTAATAAGTTATTAGCATTTCTATACTGAATGTGCTTTTGTGGACCCTTCTCTCACCCACAGTGATAAAACACATGTCTATTCTTGCTCAGGCTCTATCTCCAGCTGTTCTTTGAAGAGATGGGAACATTCGGATGTTGATTGCTACAATGGTGAGCACCAGGGATTGGGAGCCCAAAGAACAGATCCAACACGGAGTTTTTGACATTGAATGCCGTGTGACCTTCCACAAGTAACTAAACTTCCCTGCTACGTGATTTCTTCCCTTACAAAATAAAGAAGCAACATGTTCTACTGATAAGTATTTTGATACAGGTAATGAAAAACCGTCTGTTTGATGTACTGAGATTTTCATGTAAGAATTAAGTGTGGATATTTGATTGCATTACAGCCATAGTCCTGTTCAAAGCTTGCATTCAACAATTTGAGGGCCTACTGCGCACATACATGAGGTGGGGAGGAAGATAACACATATAAATGTGCAAAGTGAAATAAAAGGCACAGCTATATTAGTCAAATTTCTGCTTCTCCTCCAAGACCCCACCAGTGTCAGATACTGCCTCCTCAAGTATCTAAGGTAAACTGCTCATCCCATAGTAGATCAAGTCCTTGTAACCTGGCTCTGTCATCTGCCTTTTTATCATCTCGCCTGCTAGACTGTTAGCTTCAAAAAGAAAGAACTGTGGGGTGCCTGGGTGGTTCAGTTAGTTAAGCATCAGACTCCAGCTCAGGCCATGATCTCACTGTTCCTCATTTTGAGCCCCGCTTCGGGTGAGCTTGAGCCCTGCCTGGGGTGAGCATAAACCCAACTCTGGGTGAGCACCACTTCTGTGCTATGGTGAGAAAAGTCCTAGAATAGGAGCCAGAAGGCCAAGGTGCAAATCACCAACTTGTCATTCTACAAAAGTCTGACTTCAGGCTCTCTGAGCTTCATTGTCCACATCTGAAAAATAGGTATACAACTGCTCACACGAAACAGGGATATTGTGGGCATTAAGTAAGATCACGTAGGTAAAACACTACTAAACACATTTGTACTCTCTTATCCTTTTTCCCTAAACAGTTGGACACAGCACTGGAATTCAAAGCACCAGGTGCAACAATAGATTTTTAGGTTATCAAAAAAGTCAGAAGTTGTAAACCACAGGAGTAGATGAATTCTCAAGGAGAAAGGGAAGAGAAAGAGGAAGACTTTATATGATAAGGAAGACTTTATTCAGGCCTCTTGTGATAGGTGTCAGGACTCTCACAGTAGGGGAGAGCCTCAACTCTGAATGTGGTAAAGGCAGCTGGGGATTCAGAGCCAAGGGGGTGGGGGACGTGGTGGGTGGAAAATTACTAAGAGGAGAAATCAAGGGTAGGGGGATTCTTGCTAGATAGACTCAACAGGATTCTTTCTACAACTGGAGTAGGCAGGCTGAAGACAGGGCCCAAAGACAAGACCTAGCAGAAAGGAGGGCTAAGAGGGGCCTAGCTAAAGCTTAGTCAAGGAGACAGTCTTTGTCAGTGGGGCAATCACAAGCTAGAGAAGAGTTTAAAGAAAGAGGATGTTGTGTCATGGAGGCAATTCAAGAACAGAATGGTGAAATCTATGGAATGTAATGATGAGATCCAGGAAAATCCAGGAAGACTAAACTCTATCCATGAGTATTCTGGCTTTCATCTCTTAAGTCTGGGTCATTATTTAAAACTTCTTCTGTTTGGGTGATTATAATAATTTTCAATGCATTTTCAACAGCCTATTTACCAAAAAACGAAAGACATACTTTATGGAAGAATAGGGAACTTATGAATATATCCTTAAGTAATGTGGTACTCCAAACCACACACCATTCTTTCTGAGCAAGACTAGACCTGAACAGTAGACTGTGGTGTCATAAGTTCCCTTGTTCCAGATGTGCTACATCTATTATTAAATCCTCCAGCTGCATTCATGCTTGTAGCAACCACATTGTGCTCCTGGCTCATGATGAGTCTGTGGTTGACTAAAACAACCTTACTGTTAAAAAACAAAAAACAAAACATAAATCAGAGGTTGTTCAACAGTACACTTGCTTAATTAATTATTCTGAAACTAAGTGAAGGTTCAACTTGGACTTAATTGATTCTGATATGTCAGAACTTTTTAAGAGTACTTATTCAGACATCCACACTTTTAGTCACCCCTCCAGGTTTTTGTCACCTAAAAATTTGATTGTCATGCCTTCTGTGTCTCTATACCTTTCTTTTTTCAGTTGAATAGCACTACACTAGAAGTAAAAATCCAGTGAACTCTTCATTAATCCATCTATCTTTGTGATATTTTTAACTGCTTAGAATTAATCTAAACAAAAATCCACTAAACTGAGAGCTTCTTGAGGGCAAGAAGTATGTTTATTCATCTTTGTATTTCTATTATCTATAAGCCCAGGGTCTGGCAGCCAGTTGTCTCCCACCCATGTTTCTCTCCCATGTCTTTCAGGACATCCGGCTTTGACATCAAGGCCTGTTGGGTTTACAACTTCCTATGGCCTCTAATTAAGCAACCAGCTTTTTTAGGAAAGGCATTATTTGTTCCTACTGGATTCATGCTAGCTCTGAAAGGTATCACTTTCTTTTCTTGGTCTTCACAAAATATCTGCCTAGCAATCATACTAGACTCTAGCCAAACTTATAGGTGACTTACCACCTGTAGACACAGACAACTCAGAAATATTTTTTAAGAACTAGTTACTTCTAAGCTTTATGCACTTGAGCCCAAGTTTTTCTAGGATTTCTCATTTTGCTTTATTTACCTCCCCAACATCATTCAAGATGGGTCTAATCACATCATTCCTCGCAGCTACCTGTTCATCCTGCGTTTACTCCATGTCTGAAGAGAAGGCAGCAACCCGTGCACAGTTAGAATGGGCACGTGAAGGGAACACATTTCCTGGTGCCCAGGGTGCCCTGGTGCCCTCTTCTGAGAGCCCTTAGTCCATCTCTCGTAGTCCTCCCCTGGGATGAGGATGAGTGGGGACTCTGGTTTCCCTGTTCTTCTCACACCCACTCTCAGATTCTGCCCCAGCACGATTCCCATGCATTGCTTCATCCCTGGATTCAGCCCTCAGTTCCACATAGGCAAACTAAGTCTCATACTCCTAGAGGAACTCACAGAGAGGAGCAGACATTGGCATGCCAGCCAACAAACCTGTCAGGTCTCTTTGGCCAGGTTCTTCTGGCCTAACTTAGAATTTCTGGCCTATCCCTGAGGCCTGCTCAATATAGGCAAGGAGTGACTTTTTCTGGACAGAGTCTCTATCTTGTTTCTTTTTTGGAAGTGGAAAAACCATATTCTGGTTACCTATCAGGTACAATAAGCCGTCATAACTGACATTTACACCAGAATGCAATTTTCCACGTAGTTGCAATATATTCACACAATGATTTAATTTCCATTTTTCAAATGCAAAACTACTCCATTGGAAAGTCAATTGACCTATCCAAAATCACCTAATTGGTAAGTGGCCAAGTGACTGACTCTGGTCTGTGTGACTCCTGCTACCTTGTTCTTCCCAATGCCCGACCTACATGACTATTCATTCAACAAATATTTATTGGGCCCCAGTGATAATAGGCTTGAGACTAAGTGCCAAGATATACTAGTGAACAAGCTATAGAGCTTTCAGTTAAACAGAGAAGGCTTACAGTAAACAAATACTTGTAATTGTTATATGTACTAAGAAAAACAATTACTACATAGTGGTTAAAAGTTTAGGCTCTGAGCCAGATACCTGTGTTTGAATTCATACTAGCTGTGTGATCTTAGGAAAGTTAGCTAGCTTTTCTATGTCTTGATTTCTTTATCATAAAATGGGGGTAATGCTATTACTATCCGTCCCTCATGGTCTTTGAGGACTAAATGAATTTATGCATGTAAAGTGCTCATAACTTATACCAATAAATATTAGCTGTGATTACAGGGAGCTCTGAGAGGAAGGGGATCTTAGCCTACAGGGATGGGGTGAGACAGGGGTTTGTGAAGGTTAGGAAAACTTTCTTGAAAGGGAGCCTGGGTGGCTCACTTGTTTGAGCACCCAACTTCAGCTGAGGTCATGATCTCATAGTTCATGGGTTTGAGCCCCATGTCGGGCTCTGTGCTGACAGCTCAGAGCCTGGAGCCTGCTTCAGATTCTGTGCCTCCCTCCCTCTCTACCGCTCTTCCACTCACTCTTTGTCTCTCTCTCTCTCTGTCTCAAAAATAAATAAACATTTAAGTAAATTGTTTAACTTTCTTGAAATAAATGGAGTTGAATAATCTGAGGCCTGAAGGATGAGTAGGAGTAAGGCTTGTAGGGCTGAGTGATGAGACGGAGAGAGAGTAGAGTAGGATGAGCAGGGGTCAGGAGGGAGGAGGGCAAGCAAAGAGAACAGGATTCATCAGACAGAAACTGAGCCAACAGTTGCCATACCTCATGATTGGCCCCAATCCCAGATCTTACTAAAATATTTGTCAGGGTAAACGGTGGAGAGTTTATCAGAAAGAAAAAATGTAAGGTTTTTATCCCCCACCCAATCAATCAGTTCCTTTCTCTCTCTCTCTCTCTCTCTCTCTCTCTCTCTGTCTCTGTCTCTGTCTCCCTGTCTGTTTCTCTCTCTACCTATCTCAGCAAAACATAATGGAAAAGAGCTCCAAAAGAAACACTGGGCTGACACTTTGGCTCGGCCAAAACACCTCATGACTTTGGCAATTCCACCTCATCTCAGGGCCTCAGATTTCTTCTTTATGAGAAGGTGGCCACAACAATTCCTACCTCGAGTGCAGTGAATTCACTTTAACATAACATTAAAATTGTGTGAACACACTCAGGTTGAATTCCCAGCTTTTCTATTGTGTGACATAGAGTAGGCTGCTAACCACTCTGATCCTTGGTTTTCTCATCTATAAAGTGGGTGGATAAGAATATCTTGATGAAACTGGTGCAGTCACTCTGGAAACACTATGGAGTTTCCTCAAAAGTTAAAAATAAAATACCCTATGATCCAGCAATTGCACTACTGGGTATTTACACAAAGAATATAAAAATACTGATTCAAAGGGATACATGCATCCTGATGTTTATAGCAGCATTATGGCCAAATTATGGAAAGAGCCCCAGTGTACATCAACTGATGAATGGATAAAGAAGACATGGCAGTAATCAAAAATCTCCCAAAAATCAAGAGTCCAGGGCCAGATGGCTTCCCAGGGGAATTCTATCAAACATTTACAGAGTTAAACCTATTCTTTTGAAGCTGTTCCAAAAAATAGAAATAGAAGGAAAGCATCCAAACTCATTCCATGAAAGAGGCATATTACCTTGATTCCAAAACCAGACAAAACCCCACAAAAAAGGAGAATGACAGACCAATCTCCCTGATGAACAGGGATGGAAAATTCTCAACAAGATGCTAGCAAACCAAATCCAACAATACACTAAAAGAATTACCACAATCAAGTGGGATTCATTCCTGGGCTGTCGGGGTGGTTCAATATCTGCAAATCAATCAATGTGATACATCACATTAGTGAAAGAAAGGACAAGAACCACATGATTCTCTCAATAGGTGCAGAAAAAGCATCTGACAAAATGCAGCATCCTTTCTTGATAAAAACCCTCAAGAAGGGTTAAGAAAGGATAGAAGGAACATACTCCAAGACATACCCCAAGAACATACCCCAAGGCCATATACAAAAGACCCACTGCTAATATCATCCTCAATGGGGACAAACTAAGAGCTCTCCCCCTAAGTTCAGGAACATGACAGGGATGTCCACTCTCACCACTGTTGTTCAATATAGTGTTGGAAGTCCTAGCCTCAGCAGACAGCAAAAAGAAATAAAAGGCATCCAAATTGGCAACAAAGAAGTCAAACTTTCACTCTTCACAGATGAAATGATACTCTACGTGGAAAACCTGAAAGACTGCATCAAAAAACTGCTAGAATTAATACATGAATTCAGCAAAGTCACAGGATATAAAATCAATGTACAGAAATCGGTTGCATTTCTATACACGAATAATGAACCAGCAGAAAGAGAAATCAAGGAATTGATCCCACTTACAATTGCACCAAAAACCATAAAGTACTTAGGGATAAACCTAACCAAAGAGGTAAAAGATCTGTACTCTGAAAACTATAGAAAGCTTATGAAAGAAATTGAAGAAGACACAAAGAAATGGAAAAACATTCCATGCTCATGGATTGGAGGAACAAATATTGTTAAAATGTCAATACTACCCAAAGCAATCTATGCATTCAGTGCAATCCCAATCAAAATAACACCAGCATTCTTCACAGAACTAGAACAAACAATTCTAAAATGTGTATGGAACCACAAAAGACCCTGAATAGCCAAAGTCAAGTTGAAAGAGAAAACCAAAGCTGGAGGCATCACAATCGCGGACTTGAAGCTGTATTACAAAGCTATAATAAAGACAGTATGGTACTGGCACAAAAACAGACACACAGATCAATGAAACAGAATAGAGAACCTAGAAACGGACCCACAAATTAGGTGGGCTTCATCTTGGACAAAGCAGAAAAGAATATCCAATGGGAAAAAGACAGTCTCTTCAGCAAATGGTGCTGGGAAAACTGGACAGCATTAAAGTGACTGAGTCACCCAGGTGCCCCTACTATTGATTTCAAATAAGTAGTATATATCCAAATTTCCTCAATTATCCTCAAAATGATATTTATGGCTTTCTTTAAGAAAAATCAGAATGCAATCAAGCTTCATGTGCTGCACTATCATATCTCTTTTGTCTCCTTTAATCCAGAATACTCTCTCAGCCTTTTTTGAGGGTGGGGGAAGACTTTTATGACATTAACACTTTTGACATATGCATGCTAGTTGTCTTCAGATTGTCCCCAGATCTGTTTAATTATTTCCTCATGTTTAGATTCAAGTTAAACATTTTTAGCAAAAATATTGTGTAGGTTATGGCGTGACTTTAGCAAGATGCCAGAATAGGAAGCTCCAGACCTTGTTCCCCTATAGAGACATTGACTTAACAACATATAGTCAAAAAGACTTTGTGAGAACTCCAGAAACCAGTTTGGAAGTCACAGCACCTAAGGCAAGTTCAAAGCCAAAAACAGCCACATTGGAATGAGCAAGAAAAGCTGTTTCATTTGAATGGAATCAGCAGTCATAGTGATGATGAACTCACTCAACTTGTGTTTATCTGGGGAGCTTCCTTGTACCTGATGAGTTGCTTTCTCAAGAAGGCAAAACTGTCCTTCAAAAATGAAGGGGAGATAAAGATTTGCCCAGAGAACCAGAAGCTGAAAGGGTTCATCATCACTAGACTAGCTTTGTAAGAATTGCTGAAGGGAGTCCTTCAAGTTGAAACAAAAGGATGCTAGAGAGCAATAGAAACGCGTATGAAAATATAAAGCTCTCTGGTGATGGGGAATACACAAAGAATGTTATAATACTTTAATGGTGGGCCATAAATCACTTTTAAGGCAGGTGTAGAATTTAAATGATAAAAGCATAAAAATAACTATCACTATAAAACTATGTTGATTGATATAAATTATAAAACAATGATCAGTTTGGACTCATTGGTAATTCACTGTTCATTTGTCTTGTGGTAGAGAGAAGGTGAGTTAATGCACGTAAAGAACGGTGCTGCAGCAGCCAAGATTCTCTCAGGGACAACTGTGATAATGATGGTGACTCTTGTGCAGGCTTCCCTGGGTGAAGTGCCCTACTTCTTTCCTTCCACGACTATGGTATAGGCCCCTCAGAAGGACTGCCCAATATCAGAGTCCCTAGTTTTTAACGTATACAGGTCCACAAAGAGGCTCTGAATCATTGTGGTAACAAGATAACATGATTCCAGAATAAAGACATCTGAGCTATCTTTGGAGTTAGTCTGACCACTTCCCTATGGGAATAATTGATCTGGCACACGCCACCAGTTACCTGGTTGCTAATTGAGTTTTTACATGAAGCAATCAGTCTTATTTTTTTTTTTTTAATGTTTATTTTGAGAGAGGGCACATGGGATAGGGGCCGAGAGAGAGGGACAGAGAGAATTCCAAGCAGGCTCCATGCTGTCAGTGCAGAGCCCGATGCGGGGCTTGAACCCACAAACTGTGAGATCGTGACCTGAGCCAAAATCAATAGTCGGCCGCTTACCCAACTGATCCACCCAGGTGCCCTGCAGTCCATCTTTCTTAAGCATGTAAATTTAGAATCAAAGACTTCATCAGGGCTAGGATAGGAGATTCCTTCAACTCCTCAATCAGCGAATGATATCAAGAAGCAGCTAAGCACTGGCACTAATCCTACTGTCCCTACCCTCAGGGCCTCCCAGTCTAGTGAGGGAGACAGACTCCTCACAGGGCCCTCCCAGTGGGTTGCAAGTGCTGAGCGCAGCTCATGTGCCAGAGCGCGGGGCTGAGGGACGCTAGCAGGGCCCTGGTAAGAAGCACCCACCACCCCTCCTAGGCCCAGCACTGTGCCCTTATTTGTCCTTGTGTGCCCTCCTTATATTCCCTATTTAAAGTGATTCGCTTAAATAGGGAATAGACTTAAATAAACAAGATGTACTTAAGACCACCCATGAGGTAAAAGACAGTTACGTAAGTGCCATGAGAAAGTAGAGTCCGTAGAGGATGAGGAAGAGGAGCATAGATCTGAAGTCAGAACCATCTGGCTTCACTGCTCACTTGATCTTTCTGTGCTTCCGTTTCCTCATTTATGAAATGAGACAGTACCAGTACCTACCTCACAGGGTGGTCAGGAGGTTACTTGAGGTACTATGAAAACACACCTCTAGCAAGCATAAGCAGCAGCCATGGTAAGTGTTACTTTTATTATTTGGGTCTAGGCATGGTCCTTTATCTAAATTATAGTTATTTAGGGGCACCTGGGTGGCTCCATCAGTTAAGCATCTGACACTTGATTTCGGCTCAGGTCGCAGGCTCACAGTTCGTGGGATCGAGCCCTGCGTGGGGCTCCGTGCTCTCCACGCAGAGCCTGCTTGGGACTCCCTCTCTCTGCCCCTACCCTGCTTGCATTTTCCCTCTCTCTCTCTCTCTCAATATAAATAAACATTTTTTAAAAACAAAATAAATAAATAAATTGTAAATAATTTAAAATCGTGGAGGCATGTGGAGAATTGCTCACGCTAAAAAGCAGAACTGCCAAATGCCTATGTATAGAGCCGTGGCTCATTCCTCCCCCATTGGCAGAACTGGAATCTTTTTATATCTGATTCATGGATGAGTTGGGCCTAATTTTCTGGCCCTTATTATCCCCTGCAGTTGAAGACAAAGCTGCTCTCCCCACAGACCCCAGAAGCTCTGCTTTATCCTTTCCTGTAGCTGTGCTTATAAAAATAGCACCACCACCCTTTTCTGTTTTAGTCCATGCTTCCTTCTGGTACTGAAATTTTGCTTTATCAAATTTTGCTTGAAATAAGCGGGTAGGCACTGGAACCTGGACATCCTGTTGTTATTTGATCGCTTTGGTAATGAGACTTGACCAGGAAAGAATTTACTAGGCCACATTTAAAAACCAAGTCATACAAAGTGATCAGAAAACAGTGTGAGATAATGAAGTAGCCTATCTCGTATTTTACCATTTTACAAAAGGTAACAGGAATAAATGGAAGCTGGTAACTTTCAGATAAAATCATGCAGTTAAAGAAAAATACAGGGGGAAAAGAAATGTTTCAGGATACATATTTCATCTGTAAATATGTAATAGACATTAAAGAGTATGATAAATATGTCAGGTAAAAGTAATTAAAAGTGCATTGAAAGTTTTAAAAATATTAGAAAACTAGGTAAGTAGATTTATAAAAAGTGTTATTAAAACAAAAAGTTCTTAGATTAAATCTAATGCCAAGGAATGACCTCTCTTCAGAGCATTCTGGGAGGAAGTAGATCATTTTTGAATTAGCAATTGCAAAAGATTGTATTTCTATTTTGGATACAGATATGATGTTTTAAAAATTAGGAAGACAGTCAAAGTTTGGATTACTTAGCTAAAAGACTGTAATATTTCTTAAAATCTAAAATTAGGAATGAACTCTGAAAACAAACAAACAAACAAAAAAACCCACACATTTAAATAAACACTAGCTTAAGAAAAATTCCACTACATTAAAATAGAACAATTGAGAAACAAAAGAAAGAGGTGCCTGGGTGGCTCAGTTGGTTAAGTGTGGACTTTGGCTCAGGTCGTGATCTCACAGTTCATGAGGTTGAGCCCCGTGTCAGGTTCTGTGCTGACAGGTAGGAGCCTGGAGCCTGTTTTGGATTCTGTGTCTCCCTCTCTCTCTCTGCTCCTCTCCAGCTCGCATTCTGTCTCTCTCAAAAAAAAAAAAAAAAAAAAAAAAAAAAAAATTAAAAAAAATTTTTTGAAGAAAAATAAACAAAAATTTTTTAGATAAAAATCAAGTCATAAATTTGTGAAGACACGTAAAATTATATCAAGTCTGGTGCACCTGGTTGGCTCCATCCATTAGGTAACCAATTCTTGATTTCGGCTTTGATTTCAGCTCGGGTCATGATCGCACAGATCAAGCCAAGTGGGGCACATGCTGACAGTGCAGAACCTGCTTGGGATTCTCTCTCCCTTTCTCTCTCTCCCCCTTCTCTGTGTGCATGTGTGTGTGTGCAGACTCTCTCTCTCTCTCTCTCTTTCTCTCTCTCAAAAATAAACATTTAAAAAAATTATATCAAATCCATTTCATTACCTAAACTTGTAGAAATAGTAGCAGAAAAGTTGATAAATTGGACTTCATCCAAGTTGAGAATTTCTGCTCTTTAAAAGAACTGTGGGTGGGGGGCACCTGAGTCCTCGGTTTTGTGAAGAGTCTGACTCTTGGGGCACCTGCATGGTTCAGTTGGTTAAGCATCTGACTCTTGATCTCGGCTCAGGTCATGATTTCACAGTTGGTGGGTTTGAGCCCCACATCAGGCTCTGTGCTGACAGTGCAGAGTCTGCTTGGGATTCTCTTTCTCTCTCCCTCTCTCTTTGCCCCTTACCTGCTCTCTCTCTCTCTCTCTCAAAAAGAAACAAATAAACATTTAAAAAAAAAAAAAAAGAGAGTCTGTATTTGGCTCAGATCATGATCACAGGGTCATGGGATCGAGCCCTGAATTGGGGTCTGCACTGAGCATGGAGCCTGCTTAAGATTCTCTCTCTGTCTCTGTCTCTCTCTATCCTCCTCTGCCCCTCCCATGCTCTCTCTCGAAAAAAAATTAAATTAAAATAAATTAAGCAAAAATAAAAGAACTGTTAAGAGAATGCAAAGACAAGCCACAGACTGACAAGAAATATTTTCATAATAGATCTGATAAAGGACATATATCCAGAATACATAAAGTACTTTTTTTTTTAAGATTTTATTTATTTTATTTTTTAAATTCTTTTTTTTTTTTTTTTTTTTTTTAGTTTATTTAATTTTGAGAGACAGGGAGTATGAGCAGGGTAGGAGCAGAGAGAGAGGGAGACAGAGAATCTCAAGCAGGCTCCTCACTGTCAGCACAGAGCCTGACATGGGGCCCAACTCAGGAACCACGAGATCATGACCTGAGCCAAAATCAAGAGTCAGACGCTTAACCAAATGAGCCCCCCAGGCATCTCAAGATTTTATTTTTAAATCTTCTTAAAAGATTTAAAAGATTTTATTTTTAAATCGCTACACCTAACGTGGGACTCAAACTCACAAGCCCAAGATTAAGAACTCCACTGACTGAGCCAGACAAGCACCCTTATAAAGCACTTTAAAACAATAATAGGAAAACAAACATCCTAATTTAAAAATGGCAAAAGATGTACAAATGACAAACCCGGGAAAAGATGCCCATCATCATTAGTCATTGGGAAAATGCAAATTATAGCCACAGTCAAACACTACTACATATCTATTAGAATGTCCAAAATTAAGAAGACTGACTATACCAACTGTTGGCGAGGATGTGGAAGAATTGGAACCTTCAAACACTGCTGATGGGAATGTAAAATATTGCAACCCCTTTGGAAAGCAGTCTGGCAGTTTCTTTAAAAGTTGAATGTACCCATACCACAGGACCCAACCATTCCATTCCTAGGTATTTACTCGAGAGAAACTAAAGTATGTGTCCACATTCAGACTTGTACACAAATGGTTGTAGTAGCTTTATTTGTACTAATCCAAAACTGGAAACAACCAAATGTCTATCAATTGGCAAATATACAAATTGTGGTTTAGCCAGATGGGATACTATGTAACAATAAAGAGAATGAACTACTGATATACACAGCAAGATGGATAATGTGCGGAGTGAAAGAAGCCAGGGTTTTTTTTTAATTTTTTTTTTTAATGTTTATTTATTTTTGAGACAGAGAGAGGAAGGCCGGAGAGAGAGGGAGACACAGAATCCGAAGCAGGCTCCAGGCTCCAAGCTGTCAGCACAGAGCCCAATGCGGGCCTCGAACTCACAACCGCGAGATCATGACCTGAGCCGAAATCGGATGCTTAACTGACTGAGCCATGCAGGGGCCCTGAAAGAAGCCAGGTTTTAAAAAGAGTATACAATGTATAACTCTACTTATATAAAGCTCTTGGAAGTCCAAAATAGTGACACAAAGCTATGTCACCCAGATGTGGTCACCTGGGATGGGGATAGGGGAGTGTGGAAAGGCCAGCCATGGAAAGGAGGGCTTACAGAGAGGAAACTTTTGGGGGTGATGATCCTGACCGAGATGATTGATATGTAAAAACTTACCAAATTGTACACTTTAATCATGTCTAGTTTATGTCCATTATATCTCAGTAAAACTGTTTTTAAGAAAGAAAAATTGGGCACCTCAGTGGCTCAGTTGGTTGAGTGGCTGACTTTGACTCAGGTCATTATGTCTCGGTTCATAATTTTGAGCCCAGCATCCGGCTCTCTACTGTCAGCACAGAGCCAGCTTTGGACACTCTCTGCCCCTCCCCCGCTCGATTTCCCTCTCTCTCTCTCTCTTTCCTTCTCCCTCTCTCTCTTCCTCTCTCTCTCCCTCTCAAAATAAATAAACTTTAAAAAAGAAAATTTTCAGAAGGCTTACACTATTTCTATTGGAGAATGGTCTTCTCTGTGTTTTTCTCCATACTCAACCTTTTTGCCTAATATATAATTTACTAGGTACCACAAGCAGAAATCAACCACTCCCCTTTTTCTCTTCTTCTATTGTTGGTATTGCCCTCAGTAGTTAGTAACCAGACTTCCGGAGATCTGCCTCCACTCTTAGAATGTATCTAACAGCTGCCAGTGGGTGGAGACCACTTGAGCCCTCAGCAACTGCTCAGACAGCTGAGGGAAGCTGCCCGGTGGGGGCTGGGTGCAGGAGTTAGTGAGGGGCAGAGGGGCTGGGGAGCAAGGAGAATGGCACACACCTGCCACTGGATGCTGGGCTGAAATCCAGCCCCTCCCTCAGGGTCAGATAGGGATGACTTATGTGCCATAGTACCATAGTAAGGAGGCAGAAAACCCATCTTTGATGGCATTTCAGCTCCCTCTTTTTCCGGTCTGATTGACCTCTCAGACTTTATAACCTTTTGGGGGAGCCTGTGTATTTATCTGTCTGCCATTGTCTGAAACTTGCTCCCAGACAAGGGCTGGTTAGCAAGCCTGTCCCTTTGTTTCTTAAAGCCAGAGAAAGAGGATCTTTGACCTCTGTTTCCAAGCACTGTAAACAAAGACCTTCTTGGCTGCCAGTAAGCTCAAAGTGCTCATTAAGCAAGAAGTTTTCTGGCCAGTGGTTGAAATGACATCATGCTTCCTCCTGGAATCCAACTAGAGATAAAAATCAGGTCATTCAATTTACAATGAGAAAATGCTCCCTTCTCCTGCCAGCATTCAGAGGTTGTTGGCTTTCAAAGAGACCAAGGAAGAGCAAAGCCTGTTTGAACTCAGGCTTTGAGAATGTCTCCTGAACTACCTCCATTTAATTCCTCATAATATGCAAAAGTTTTCCACTATAAATTGCCTGGTGTCAGAGAGCAGGTGATGCTCCTCACTTATCTTTTCTGAGTTTTCAAACTGAGTGTTTAACCAGACTCGGCAGTGGGCAGGTGGGTTTCATTAGCTGATAATGGGACAATCCTTCAGCGCTCTCTAACGAAGTACCTAGGAGGGCAGGAATTCATTATCTTCATCTTTTTACATCATTGATCACCATATGACACAGGGAAGAAAAATACATTGTGATCTTAAAGAAGTCCATTCAGATTCCTTTAAGATTCAAACAAAAAAAGTACAATTTTCAGAGGATGGTGATATATGTCCTGTGATATTTACTTTTTAGACCACTATAGAGATCTTACTGGCTTTACTCAATTTATGAATCAAATTGCATACAATCTGGCAGATAGAAAGGAACACTGAGGAACTGTACAAAATGAAAGACTTCTTCTACAGGCAGAAAGGAGCAGAACAAAGAAGTTATTAGAGGCAAAAAAAATAGGCTGGTTATTGCAAAGTTAACTTCCTTTAGAGGATGGCAGGGATCTATCAGCCAGATGACCTAACTAGTGCTGATCGGATGATTCCTGATTGACTGGTTTAAGATTTCATTTCTGGGAAAGTCAAAACTGTAATTTAAATCTTGATTTGGTGATGTGGGGCAACTTAGCATAAGTGACTGCATTTGGGTCTTGTCGTCTTGTTTTTAACACTGGTATAAATTGATATTTTTCCAAAGGCTTTTTGTCAATAAGGGAAATCTGAAGATGATACATCTGTAACCAGTTTCCTGATCTAGAATTTACAGATAATTTAACCAAAATACTAGATACACTTAAAAATTAAAACAGAAAACCCAAAACACCTACATGGTAAGAGAAGTTTGTTTTTGATAGTCTATGTTACATTTTTTTATTCTATGTTAAAATGTGCAGCATTGATTTTTAAAAAGTCTTCAAAACATATTTTGGTTCCAAATAAGTAAAATTATTATTTTAAAATACAACAGGAGGCTTTTTGCAATTCCTCAAAAAATTAAAAATAGAAATACCATATGATCTAGCAATTCCATTTCTGGGTATTTCCCTGAAGAAAGCAAAAACAATTCAAAAAAATTTTTAATGTTTATTTTTTTGAGAGAGAAAGAGAGAGAGAGCGCAAGCAGGGGAGGGGCAGAGAGGGAGACACAGAATCTGAAGCAGGTTCCAGGCTCTGAGCTGTCAGCATAGAGCCTGATGCCAGGCTCAAACTCACGAACTTTGAGATCATGATCTGACCGAAGTCAGATGCTTAACTGACTGAGCCCCCAAAAACCTTAACCCAGGTGCCCCCAAAAACACTAATTCAAAAAGATATATGCACCCCTATGTTTATTGCAGCTTTATTTACCACAGCCAAGATATGGAAGCAACCCAAATGTCCACTGATAGATGAGTGGATAAGGAAAATTCAGTATCTATATATAATGTAATATTACTCAGCCATAAAAAAGAAATTTATTTAGGCAAAAATTGATTTGAAATAGGCATCACCAAATCAGTAGTTAGGAGTACTCCGCATATAGGAGCTAGGGGAAAGACTTATAGAGAAGAGGCAGAAACACAGTGAAGGAATTATTTGACTAGTAGCTTAGGTAGTTGCATTATTTGGGAAACCCGAGTCAACTATTTGTGATTGGCTGTCCTTAGTTTTGTATTCTTAGGCTTGAAGCATTACAGGCTTAGGTTTTAGTTTGCTTATGTAGGTTACTAAAGTGTTAGAATCACCTCAGTCTAATGGCCTCCTTGTTTAATTAGAGGGGGTCATATAGCCTACTACCATTGTGAGTGACATTGGAGTTTAATCCCATAAGGAAACTGCAAGAAACATTATAAAACACACATGTCAGAGTTATCCTAACCAAGGAGGGTCAAGCTGTGGTATTTACACCCCAATTCCTTTCAATCATTTATTGAGGACTATTCCTGGGTAGTATTAATTCTTCAGTACTTCTAGCCTGCTAAATGGCAGTTTTCCTCAGTTCTGGAAAAAGTTCACAAGCTTGAAAAGACCAACACAGGCAGTTAGAAATCTTGGAGTTTATTGAATTGGTAGAGTCCGAGGTTTTGGACAGGGCGCTTAGAACTTTTTCTTTTTCTCTTTTTTTATTAAGCATTTCCACTGGGGCACCTGGGTGGCTTAGTTGGTTGAGCGTTCAACTTCAGCTCAGGTCATGATCTCCTGGTTCGGGGTTCGTGAGTTCTAGCCTCATGTGGGCTCGCTGCTGTCAGTGGGGAACTAGCTTCAGATCCTCTGTCCTCTCCCTCTGTCCCTCCCCTGCTCATGCTTTCTGTCTCAAAAATTAGTAAAAACATTAATAATAATAAAAAAAATAAAGCATGTCCACTTATCAAGAAATAATGTCATCCTCGAGGTAATAGAACACAAGATAAATGCACCAACTTCATCATAAGACAGAAGAGCTTTTATTCTGTGGCAAAATATCCAGATTTGAATCTCTTCATCAAAGGAATTTGCCTCAAGATTAGTCAGATTCAAAGTACTCAGAGCACAATACAGTTGATTTTCTAAAAGAAGCCTCTATTCCCAAACCATTGAGGATTTTCATGTAGTACATTTGCCATCAGAAGTAAATTTAACTACACAAAATGGTAAATGATCTTTTGTAACATGAATGGAAATTTTTTGATCAAATATTTCATTATCAGTTTTTTATGGAGTATATTTAGAATTTCCCATAAGTAAACAAAGACATTTATAAAATATTGTCCCAAATTATTAAAAAACATTTTTTAATGTTTATTTATTTTTGAGAGAGAGAGAGAGGAAGTATGAGCAGGGGAGGGGCAGAAAGAGAGATACAGATTCTGAAGCAGGCTCTAGGCTCTGAGCTGTCAGCACAGAACCTGATGCGAGGTTCGAACCCACAGACCATGAGATCATGACCGGAACCGAAGTCAGATGCTTAACCAGCTGAGTCACCCAGACGCCCCCAAAATTACTTTTTTTTTTTACTTTTTTTTTTTAACGTTTATTTATTTTTGAGACAGAGAGAGACAGAACATGAACGGGGGAGGGGCAGAGAGAGAGACACAGAATCGGAAGCAGGCTCCAGGCTCTGAGCCATCAGCCCAGAGCCCGACGCGGGGCTCGAACTCCCGGACTGCGAGATGGTGACCTGAACTGAAGTCGGACGCTTAACCGACTGCGCCACCCAGGCGCCCCCAAAATTACTTTTTAAAATTATTAATTTAGTGTGTCTTTAAAAAAAATCTAACAAATATCATTCACCCTAAAAAAGGTCTTCTAGATACTACTTCTAGTTTTATAAAAAGAAACTTCCTGTCTTGTCTGATTGGTAGAAAATGCCCTTGTGAGGTTGTGGAAACTTTACCTGTGGTCCAGCTCAGCTGCACTAGTCTGAGGCTTTTGGAAAATCCCCAGTGAGGCCAACTGGCATGGTAATGTGTCCCATGGACCCAGAGAGTTAGGAAAAATACCCCCACTCAAGTGACATGGGAACAAAATAATACTTAAATCCTGGCCCAGTATGTTTCTGTTTGTTTCCTTGACACCAGATTGGTTCAGAGACCAGGCCTCCAGCCCATAACTACAAAATGAGATTTCTTTACAGTTCTGCCCAAATTATAAGGGCCTGCTGGGACTTCTACCGCACACCCCTTGCATTTACACACACACACACACACACACACACACACACACACAAGTAGGAGCTCAGCTCTTCCCCTAAGTCCCTTCCCCCTCTCCCCAAGTATTTCTTTTTTTTTTTTTAATGTTTTATTTATTTTTGAGAGAGAGAGACAGAGCGGGAGCAGGGGAGGGGCAGAGGGAGAGGGAGACACAGAACCTGAAGCAGTCTCCAGGCTCCGAGATGTCAGTGCAGAGCCCAACACGGGGCTTGAACCCATGAACCATGAGATCGTGACCTGAGCCGAAGTCAGACGCTTAACCGACTAGCCAGCCAGGCACCCCTCTCCCCAAGTATTTCTAAAAGAGGGTTCATGTGCTCCATGAAACACTCTATGAGCTGTATCACCCACAGCAGCCACCATGTTCTTATTTTCTTGCTTGGATCCCACACTATTTCCTGTGAACATCTGTCCTCTGGCCTTTATCCCCCTCCCAAGCCTCACAGACACTGGCTGGAAAATAATTCCTTCAGTTTCTTTCAACCAAAGAGACCAGCTGGGAAGGAGATCTCTACCATCCATCTTTCCTCCTACTTCACCTCTTCCTTCCCCCTTCTCCTCCTCATCAGCTTCTCCTCTTTTCCTCCAATTGCCTGTTCACTATTCTGTATCCTTCATCAGAGTTATAACTTCTTAAAGGCAAAGATTATGTTTTATTCATTGTTGTCCTATTCCACATAGAGTGTTTGATGTAGGTATTCAAAAACTATTCTTTGAATCATGATAAAAGCTGTACTTACTGTACATTTTATACCCTAAGAAGTAATTACTATTTTATGTCCATTTTAGAGACCAGAAAATTAAGGTGCAGAAAGGGTAAGTTATTAACCAAGATCACACAGGTAGTAATGGCTAAGCCAGAAGTTAAGTCTCTACAATCTGGCTCCAGGGACCACGCTCTCAATCATTGGGCCACAAGTCCTCACCATGGTTCCCATAAATAAGACAGGAAGGAAACAAAACACAGCCCCTATTCCTGAGTAGCTTACAGAATTATTTTCAGTTTTTCCTGTGGTTTTTCATGTTTTGGGTAATACCCATTTGGTACTTTATCTCCTGCAGTCTCATCTGATATCTCTTCTATTCCTATCCTGTATTTGTTCTATTTATCCTGTAAGTGTCTCATCTCCCCATTCATATTGGAAGCTCTTTGCAGGCAGGGGCTAAGACTTACCCTTCTTATTAGTGCCCATGCGTTGATCAACACAGTTTTATTTGCAAATAAGAGAAAATCCACCTAAAACTGGGTTAAACAATCAAGGGATTTTTGTTGATTCATAGCACAGAAGGCTCAGAGGTAGGTCTGACTTCCCATAAGGCTTGATTCAAGACAACAATGTCACCAAGGTCCCTGTGTCTTTCCTTTCCCCATCTCTACCTTTTTCTTACAGACGGCTTTTGTAGTGGTCCCAAATATCTGCCAATAGCAACTAGGATTTCTTGCTTCCTTAGTCACATGTAGCAGAGAAAAGAAAGTATTTGTTTTAATAACCCTAGAAAATTCTTGTAACTTAATCTACAGGGACATGCCCAGTAAAGACTGGATTAATCATAGGTGTGTGTGTGTGTGTGTGTGTGCACACGCGCGCACATGTGTGTGATGAGCTAACTGGCATAGTCCAGGTCACCCACTGGCTCACGCAGAATGAGCTCCCAGAATCGTGCGGGGCGTCCAAACCAAACTGGGGGTTGCTGAGAAGAGAAAGGAAGGAAACGGAGCAGCAGCACCTCTCTGCTGTGTTCTTCACACAATTTCAAGATTGGAAGGGACTTTGAAAGTGGACCAATACAACGTCCCTGATGATGCTTCTACTTCCTAAAATAGCCCTTTCCTTTGAACAAGTCAGCCGTTTAGAATACAGATATCTGATTTTAGGCCCTGGTGGTTAGATCCACCCCATGGTGCAGGTTCACTTGGAACAAACCTAATCTCTCTTGACCGTAATGACACTCTTCACCTTAGAGGACCGCTGTTCTACTTGCCTTCAGGAGTTCCAGGTGGCAGGGTTTTATGTTCCTTCGACACCTGCTTGCTTTTCTGGGAAGCCCTTAGGAAGCCCTTATGCTGGGAATACCGGAGCCTCCGTTGGAATGAGCTTTGTCACTTCCGCCCCCGCACCACTGCTTTGGGTCCTGCTCTTGGTGGCAGGGAGAATCATTTCTCATCGTTTCTCACCACTGCGGCCCACGAGGTTCTCACTGGGGTTGTTGATATCCCTACTAAAACATGTCAGGGCCGGCAAGTGTCAAGCTTTCAAAAGCATATCTGTGGCTATTTTCCCCTCTAACTCATTTTTTCACTCTCTGGACAAAAGGGAAAATGTGACCACAGTTCTCTCTTCTGTTGGTGTCTGGAACAAACAGAAACGTCTAGCTGTTACAGAGAGTACTCAGAGGAAAGAAATCCATTTGTGGTTTTAGGAGCCGTTTGCACAGGGCATGAGGGTAAACACGCATTGCTTATGTTCAGAGGCCCAACTTGGTCCTCGATTTTTCTCAAAACTGTTCCCCTCCCTTGAGCTTTCCCTTGGCTGCAGTCAGGGGGAAGGGGGGCAAGTGAGAATACAGATGTGAGTGAAGTGCAGTGCAGGGAAAGCAATGGATCACCTGGGGAGGGGACAGCTGTGTTCTGTGCCTGGGGCCACTGGGACTTGCGGGTGAGATTCCGCTGCTGGGTGCTGAAATTCTTTTGGATGCCAAAGCAGGCAAGAAGAGGGAAGAATCAGCCTTTATCAGATGAAAGGAGACAGCAGAGAAGGTTTTTTGTTTGTTTGTTTTTTTAAACATCCTCATTCCTGACTTGCTTTTTAAAAACTCTAATATCACTGCTGAAGAACCAGGTTCTAGCTTAAAAACTGGGTGACAACAGTGAGGATTCCTCCCATCTTCACAGCCTGGAAAGCAATGGAATACAGCCTTGCCTCTTGGCCCTAAGCATAATCTGCTTATACTGGCTTTTTGAAGGGGACAGTGCAGACTATTGTACCAGTCAGCCTGCTGCTTGGGATTCAATAAGATTCATAACCCCAATTGTTCCATCATGAAGGAAACGATGACTGGGCTTTGGACGGAGTCCTGCTCTCTAGGAAGCACGAGTGCCCAAACTTAGGCCCCTCCCTCACTGATGAGTAGAAAATTGAATGGATTTCTGGATTTATGGTTGATACATTCTCATCAGCTCTGTTGAGACCCTTCCTTCAGGCGCCTTTACTCAACATTCTACACACACCTATTTCTCTCTGCCCTTGATTATATTTAGCATCTTAGCATTTGAACCATCTGTTCTAATTATTTCTGTCCTCAAAATCTGTAAACTCTCTGAAGGAAAGGGGGAAATATTCATTGAGCCCTCACTATGGACCAGGCACAGGGCTTGACATGTTTACATCCATTGTCTCTGTTTTACAACACCTCTGTGAGACATTTCCTCTTATCCCTATTTCACAGAAGAGAAAATTTTAAGTTGTTCACCCCAAATCCCAGAGTGAATGGGTATAGAGTCAGGATTTTAACCTAGTCCCCAGGGCCTCTCTCCCCACTCCACCAGCAGGATGATCTCATGTTTTTAAAATTCTCTTCAGCATGTCTTAAGTATGGAGTAATATTTAATCACTGTTTATTAACGACACATTTAGCATGCCTATTTGAAAATTCTGAGTTGTGGTTAGGAATATTTATAAATGAAAGAGGGTAAGAAATAATCTTTTTAGTATCTAAGGAGGTCTTAGAACTCATTTCACATTATTTACTTGTCTAGGTAAGTTTTTGTTCATATCCATGAATTCTACCCACTTCGTCTACTTCCGGGAACCATAGAGGTAGATAACAATCTTGATGACTTCCACTTCCAATCTCTGCATTCTCTTACGCCTTTATTCTAGTTGTTCCTGTGAGGAATAAAAATGGCTCTCAACTCTCCTAACCCTAAAGATGAAGGATGAACAGTTACTTCACCACAATGTCAACAGACTATAGTATTTTCTCTGTGTGTGTGTGTGTGTGTGTGTGTGTGTGTGTGTACGTGCACCCACATGTGCACATATATGTGCCTCTACAATTTAGAAAGCAGTTACTATGGACCATGCTAGGGTCTTCACTTTGACCTTTACCTGTGAGGTAGGTACTGTTGCCCAGTTTAACAGTTGTAGAATCTGATGCTCAGAAGATTTTAACTTATTTAAGGTCCCATAGCTAGGAGGAGGCCATGGTGACTCAGACCCTGGCCTGCCCGATTCCAAAGCCATCTCTTAATTGCTGTTTATATAGCTACCTCATTTCCCACAGGTGGTAGTCATCAACCCCTTCAGACAAGATTGGGTACGTTCAGGGTGGTACGGCCGTAGACTGCCATCAACCCCTTCAGATTAAAGACACTGAGAAGAGTCAAAGATAAAGCAAAATATAACGAAGAGGTTGACAGCATATTGAAGACTAAGAGTATAGGAAAACATTTCCCATGTGTAAAAATATAAAATTACTTTCTGAATATTAAGCCTTGTACAAATAGTTTTGTGAAACCAGTGACTGATAAAAAACACATTAACGTGGAGAACAGGCAGCAGGTTAATAATCTGCATTTTAAAGAGGCTTTTTTTCTGACAGCTCAGAATTGTTTTATAAATTTTTAAGAAATGTTAATAGGTGTCTGACATGAACGATTAAAGGGGAACTATTTAGTATTGCAAATGAATTAAAGCTTTAAAATGTCTCTACACAATTATGAGTAGAAGCAAACTGCTAAAATTGAAATAATGAATTGGGAAATTTGCCACTTCAAAAAAGAAAAAAAGAAAGATCTGATCGTTATCCCTCTGCAAATAAAGCACTCTTAACTGGGATGGGCCCGGAAGATGTGGAGTTTATAAACCTTAACAGGAGACGCTGATAGAAAATGGAGCCCAACTCTGCTGACAGCTCAGAGCCTGGAGCCCGTTTCAGATTCTGTGCCCCCCTCTCTCTCTGTCCCTCCCCTGTTCACGCTCTGTCTCTGTCTCAAGAATAAATAAACATTTAAAAAAACATTAAGAAAAAAAAGAAAGAAAATGGAGCCCAAGCCTCAGTGTGGTGAGGCACTGTGACTTGTGTAAAGGATCAGGGATGGCATCTTGACCCAATGCCACAGGCTCCTCTTTCTCTTTCTCCTCCCCTGGCTCTTCGGCCTTTCTCTCCCTTCTAGCAGTGCACGAGAGCATTCACTGCTTCTCACAGGCTTGATGACTCCTTCCTCATATATGTAATACTGTTTTCCAAAATTGTCACTTCATAAATGTAGTGCTTTTGGAATCATAGTTCTCCGTTGAAAAGTATTCATGACAGTACATACTCCATAATAACTTCATTCTTCAGGGAACATGAAATGAGCTTGGGAAAATGGTTATAACACAGGATGTGTGTCTTCTTCATGTGTAACCATAAAATATAGAAGTATCACTGACACCAACAACTTTGTTCTGTAATTTAGAACAGGTTAAAAACAAAAGACAAAAAAACAAAAAAATGACCTCCCAACTCTCTGTGTTTCTTAGGAGAACATCTTAGAATTGTTCACTCTCTGTCTTTGGAAGGAACCTAGGAGTTCATCCACAGCTCTGAACTCAGGAGGAGCCCAAATGGCAGTTATTCATTAAATGTCACCCTTTTTCTTTGCTCAAGTGGTTATTTTTGGTGGTCGTGAATTTAATAAAATATTTGATGGAGAAAGACACTGAGCTATTTATAGGACCAAAGGTCTTCAGGAGTCTTTGGGAACTGAAGAATTTTGGATTTAATTCTAGTAAAATAAATGTGACAGTGACTGAGAGAGTGAAAACTCTCTCGACTGATTACCTCTAACTGCCCTTTCCCAGATACGTCTCTGAAGACAGACCTTGTCTAATTTGGGGTGGATAGTTTAACAAATCGTGACCCATCTATACACTATGAAGCCATTAGAAATTAAGATGCAGAACGGTTGTTTTCATGTCTTTTTAAAGCAGCTTTAAAACTGTTAGGGTCAGGCATAAAGCAGGGTAAAGATAGGAGTCACAGGCTAAAAAATTTTAACAGTCAAAGGCTTTATTTGGGAACTAAGGTCTCAGGCGATGTTCCATGACTGGGAGGGGGTTGGGGGGGGGAGAGAGAGGAGTCAGGGAAGTCGCCCCCTGTGGGGGGGCGGGGTTTTTAAGCTGCAGCGGTTCCGGGTTTAGGTCCAGGTGGGCCTTTTTCGGGTCAGGTCGTGCTGTTGCTGGGTGATTGGTTGACCTCCAATTCGTTCTGGCAGCTACTAGGGGCTTTTCGATGGGTTGCACTGCCAAGATGGCCGTCCCCTCTACTGTGGTTCCAAGGACATCCTAACAAAAACATCTCACACAGAACCCTAAATCCTACTAGAAACTAAAGGGAAGAGCTGTGGTGTAACCCAAGTAGGGAACCTGGAACACTGTCCATGTGTTCTCTTGGGTGCTGGGAACTAGACATGCCCATATGCCAAGGAGTTCTCTCAAGCAATTTGAAAATCATATTCTACAACAAAATGCAATTAATGGTTACCCATGAAAAATGAGATTAAAGGTGATATTATTTATTTCACTTTTTTCTCTACATCTTTTTTTCAATTCCCACAAAATGTATTTTTATCAAAAAACACTTCATTTAAAAAACATATATAAGGAAACAAAGAAGTATAGGACTCAAGTTTTTGCCTCTTATTAGAAGACACATAAGTGACAAAATAAAGGTCTCATTCTGATCACTTTAGGGCCACTTGACAAAGAAGAATGTAAAAGAAGCGTGGTCCCCCCATGCTCAAAGGCTCATGGTTTCTTTTCCTTCACCTGGAGATGTGAGTGGTAAATAGACAATGTTTACTTTGACTCTGGTCTGGGTGCCCTGTAGTGGCCAAGTCCACTCTTCTGCTCTTTAAAATCCAAGCACAAGTCTGACTTCACTCTGGGAACTCCAGAACTCTTGTTACTTAGCCTTCTAGGCACTGAAGGAAGACACTTGGGGAGTGTGATGCAAACTGCCTGCAGCTTTTTCCACTTGAAGTGGTTCTGCCCTTTCTTTTGTCAAGACGCTACCATTGTCTCTTAAACTCTGACTCTCTGCCAACCCCTTTGTTGAATCAGAACTATCTCATCTCAGTGCTGCTTCCTGTGCTGTTTTGCCCTTGTCCTGATTTCCCAGCATGCTCCAGCCCAACCACATCTATCACTTGATGGGGTTTGGGTTGACAGTAAGCTTAAAGAGTCAATAGAGTGTTGAGGTCATCCCAAGAGCAAATAACTGAGTAGTGACAAAAGTAGTAGCTTTGGAGTCAAACAGTCAGACAAAAATTCCTGCTCTGTTGTTTACCTGCTGCATGACTTCTACTGGATAACTTAATCTCTGTAATATTCAGATCTTTCATTTTTAAAATGAGGATAATATATAATACCTGCCTCACAGTATTGCTTCAGGGCCTTGCTCTAAGGATTAAGTGAGATCATTTATGTAAAACACTTAGCATGTTGTTTGGCTTATAAGAAAAATTCAAATGGTATTATTACCATTATTATTATTATTACGTGTTTAATATTTAGATTCTAGGGGCACCTGGCAGGCTCAGTGGGCAGGGCATGCAACTCTTGATCTCAGCATTGTGGGTTTGAGCCCCACATCGGGTATAGAGATTGCTTAAAAATAAAATATTAAAAAAATAGTTACCTTCTAGATTCCAGAGCAAGAAAAAGATGATAGTGTGGTGGAAAGAGCACTGGACTAGTCCAGGACACATGGGTCCTAGCTGCTGGAAAGTGAAGACACAGTACAAGAAGAGGATCTCATCACACAGGGTCCCAGCAAGACCCTGATGGTGCACTCACAGGGTGAATGAAAAAGAGTTTAATCAGGGGATTATTTACAGGAGTATGAGCAGGATAACGTGAACCAGCAATAGAGAGAAGCATCCAGGGACTCACAGCAGCAGGAAGTTGTTACCACCAGCAGCCCGAAAGGGACAAGAGTAGGGGACGATGTTACTAGAAGCTGAGGAGAGCTGGAGCCCTGGAAGAGAGGCCAGCCCACAGGAGGTATGTTATAGAGGAACTCAGGCACTACCAAACCCCAGCCCAACAGGACGGAGCTAAGGAAAACGTTCCAGACTTCTCTTTCCTCGTCACTCCAATCTCCTGCTGGTGCCTCATGTTACTAAATCCAACAGGAACCCACAGGGCATGGAAGCCACTATGATGCACAGAGAGGACAGAGAAGGGTAGATAATGAATGTAGAGGAGAAAACAGAATAATCAGCCCAGCAGGTTTGTAAATCCACAAGTGTCAGAAAGTCCTTCTCTGCACTGGCCAGATCAACCTGGGCTGGAGTGAAGTGATGCAGTAGGCTGAGGCTGGATGCTCTAACCCCACCAGGAAAAGTAAAATCCAAGTTGCTGATCTGTAGTCAGGAAAGGAGGATCACACATCCTTGGGATGAGGACTATGACTAAGAATGACCAGAGAGGCAGTTTCAAAAAAGCAAAACCCAAACTACAAACAAGGCAGATCGTCACGCAAAGGTGTCAGCCTGAAGGAGCTGAGCAGAGAGTCAGAATCCTAGGAAAAGAAAAAAGAAGAGCCCTTAGCAGCTGGATTGATGATGACCTTTGAATGGCCGTACTAGCTGGGACTGGTGACTTTCTGAGATGCTGAAATTCAATCTTCAGGGGTCTTCTGGGACTTCTGTGGTTCAGGCATGGATGGCACGGGATTTATTTGCTGCCTCATCAATCCATTCAGTCAACAAGTGTGTATTGATTACCTTGCCTGTGCTAGGCAGAGTGCCAGGTGCTGAGGATAGGACGATGAGTAAGACACAAACCCTGTCCCGGAGGAGTTCAGGGCTGGTAGGGTCAACAGCCAATCAAAACGCAGTATGTATGCCAAGCGGTCTGGGATGATGCCCTGACTCCAATTCAAGAGTAGGTCAGAGGCTTAACCCACCGAGCCACCCAGGCGCCCCAGGCTTGTTTTTTTATGTCTGCTTTTTAAATTTAATTTTTCTAGTGATGCATTTTTATTGTATTTTACAAAATTATCAGCAGTTAAAATTTTAAAAAAAGCGAGTCTTTCATCACAGTGGAGAAGCACCGTTTCAGAAGACACTGGGAACCACACAAGCTCAATGGCTGTCAAACTCTGCTGCCCATTTTAATCTCCCGAGGAGCTTTAAAAAAATACAGATCCTGGATCCCATCCCCAGAGATTATGATATAATTCCCCTGGGGAATTATTCCCCTGGGCGCTGGGATTTTAGAAAGATCCCTAGGTGATTCTAATGTGTGTCAAGGTAGAGAAGCACTGTGCTGAGGGAAAACTTATGCTCCCTGGTGTTTTCAGTTTCATCCTCCCACACCTAGGCAAGAACCCAACATGGGGATGGTGGTTCTCAGCCCTGACTGCTCCCAGGAATCACAGAGCCACTTTTTTTTTTAATATAATTTATTGTCAAGTTGGCTAACATACGGTGTATACAGTGTGCTCTTGGTTTTGGGGGTAGATTCCCATGATTCATTGCTTACATACAACACCCAGTGCTCATCCCAGCTAGTGCCCTCCTCAATGCCCAGCACCCATTTTCCCTTCTCCCTGACCCCTCCCATCAACCCTCAGTTTGTTCTCTGTATTTAAGAGTCTCTTATGGTTTGCCTCCCCCACCTCTCTGTTTGAAACTATTTTTCCCCTTCCCTTCCCCCTGTCTTCTGTTAAGTTTCTCAGGATCCACATATGACTGAAAACATATGATATCTGTCTTTCTCTGATTGACTTATTTCACTTAGCATAATACCCTCCAGTTCCATCCATGTTGTTGCAAATGGCAGGATTTCATTCTTTCTCATTGCCAGGTAGTATTCCATTATATATATAAACCACATCTTCTTTATGCATTCATCATGTGATGGACATTTTGGCTCTTTTCATAGCTTGGCTATTGTTGAAAGTGCTCACAGAGCCACTTTTGAACGGACTTGTGCCTGAGCCCGACCTGAACCAATGAAATCAAAATCAGTGGTGGTGGTTCCTGGACACTGGAATCTCAATACAATTATTCTAGGCCAGAGTTGAGAACCACTGGTTTGGGAAATATGGTTGCAAATGAGACAGATAAAAGCGGGAGGTCAGTTCATTGCTTTCCCCAAGACCTAGAGCCAGAAGTAGCCCTTGGGATTTCTAATCCTTTACTTTTTATCAGTCTACACAGGCAGGCAGCCATGGCTGTAGCCGGGGACACTGGGGCGTGGGGGTGGGGTTCACCACAGAGACGAGGGAGAGGCTGAGGGGTTCTGGCATCAAAAGCATCCTGAGTTCTTGCTCTCGGCCCCCATTCTCCTCCTCACTGGTGCTACAAGTTCTGGGAGGCACTACCACATATGTTTTTTTTCCACTGAACCAGAGTGACCCAGAAAGGTAGATTTTCTGAAAGAGGGAAAACTGTATGGCTCTTTATGCCCAAAGTCGTAGCCCTTTGTGCTGAGCAACCACTTTGAGCCCTTGCAACAGCTGTGTGTCAGCCTGTTCCATCATTTCCTGACATGCCCTCTGAGAGGGTCCAGCTGTTTATTCCTGTCAGTCACTGAAAAGGATGCCCGTTAACTCTGGGAAAGCACAAATGCATTAGGACTTTGCATCTGAGAGGAAAACAGGGGGCGAAAAGGGAGGCACTATATATAAAGACTGACTTTGACATTGGCTGGTAGAAGCTGGGGGAAAATAATTACAGTTATTTTTACAAATGCTTGTAGGAGAATGATGGGACAGGCCTGGCATAAAAGAATACACCCAGTTTGTTGTCGCACTGGTATGTGTGATATTTCTCACAATGAATCTCTGGATTCATAGGCATCATCTTGGCTATGCGGCCAACATCAATCCTACCAAATGCGGCAGGACAGTGATTCTTTTTCATTGTCTTGAAATACAACTTTGTATTGAAATTCTTGTTTAAAAAATCTGTTTGAAATAACATTAGACTCCAAAACCAAAGAAATGTTTAATAACAATAAGACTCAATAAATGAGATCTCTTTACCCCAGGCACTTAGCCTTGGAAAAAACTCTAAGAAGCAAATTTATTTAAGGTATCAAAATTTGGTTTCTAGTTGAAAAAGGTCACAGGTGGTTTGGGCTATGTAGACACTGGTAACTGTTTAGGTGGTGACCCCTTGGTTGTGTTAAAAACTGTCTAATAGTTGTAATTTTGCTATTCTTGCTTACACGATTTACTCATTTATTTTAAAATATGTTAAGTACCTACTATGTGCTAGGCATTGTGCTAGGCCCCAGGGGTTCAATCCACAATGAGCAAGGCATACATGGTCAATGTCTCCGTGGAGTTTAAATTTTAATGGAGAAAAGAATATTTAAACAAATAATTATAATAGTGATAGAGAGCAGAGGTCCATTAAAAATGTGTAGGACTGTCTTTTCCTCTTTCCTTTCCCTCCCTTCCCTTAAAAAAAGGGGTGGGGGTTGGCACCTGGGTGGCTCAATCGGTTAAGCGTCCAACTTCAGTTCAGGTCATGATCTCACAGTTTGTGAGTTTGAGCCCCACATCGGGCTCCACAGTGCCACTGCTCAAGATCCTCTCTCTCCCTCTCTCTGCCCCTCCTCAGCTTGCGCTCTCTCTCTCTCAAAATAAATAAATAAACTTAAAAAAAATTTTTTTGGGGGCGCCTGGGTGGCGCAGTCGGTTAAGCGTCCGACTTCAGCCAGGTCACAATCTCGCGGTCCGTGGGTTCGAGCCCTGCGTCAGGCTCTGGGCTGATGGCTCGGAGCCTGGAGCCTGTTTCCGATTCTGTATCTCCCTCTCTCTCTGCCCCTCCCCCGTTCATGCTCTGTCTCTCTCTGTCCCAAAAATAAATAAAAAACGTTGAAAAAAAAAATTTTTTTTTTAAATTTTTTTTTAAACCTGCCTGTCTGCTTTCTTTTTTTCCTTCCTTCCTCAAGGCAGGGCCAGACAAGGTAGGCAGGCTGAGTGGAGGAGGCAAGCCTGAGCAGGGACTGTATTCTGCATGAAATGGGGACAGCACTGCAACAGGTTCAGGAGATCAACTGCATACAGAAGACTGAGCAAATAATGACATAGACTGAGGGTAACTCTGAGTCAGTTTTCTCACAAAGGCAACACAAATATGCAAAAAAGAAAACCTAAAATATATCCTGTGGTGGTAAATTAGAACTGTTGACGTCATTATGAACTCCTGTTTTTCATTATGTACAGTAGATAGAGAAATGTAAATTTCCTGGCCCTGTCACCTGAGAGGAACTGGACTCTCTGTGATACCCTAGTAGCAATGAGCACACGCACTGCCCGGATCTTGGTTTCCAAATATCCCTCTCCACCAAAAGGAACCAGGGCTCCTTGGAGAAATGGCTGATTCCAGGGTTGGAGCAAAGAAATGACAAGATAAGCCTGGACTACCTTTTAACAGGAAGTTAGGAAGAGCTCAAAGAATGACAGGGAATGTTAAAAGGACACAAAAGGCAACTTCAAAAGGTTCCCACTGACCAAATCTGGGATGATTTAAGCATCAAAATAACTAGCAATAATAATGAATCGTAATCTATGGAACAAAATAAAGAATATCTGAAGTCCACAGTGATATAAATAAGTGAATGAATGAATGGATCGACAAATGGAGAGAAGAGAAAGCCTCCCCTTACAGAAAGCCAATTAATAAATGTAGAAAGAAAGAATGATAGAATTAGAAAATCACCATTTGGTATCAGTAATAACAATAGTAATAATTATTCAGGCAAGAAACATCAATGGATGCTAAACCTCATAGGTAAAAGTGGGATAAGTAACAGAAGTTTCCATAGTCTCAAGTATCTCTCCACAAAACTTTTATTAATTACCATGGGAGGCAGCATAACAGCCCCTCAAAGATGTTCACATACTATCCCAGAACCTGTGAACAGGTACTTAGCAGATGTGATTAGATTAATGGTCTTGCCATGGGGAGTTTATCCAGGTGGACCCAATGGAATCACAAGGGTCCTGATAAATGAAAGAGAGGTGGGAAGGGGAGACAGAGAAAGAGATGTGAGAGCAGGCGCGGGTGGGGGTCGGAGTCAGAGAAAGACTTGAAGATGCTTCCCTGCTGGCTTTGAAGATGGAAGGAAAGTCCGTGAGATAAGGATTTCAGGTGGCCTATAGATGTTGGGAAAAGTGAAGAAACAGATCCTCCCCTCCGGCTTCCATTAGTGACACAGCCCTACTGACATTCTGGTTTTAGATCAGTGAGACCCATCAGATTTGTGATGTCCAGAACGGTAAGATAACAAATTTGTGTTGTTTTAAATCTCTGAGTTTGCAGCAATTTGTTACAGAAGCAACAGGACACTAATACAATTACAGAAAAAGAATAATTTCACAGTAATCTGACAGATATTCTTTATGAAAGTGATCAAAACTAACGCTATCAGGGGCGCCTGGGTGGCTCAGTTGGTTAAGTGTCCGACTTCAGCTCAGGTCATGATCTCACAGTTTGTGGGTTCAAGCCCCATGTCAGGCTTTGTGCTGACAGCTTGCTCAGAGCCTGGAGGCTGCTCCGGATTCTGTCTTCCTTTCTCTCTGCCCCTCCCCCGCTCACACTCTGTCTCTGTCTCTCTCAAAAATAAATAAACATTTTTAAAAAATTTTAATAAAAATAAAAATAAATAAATAAATAAGAACTAATACCATCAGAAACAGCCAAGTAGACATTTTGTACCAGCAGATAGGATACAACGAAAAGACATAGCATATGTTATATTTTAGCTCAAAATGCATAAACTGGGTTTTATCATGAGACAGTATCAGACAAATGCCAAATTGAAGGACATTTTACAAAAATCTATTAAAAAATGCCAAGATTATGAAAGTAAGTCATAATAGATCTTCAAGGAAAAAAGATGAATGTTCCAGATTGAACGATACTAGAAAAACATGACAAATGGAACAACGTGTGATCGTGGATTGACTCCTTTGCTGTGAAGGAGCTACTAGAACGATTGGGAACACTTGGGTGAGGACTCTTCAGGAAGGATACAGGGGACTTCTTTTACTATTCTGACAACTTTTCCAGTGGTATTGTTTACCAAAAAAAATTCATAGCCCTAGACGCTTGTCATGGTAATCTGAGTTTTGTGCAAGTCCTTAGTGTGGATGGAAGAATGGCAGGGAGGTTGGTGGCAGACGGGATTTGGGGCATAGGAGGAAGGAGGTGAAACACCTGACTCCAGGCAAGATGGCACCCTAGGAGAACGGGAGGAGGATTAGTTTAGGTATAATGGTTTGAGAGGTCCCCTGATTTCACTTGGGAGGTGACATGGAAATTCACCTCTGTGTTCCTCAATGGAAATCAGCTGCCAGCCACGTTTGTCTGAGCCCTTTACCCTTGAACCAAGGCCTACAGACTCTCTGGGTTGGTCTGTCTGCTCACACTGCCTCTGGGGCAGTTACTGAAGACGCCCAGGAGGCAGTGCTGAGAAACAGCTGGAGGTTCCTTTGGAAACTTGGAAAACATCAATGTGATCATTCTAACTTAATTTGGCCAGCAGATGGCAGCAGGCAATTCAGGGAAAAAAAAAAAAAACACCCGAGAGTTTTCTGAAACTAGGAGTTCCAACGTTGCTGCCTCAAAGTCAGCCAGGAGAGGGCAAGGGCCTGGCTGGCTCATTGAGTTGTTGGCGGTCTTTGAATTAAAGGGCTCCTGCCAGACAAAACCTCAGGCAGTCCAACCTCACTCCCAGGAAATAATGGGGGAAGGAGGAGGAGGAGGAGCAGAGAAAGTCTTCATTGTGTTCTTAAAGAAAGAAGCTTTTATTTCTTCCTCATAATGCAAAGAGAAAAAAGAGACGCCCTCATTTAACAGACCCTGAATTAGACATTTTGAGGGTCCCAAACCTTAAAAAGAAATGAAAGCGTTGGACTCACAAGTCATGGGGCCTAAAGTAGCATCAAGTATTTGGATAGATGAATTGCAGTCCTATTTTTATTATTATCCGTAAAATAGGGAAAGGGGGAGAGTTGAGAATCAGGTGAATGAATTTATGTAGAGCATTGAGAACAGTGCCAAATGGTAAGCATTCAATAAAAATCAGCTGCAAATATTATTTACTGAGAACCTACTATGGGCCAGGCATTGAGCTAAGTGTCTCATATGTGCTCTTTCATTCCTTACAACAGTCTTGTATATGATCTCAAAATTGTTTTCTAAGCCTGAATTAAAAATAAAGTCATATGCTTAAATTCATTCAAGCATTTACTGCCTGCCATTATAGATTCAGCAGGAATAAGGACAGGCATGGTCCCTGCTATCCTGAAACTTACTGTATAGCTGGGATCATATAGCTACTTAGGAGCAGAGTTAGGATTTGAACCCAGGTCTGTCTGATTCAAAAGCCTTGCTTCCAGAACCCTCCAGAAGAAAGAGCTTTTACTGAATGCTTATTGCGTGCCAGGAACCCATGTTATTTTTCTCACATTGACCCAATGAGGTGGGAATTATTATCAGCATTTTACAAATGAAGAAAATTTACATGACTTGCCCAGTGGCCATACTGTTAAGGAGTGTAGTCAACAGTTCTTTCCATGGTGACACACTCCAGATGCTTCCTACGATCAGAAAAGACCAGCATCCCCTTATTCTGTCCAAAAGTTACATCAGTTACAACACAGGTAGATCATGAAATCAGAAAGGTTTCTTTGTGGTTGTGAATCCTCCTCAGGTCTTCAGATTCAGCACTTTGTGTATGTTGGTGAGACAGCTTTTGTATCAGCATCATCGATTCAAAATCAAAGATCCAAGTTGAGGTTTTGCTCTCTCTTTCATGAGCTGCATGACTTTAAACAAGTCATGTAGCCTTTCTGGGACTCCATTTCCTTGCTCATGAATTGCAAATAATATGTACTGCATTGGGTAACTAAAGATGCAATGAGATAATTTGTATGAAAGTGCTTTGTACACCCTAAAGGAAATTCTAAGAATTATGTCAGTCCTTGCAAAAATTCCTGCTGTTGAATCCAGTTCAAAATCTGGTTATTCAAGGTCTTTTGTGCTCTGGTTTCAAACTATTTATCTAGTCTTATCACTGTTTTCTTCTACATGTAAACCTAGAAATCCCAACTGAAACTGGCTTGGGAAACATAAGAGGTTGTATTGATAAATGTAATAATTGGTTCATGGAACACTCAAGGATTGCTTCAGCTTCAGCAGTTAGATGAGAAACCAGTTTCTCTCTTTCTCCATCTTTAAGATGCCTTTCCTCTATGCTGGCTTCATTCTTAGATTTCGCCCTCCCTGTCACAAGCTGGCTACAGTAGCTTCTGCCTCTACATCCTCTTCATCCTCTTAACTCTTAAAGTTGAATTCCCACTAGATCTCTGCCACATTCCAATAGAAGTCCTGTATCTGATTTTCATTGGTCTAAACTGGGTTACAAACCTATCACTGAACCGATCACTTTGGCCTGTGGGCTAGACTATGCTGATTGACTGAGACCAATTGAGGTCCACCCACAACCTACCTGTCTCACATCTAATCTGACACTAGCGAGGGGTTACTCTTGATGGACAATATGTAGTTTCATTATATACTAGAAGAGGATGAATAGTTGTAGTTGTTGAGTGGTAAAAATAATAGATGTCTGCCACACAGGCATTATAGTCAAATTGAACTATTTATAGTGTCTGAAGCACATTCTATGATTTCCTGCTAGTGGGACTGGTGAATGAAATTCTTCTCGATCTGAAACACTCATCTCCCTCTTCTAAGCTCTACCAACCAATCCTTCCTGGACCTACAATTTAAATATTATCTCCTTACTGTGTTTCTTTCTCTGAGCGTAATTCTTCTCACATTTCTCCTATTGCTCCATTATTTTTAAATAATTTATATCTTTATCTTAATCCAACTAACCCTAAATTTTGTATTGAATTTCTTATGTTAATGAAAAGGCTCTGATAATCTGCAGAGGCAGGAATTACCATACTTAGAAATTCCAATCAGTTGTGAAGATGAATATTTTAATGAATTAAAATCTAAATCGGTAGAATCCAAATGAATGAGAATTCATTTTAGAAACCTATTATATTTTAACAGTAAAATTTATATTCAGAGTAACTAAAGTTAACCAGACACATTTTCATTGCGATCCTTATTGAAAGATTGATTCTGAACTGTCTTTGATGCTGCAGGATATCTCTGCAAGTCTGAAAGAGAATCATGAGTATGATAGGTAAATTTACTTGTCTTTCCCTCATGGGTCTGTAAAATCCTTGACATTAGTGCTGGACCTATATCTCCAGAGTCAATCCAAATGCCTAGAACACGGGTACTCCATGATGTTTGTTCAACAGAGAAGTAACAAAATAAAAGAAACAACAATCGGGGAAAAGTATGTGCTTATTCTTTTAGATATTTGGGGGGAAAATACCTAGATGTCAGTTTTTTGTTCTATCTTTTGCCTACTTTTGCTTTACAAAGAAATTCTGATAAAGGGTTTTGAGTCAAAGGCTGAAAGAATGTTGGAGCTGAAAGAACTATCCACTGTCAAGTGTACCTGGCATTTAGCAGACATTTAAGTAATATGAGAATGGATATGGGGTAGGTGAACCTATGTTTATTATGCATGGAATCATAGATCCTGAAATCCTAATAGATCATACAGCAGGGTTCTGATGGCCCACTCAAAATGGACAAAGGACAACTATTTAAAGAAGGGACAATTTACAAAAGTATAGACCTAAACTAGACACATTTTCAATGCAACAAGTTTCCAAAGGATAATTATGCACCCCAGGGCTAGCAACAGCAGTGAGCCATTACCACCTCTAGACCAGATGGGGCCACAGAATGTCACATTCTCCTAAACCTGAAGAGGGCCACCCAATAGGAGCTGTAGTCTTTGAACTTAGCCACTGAGAATTAATAACCCAACCTCTATCTCCTTCCCTCCTTTGTGTTTCTGGTACTCTCTTCTATTGACCAAACCAAAAGGAAGCCATAGGACAGGGAACATGTTGATGCAGTCCATACAGGTGAGCTTCCCAGGACGTAGAGCAAAGTGGAGAAAAGCAAAGGTTTTGTAAGAATAAGCAGAGCATATTGGTAGAGATCTTGGAGACCTACAGGTCTCATGGTTAATTTTTTTTTTTCAATAGAAACATGTTTTGTTTTGTTTTGTTTTTTTTTTTTTGTATATTAGACTTAAGAAAGCAATGGAAAGGATGCCATGGAATGAGATGGAGGGAGTACTTGTTGGGTGTCCCTTCAGTCATCAGGGCAGACTCTTAAGACCCTGCTGTACGAGCTCTTATGCTCTGTAGACCGTAGTTCTATGTGGTTCTAGTAATTTAAGCTTTTCATTACAGATGAGGAAACTGAGATTCCAAACTTTCAGAAAGTAACTTGTTAAAAGTCTCCCAGTGAGTTAGTGACAGAGCTGTTCATTAGAACTAGGCCTCCTGGTCCCCAGTTCAGTGCTCAAGCATTATTCAGGCACTGAGGGTGTGGTAGGAGATTCTCAGAAGAAATGTGAGGCTCTACCAGGTTGGGGAAGGAAGTCAGCACAATTCAAGTGCAGAGTTAAATCAATCTAGGCTCCAATTCTGCTGCTGGGACTTTTAACTTTTAACAAGTTGTTAAACCTCTCATCCTTCATTAGTACTTCATTAGTTACTTCATTAGTAAAAATGGAAATAAAAATACCTAACTTTTAAGAGCTGTTGGGAAGATAAATGAGATAATGTTTATTAAGTGCTCAGAATAGTGTTTGGCCCTGAAACATCATCAATAACAACTGATTATTATTAATAGTAATTCCTTAAGGGTCTATGAAATCACATGAAGTTCTCATTGACAGACCTTGAGAAATGTGACCAACCATTTGTGGGTTTTGCCTTCCTAGCATGCTTCCCCCTGGAAAGCCTGCCCCTTATTTTCAGTCCCTGCAGGTTGGAGGTGCCTGACCCAACCCCAGCAACAGCGCTAATGGTGTGACACAGGCCCAAGCCAATCCGTGTAAATCCATCCTCCTAGCGACAAGGCATCAGTCCAAGGATGGGAATCTCACCCAGGTTGTCAGTTGAGAGTAAATCCTAGAACTTTTGCAAGAGTTACTGGAGACACATATGAAGCCAACAAGTGAAACCATCTCAGACAACTGTCATAGCCAAGAGCTAGAGAACCCTAATGATCTTATTTGAGCCCCAAGGCCAGAGACTGGCAAGCCTTTCTAGAAAGGGCTGCTTAGTAACTAAATTTTGCAGGCTATCAGATCTCTCTTACAAGTACTCAATACTGCTGTTATAGCTTGACAGCAGTTGTAGACCATACATAATGTCAGTTAAACTTTATTTACAATAGCAGACAATGGTCTACAGTTTGCCAACTCCTGCACTGTGGCCATGCCTAAAGTTGGACAACATTGGGGCTTCTCAGTTAGGTTTGCCATTGAATTCTGTTTTTGGCTTAGGCTAGTTTGAATTAGGTTTATGGCAATTAAATGGAGAGTCCTGATAAAAGCTTCCATTTGATCAAATATGACCTTAATCAATCTTGTATGTCATAGATTGATTGCCTAATGGTAGAGAAATTGGTCATTTCTCTCAAGTGGAAACTTCTTTGGTGGGGGTGGGGAGGGTGGGCAGGGGAATTCCCTACGTCCATTCTGCAATTGCTAGTTGTTTAAGGTCATGTGTCTTTGCCTCTAAAATTGGGTTTTAACTGGTGTTTATCTCCTTCATGTCACGAAAGAGGAACAAGTATCCCCATGAGGCTTTGCCTTAGAGCAGGAAATCCACAAGAGACCAAAATATGCCTTTGAATGATCCCAGAGGGTGCCATCTGCAAACACTAATAACCCCATAGAAGGGTTCTTATTCTGTCCATGTCAAAATGGGAGTGGGGGGTGGGCATTGTGTGGAGGGAAAGAACTGAATCTTTAGGAAAGACCTAATATTCCTGTCAAGGAAATTTATCACACTTCCTAGGAAATGACTCTCCTATGAGGAGGATCTTATGGTCCTTAGATCGGGGTTGCTTGTTCTATCCTTTCTGACTCCTTTCTTGCAGTTACTCAGACTTTCCTGGAATTAAGTAGACTTATTTGAAAGCTAAACTGCAGTCTTGATCCTCAAACATAAATGGAGTTCCTCCTGGCAAGTTGCAGATATTATAAATAAGTGTCTACTTAAGGGTGCAGTGTGCACTAAGCAACCTATTGTGTTAGGAGCAGCAAACACTTAACATCAACCACGTCTTTACCTGAAAACTGAAGGGATATCATCCTTGTGGGATATATTCAAACACTAAATTGTACACAACAAACTTGACCTGTCATCCCCCTTCAGAGAATGAGATTGTCTTTGTTCAGCTGGCTGCTATAACAAAATACCGTAGACCAGGTGGCTTAGTAAACAACAAACATCTATTTCTCACAGTTCTGGAGGCTGGGAAGTTCAAGATCAAGGTAGATTTGGTATCTGGTGAGAGCTTGCTTCCTGGTTCCTAGATAACCATCTTCCTGCTGTGACCTCACATAGGTGGAGGGGTAGGAGAGCTCTCTGTGCTCCCTTTTATAGGGCACTAACTTCATTCGTGAGGGTTCCACTTAAATGACCTAAACATCTCCTAAAGGCTTCACACCCTGATACCATTACGTTGAGGGTTAAGTTTTCAACATATGATTTTTTTGGAGAGAGGAGGAGGACACAAACATCCAGTCCATGCAGAGATGAATGCGGGCTTGAGAATTTGGAGATGAAAAGTCATTCTTGATAGAATTATTGGGACAAAGACCTGACACTGTGAATGACCATTTACTCTGACAAGTACTTATGAAGGACTTCCTTTGTGCCTGACACTGGACACAGCCCTGCAAATACCATGCCAATAAGAGGAACCAGGTCCCTTCCCTTGCGGCTCCTATACTCTAGCGGGGTAATGCAGGGAACACTTGGGTAAGAAACAAAGTTGTATCGATTGTCACAGAATAGTTGGAGAGAAAGAGCAAGCAGATTAGCCCGCAAAGGATAGACCTGAAGTAACTGCTTCAAGAAAGGACTTGATGAAAATGCATGGTATTTTAATCTTTGGTATGCAGAGGGATTAAGATAGGGGACACAGAGGAATGCAGTGTGGGAGGACGTGGGAAGCCTGAACTTTGCCCTTAAGCTTCTTCCTGTGTGTGTTTTTGTCTGTTAGCTCGTTAACCTGGGTCCTCTTTTATGTCAGACTAAGGTTGGCTTATTCAGAACCTTGAAGAATGAGGAGCAGCCAAACCAAACTGGCCCTGCTGAGCTGGCAATCACACATTAGGGAAAAGCAGCAGTATCTTTTTATTCTCACGTCCATAGAATGATCCCTCTGGTGTACATGTAGCAGCATCAGCAAGCATGAAAACTATTTAAGACTGAATCATTTCAAGAACTCTCTCAAAATAGTCTATGTTTTTCAATGTCTAGTTGGTTTAAGAATAAAACACCTTCCGATGTAGGATTTTCATGCAGATTCTTCTTTGAACATTTTCTCAGAGAAAATTGAACTTCAAGGAGAAAACATGTTAAACACCTAATCATAATGCTAAGCCCAGGAAGATAGGATCTTCCAACACTGCACAGGCAGAGCATCAAAAACTATATCTAGATAAACAAGGTGAATTCTTCCCTTGTTATGAACTATGATGTTCCCTCATGAGCTCTGCCCAAGTGTCACAAGTACAGTATAAGTGAACTCTGAGTGGGTGACACCGAGGACCTCAGGGTACATGGAGGTGACACTTCTATGTTACAAAAGTAGAAAGGGCCCTTTGGAAAACTTTTAAGATGTAAATGATGTCACTGCCACTTAGTAAAAGGTCATTTACATCATGTCAAACAAATTTAAGTGAGCCTCCAGGGAAGTCTGTTTTGTAGACTAAAAGTAAATCCCTGTTGGGCAACTTACCCAAAGCCCCTAAACTCAAAGTCAGGAATGATTGGTCTTTAATTATACAGGGGTTAAGTGGTCTACAAAACCCCCTATAAATGGGTTCTGTCCTCAGAATCCTGGACAGGAAGGCTGGGGGCCTGAGAACAGCTCTCACTAAACAGCTGTGCAATCTAATGCAGTCCATGAAAGGGCTTTTGGCCAAGGTGGTGTTTAAGTTTTCAATTATGGGTGTTCTTATATGGGTATGTATGTTCTCTTTGCCAGAATTCTTATCACTTCCTCTTAATTATATCTGACCTGCGTGTGGCCCACCTGGCCTGGACCCTGCTGTCATTGGAATCTCTGACACCTGCCAGAGGGTGGGCAATGGAGGGAATCTGTAGGGTAGGCAGAGGAGAAGTAACCAATGACGGATAGAGAGAACTAGGAAAAGTGTGCTGGAAGCAAAAGGTGTTCAAGACGCAAGTGAAATTGGTATGAGAAGATCAAGTAGAATGAGAACTGGGATGGGCAGGGAAGAATTACTGTTGGAGGCAAGAACCTAGACTAGGTTGTAACTGGGTTAAACAATGGAGTAATTGAACTAGTTCTAATAGCTAGTGGAACTTTGACTGAAAAAATCATGAATCAGACTTGGATTCCAACCTGCTCACTGATCTGCAGCAGGCAGCATAGAATAAAATAAATTCTCACTGATGAATCTTAGCTACATTATCATACTAACTCTGTGGCTGATGGAAGGACCTTAACTAAGGTCACTGGAGAATATGAAAGAGCTGCCAAGTAGAAAACAGGTTAATTTCTTAGCACAAGGAAGCATGAGGTCTTCTAGAAGCCACTAATGCATTTTACATGATTGCTTAATTTCAGGAAATCCTGACTCACTGCCCCTATAGAGTAAGCAGCAAAGACTGGTCTCAATTTACAATCCTGTAAACCAGCTTTGAGTAGAGCAGAGGTTATTCTTGGCAGAAATATGTCTGTTCGGTGCCTATTTTAATTTGAAAATGTTTTGGTCCGTGTGGCTTTTATTTTCTTTGAGAAAAGGCAGGCTTTATTCGGGATGTTCTGGATATAGTTAAGACTACATGGGCAGGCTTAACTTTTGAATGAAAAATGGGAATGCCATTATCAAACCTATACAATCAAACAAATGTGCCCGTGATAAATGGCCCGGGTGAAGCTTGAATAAAGAAAAATGAGAAGTTAGAACTAGTTAGCTAAACCAGAGTGCTAGTGTTGAGTAATACAAGAAACAGAATGCTTTTTTTTTTATTTATTTTTTTTTAACGTTTATTTATTTTTGAGACAGAGAGAGACAGAGCATGAACGGGGGAGGGGCAGAGAGAGAGGGAGACACAGAATCGGAAGCAGGCTCCAGGCCCTGGGCAATCAGCCCAGAGCCCAACGCGGGGCTTGAACTTGCGGACCGCGAGATCGTGACCTGAGCTGAAGTCGGACGCTTAACCGACTGAGCCACCCAGGCGCCCCAAGAAACAGAATGCTTTTAACATCATTGAAAATTAAACCATTTTCAGGGCATGTGGGTGGCTCAGTCGGTTAAGCATCTGACTTCAGCTCAGGTCATGATCTCCTGGTTCATGGGTTTGAGCCCCACACTGAGCTTTGTGCTGACAGCTCAGAGCCTGGAACCTGCTACAGATTCTGTGTCTCCGTCTCTCTCTGCCCCTCCCCCACTTGTGCGCAGGCTCTCTCTCTCTCTCTTTCTCTCTCTCTCTCTCTCTTTCTCTCTCTCTCTCTCTCAAAAATAATTAAAATGTAAAAAAAAAAAAAAAAAGAAAAGAAAATTAAACCATTTTCTTATTTGATCCTCATGGTAGCATGGAGTGCTTACAGTAGCTATCATTAACCCTATTTCACAGATGAGAATAACATGAAAAATAATCAGATCATTTAGCCAAACTCACATAGGAGGTTAGTGAAGATACAGGGTTAGACTCAAGTAGGAAAGATCAATGTGACTCTAGATCTGTCCTCCATCTACCTCTTCTCTGCTTTCCTCAGCAACTATTCTAAGCCAATTAAAAAAAATTTTTTTTAATGTTTATTTTTGACAGAGAGAGACAGAGCATGAGCAGGGGAGGGGCAAAGAGAGAGGGAGACACAGAATCCAAAGCAGGCTCCAGGCTCCGAGCTGTCAGCACAGAGCCTGACGCGGGGCTCGAACTCACAAGCCACGAGATCATGACCTGAGCCGAAGTTGGGTGTTCAATATCTCTTCAACTCCCTTCTTTCCTTACTCCCTTGAAAATACGTTTCTGGCAGTGTTATGGGCTGAATTGTGTTCCCCCTTCCTAACTTCTTTTTTTTTAAATATTGATTTTTGAGAGAGGGAAAATTGGAAAAGAGAAGAGAGAGGGGGACAGAGGTTCCAAAGCAGGCTCTGCACTGACAGGCTGACAGCAGAGAGCCCAATGTGGGGCTCAAACTCACCAACCTTGAGATCATGACCTGAGCCACTCAAATGACTGAGCCACCCAGGTGCCCCTCCCCCTTCCTAACTTCTATGTTGAGGTCCCAACTCTCAGTACTCCAAAATGTATGAGCGCATGGAGGAGACAAAGCTCTTATGTAGCCAGCAATTGAGAAAAATCAGTATGATGCCAAATATTAAGAGGGCAGAGGGACTACTTTATAGATGACTGGCACCAAGGAGTGTGAAACTGGAGCAAATTTGTAGACTAGGCCAGGGGAAGTCACAGGGAGGGCAAACAAAAGTCAGATACCAATGGAAAAAATGACAGGGAGTAAGGGACTCTCCAACTGTCTGTACGGGTTTTCCCACTCTGTTGAGTAACAGGATTCTAGCAAATCACATCCTAATGAAAATCTGAAGATGGCCCTTGCTTTGCTCTATGTTGATGATGAATTGAAAATTTTGGAAGTATTCATACTTTTCTCAAATGGACACACATAAAATCTAAGAGAACTAAGGGATTAGATCAAATTTTTTCTACTTCACAAATAACCATATAATGTCAGACAAACTAAGATCTCTGGCTATCCTGAGGACCTCTCAATCACCCACCGACTTACCAAACACCGATTAATTACCAGTCCTACCATCACCTATCATTTGATAGTACAGTTCTAGGAACTGACTCATTTGATGTGCAGTTCAGAAAGTTTAAAATGTATATGGTAGTACATCAGGTAAAAAATTCGGTTAAGTGTTGATGCTCTCTTGGGTCTAAACCCATGGATAGCATCAGTAGACTAAAAACATCGGACTTCTGTGTTATAGTCCTTTCTTGATTGATTATTGAGACAAAATATTATTATTTTTTTTAATTTTTTTTTTTATTTATTCTTGAGACAGAGAAAGAGCATGAATGGGGGAGGGGCAGAGAGAGGGAGACACAGAATCTGAAACAGGCTCCAGGCTCTGAGCTGTCAGCACAGAGCCCGACGCGGGGCTCGAACTCACGGACCGTGAGATCATGACCTGAGCCGAAGTCGGACGCTTAACCGACTGAGCCACCCAGGCGCCCCAATATTATTTTGATTAAGGTAAACAACACAGTGAATAACAAGTCTTTACATAATGATAACTTCACCAGAAGCATAGCTACCGTCTGTCCCGATACCACACTATTACAATAATATTGGCTATATTCCCCATGCTGTGCCTTTTCTTGCCATGATCAGTTGATTCCATCAGGGGAAAAGCCTGTATCTCCTATTCTGCTTCATTCACTTTGCCCATCTCACCACCCCTCTGGGTGGTCTGGCAGCTATCGCTTTGTTCTCTGCACTTAGAGGGTGTGCTTGGCTTTTTTGTTGGTTTGTGTCTTCACTGGTTTTGTGTTTTAGATTCCACAAGAGGAGTGAAGTCCTAGGATATTTATCTTTCTCAGTCTGACTTCTTTCACTGAGCACAGTGCCTTCTGGGTCCATGTTTGTTGTTGCTGATGGCATGGGCTCATCTGGTGTGTGTGTGTGTGTGTGTGTGTGTGTGTGTGTGTGTGTCTATATCTCATACCACTGTGTGTAGATAGGTACTGCATCTTCTGTAGCCATTTCAGCTATCGATGGGCACTTGAAGGACTTCTACATCTTGGCTATTGAGAATAATGCTGCAGTTATCACTGGAGGGGGGTGGGATATCTTTTCAAATTAGTGTTTTTCAAATTTTTGAAATGAGTGCTTTTGTTTTCTTGGGCAAATATGCAATAGTGGTGTTACTGGATCCTATGCTCTATTTGTTATATTTGGAGGGCTCTCCACACTGTGTTCCACAGTGGCTGTGCCAACCGACACTCTTAACCGACAGTGCGTGAAGGTTCTCTTTTCTCTGCCTCAGAGCCAACTCTTGTGATTTCTTTTGATTCCAGCCATTCTAACAGGGGTCAGGTGGTATCTTATGGCGGTTCTAATTTGTATTTCTGAGACAATTGCTGCTGCTAAACATCTTTTCTTGTGTCTGTCGGCCGTTTGTACATCTTCTTTGGGACAATGTCTATTCATGTCCTCCGACCATTTTTTAATTGGATTGTTTGTCTTTTTGGTGTCAAGGTGTACAGGTTCTTTACATATTGGAGACAGAAGACCTTATCACATATGTCCTTTGCATTTATCTACTCTCATTTGGTCAGTTGCCTTTTCATATCATTGATGGTTTCCTTGTTGTGTCAAAGCTTTTTTACATTGTTGTAGCCCAGATATTTTAGTTTGGTTTTGCTTTGCTCTGCCTTGCCTGAGGAGCCACAGCTAGTAACCTGTTGCTAAGGCTCATGTCAACAGGTGTTATTGCAAGATATTGTGCCAAGGTGTTGTGTGTTCTTGCAAGAGTCTTCTGATTTCTGGTCTCACATTTAGATCTTGAATCCATCTTGAGTTTATTTTTGTGTTTCATGTAAGAAAATGGTCCCATTTCATTCTTTTGGATGTCTCTGTCCAGTTTTCCCAGCACCGTTTATTGTGACGACTGTTTTCTTCCCCTAGTATATTCTCACCTTTGTCAGAGATTAATTGATCATGTAAGCATGGGCTTATTTCTGGTCTCTCTGTCCTGTTTTGATTCTTGTCACTCTGTGGGATTTGGGATGAGGATACGTCCAGCTTTGGTTTTTGTTCACATCCCTGGAATAGATTCCACTTGGTTGTGGTGAGTGATCCTTATAATGTGTTGTTACATGTATTTTACTAATATTTGGTTGAGGCTTTTTGTGTCTGTGTTCATTGGGGATAGGGGCCCATAGTTTTCTTGTTTCGTGTGAGGGTAATGCTGGCCTTGCAGAATGTATTTGGAAGCTTTCCTTCTGCTTCTGTTTTGGAGTTATTTGAGGAGAATAGGGTAATAAGTCTTTTTTTTTTTTTTTTAATCTTGGGTAGAATTCACCTGTGATGTCATCTGCTTTTAGAATTTTGTTTAGTTTTGAGTTTTTTGATTACTGACTCAATTTTGTTACCAGGAATTAGACTGTTCAGAGGTTTTACTTCTTCCTGGTTCAGTTTTGAAAGATTGTATGTTTACTGAAAGTTATTCATTTCTTCTGGTGTTCTAATTGGTTTGTCTGTAATTTTTTGTAATAATCTTTTATAACCATCTTTGTCTCTGTGGTGTCATTTGCTGCTTCTCCTTTTTCCTATCATAGTGTATTCATTTAGATGTTGTCTTTTTTTTTTTTTTTTCTTGACTAGTCTGGCAAGAGAGTCATCAATTTTGGTCCCTTTTTAGAGAACCAGTTTCTGGTTTAATTGATTCCCCCTCCTCCCCCCATTTTCATTGTTGTTGTTGTTGTTGTTATTATCTTTTTCCCTTTTTTGATTTTTTTTTTCCTTAGTGTCTACTTTTTTTGTGTTTTGTTTTGTTTTTTTGTCTATTTCTTTTTTGGTGTCAGCACAGAGCCTGACTCAGGGCTCGAATTCACAAGCCATGAGATCATGACCTTAGCCAAAGTTTGACACTTAACCGACTGAGCCACACGGGCGCCCTGAGATTTTCTTTTTAAATTTTCTCTACACCTAATATGGGGCCTGGACCCACAACCCCAAGATCAAGAGTCTCATGTTCTACTGACTGAGCCAGACAGACACCCCCCATTTATTAATTTAAATTTCCTCTTGACCTGCTTCTTGTTAGTAGCATGTTCTTTAATTTCTACTGTTTTGGGTATTTTTTAGCTTTTTTTACTCTAATTTATTTCTAGTTTCATATCACTGTGTTCAGAATAGATTCATATATCCCTCAATATTAAAATGTACTGACACTTGTTTATAGCCTTGTTTGATCTCTTCTGGGGAATGTTTTGTGTGCACATGAATAGAATGCATATTTTGTTATTCGTCAATGGAATGTTCTATATATGTTTGTTAATTGAGTCTGGTCTAATGTGTTCTTCAAAAACATTGCTTCTGCCTGGATGATATATCCTGTGGTGTATGTGAAGTGTTGGTTTTTTTTTTTGTTTTTTGTTTTTTTTTTTTTTTTCAACATTTTTTATTTATTTTTGGGACAGAGAGAGACAGAGCATGAATGGGGGAGGGGCAGAGAGAGAGGGAGACACAGAATCGGAAACAGGCTCCAGGCTCCGAGCCATCAGCCCAGAGCCTGACGCGGGGCTCGAACTCACGGACCGCGAGATCGTGACCTGGCTGAAGTCGGACGCTTAAGCGACTGCGCCACCCAGGCGCCCCAGTATGTGAAGTGTTAACGTCTGCTACTATTACTGTATTACTGCGTTTCTCCCTTTAGGTCTGTTAATGTTTGCCTATGTATTTTTGGTGCTAACATATTGGGTCCATATTTATTTACAGTTATTAAATCTCCTTTTTGTTTTGAGAACTTTACCAGTATGTAATGCCCTTTATCGTCTCTTGTTACAGCCTGTTTTGGAAAGTCAATTTTGTCTGACATAAGTATTGCAACCTGTTTTTGTTTTGTTTTCTGCTTCTATTTGCATGGAATATTTTTTCACATCCCTTCACTTGTATATGTGTCCTTAGTTTTGACACGAGCTCGTTGTATGCAGCATATAGATGGGTTGTTTTTATTTTTGTTCATATCCTCATCCTATGTGTTTTGGAGCATTTAGACCATTTACATTTAAAGTAATTTTTGGTAAGTTTCTGCTTATTGCCATTTTATTAATTGCTTTTGGTTAGTTTTGTTCTCTGTTCCTTTATTTTTCTCTCTCTTGTAATTGAATTTCTGTAGTCTTACACTTGGCTTTATTATATATGGATCAATTATAGGTTTTTGATTTGTGATTATTGTGAAGTCCATATATAACATTTAAGTATATAGCAGTCTGTATTAAATTGATGATTATTTAAGTTCAATCTTATTCTTTTAAAAATTTTTTTACGTTTATTTTTGAGAGGGACACACAGTGTGAGTAGGGGAGGGGCAGAGAGAGGGAGATGCAGAATCCGAAGCAGGCTTCAGGCTCCATGCTGTCAGCACAGAGCCCAATGTGAGGCTCGAATTCACAGTTGTGAGATCACGATCTGAGCCGAAGTTGGATGCTTAATCACTGAGCGACCCAGGCACCCCTCAACCTCATTCATAATGTTATTTTTACTGTTTCCTCTGTTTTATGCATATTTTTTATATTCATCTTTTTATTTTGTGATTAATCTTAACTAAATTTTTAGGTATACTTAATTTTACTTTGTCTTTTAACATTTATACTAGCTTTATAAGTGATTTTGCTGCTACTTATTCTGTAATGCTTGCTTTCACTCGTGAAAGTTAGCATTTGCTTCTAACTATGGTCTTTTCTACTTAAAGAGGTTCCTTTAACATTTCTTGTAAGATTGGTTTAGTGGTGATGAATTCTTTTAACTTCTGTTTGTCTGGGAAAGTCTTTTTTTCTATCTCTCTATTTCTAAATGATAACCTTGCCAGGTGGAGTATTGTTGGTTGTAGTTTTTTTTTTTTTTTCTTTCAGCACTTTGCAGGCCCGAAGAGAGTGGAAAGATAGTCAAAGTTTATGCTGGAAAAAAATCAGCTCAAAGCCTTACGAGGTTTCCCTTGCATGTTACTAGTTGCTTCTCACTGCTTTTAAAATTCTCACTTTATCTTTAATCATTGACATTTTAATTATTATGAGTTGTGGTGTAGAACTCCTAGGGTTTATCTTGCTTGGAACTCTCTGTGCTTTCTCAAGCTGAATGGCTTTCCTTCCCTAGCTTAAGGAAGGTTTCAGCTATTATTATTATTTTTTTAAATACATTTTCTGTCCTTTTCTCTCTCTCTCTCTCCTCTTTCTGGGACCTTTTCATGTTAATGTTTCTTCATTTGATGATGTTGCCCAAGAGATCCTTCAACCTCTCCTCATTAAAAAAAAAATTTTGGGGGGCGCCTGGGTGGCTCAGTTGGTTAAGTGGCGGACTTCAGCTCAGGTCATGATCTCACGGTCCGTGTCGGGCTCTGTGCTGACAGCTCAGAGCCTGGAGCCTGTTTCAGATTCTGTGTCTCCCTCTCTCTGACCCTCCCCTGTTCATGTTCTGTCTCTCCCTGTCTCAAAAATAAATAAAATGTCAAAAAAAAAATTAAAAAAAAAATTTGGGGGGGTGCTGGGTGGCTTGGTTGGTTAAGCGACCAATTCTTGATTTTAGCTCTGGCTAAATGATGTCATGCACTGTTTGTTAGATCAAGCTCCGCATTGGGCTCCACGCTGACAGCGTGCAGCCTGCTTGGGATTCTTTCTCCCTCTCTCTCTGCCCCTCCCCTGCTCACTCACTCTCCCTTTCAAAATAAATAAACTTAAAATAAAAATAAAAATAAAAATAATTTTCTTTTTCCTGTTCAGCCTGGCTGCTTTCCATTACCCTGTCTTCCCAATCGCTGATCCCTTCTTCTGCATCCTCTAATCTCCTGTTGATTCCCTCTAGTGTATTTCTTATTTCTTTAACTCTGATTGGTTCTTTTTTATATTTTGCATCTCTTTGTTGAAGTTATTCTCTTCAGTCCAATGAGCATCTTTACGACCATTACTTTGAACTCTTTATCAGGTAAGTTGGTTATCTCCATTTCCTTTAGTTCTTTCACTGAGGTTTTGTGGTTTTCTTTTGTTTGGAGAATATTCTCGTTTCTGATTTTGCTTGACTTTCTGTGTTTCCATGAATTAGGTGGAATAACTACTTCTAAAATTGAAAGTGGTCTGTGTATGGTTGTCCCCTGTGTAGACGGTCTGTGCTTAGTGACTGCTGTTGGCTGCCTGAGCTGTGGCTGGTTGGACTGGGGTTCCTGGGGCACTCTCTGCTGGGGCTGCCAAGATGGGATGGTCAGAGCTGAAGTGGGCATGGGATAGCATAGAACCAGGGCTCTCCACTGAGGGTTCCCTGGCAGGACAGCTGAAATCTGAAACAGGTGCATGTCAGGGGCCTACAGGGCTCTCTGTGCAGAGGATGCTCTGGCAGGACAAGTGAAGCTGAAGTGAGTATAAGCCAGTGGGTCCTGGGGCTGTCTGCACTGAGGATGTTTTGACAGGATAGCTGAAGTTGGTGCAAGTCAGGTTGTCCTGGGGTGTTTAGTGCAGGAGCACCCTGCTGGGGTGCCTGGAGCAGAATTGGATATGGTGCAGGGGGTCCCAGGGCGCTCCACATAGGGGGTGTCCTGGCAAGGTGGCAGGAGCCAAGGCAGGCTTGGGCCGGGGAGTCCCAGGGCACTTTGTAAAGAAGGCACCCTGGTGGGATAGGTAGAATAAAAATAGCTATGAGCAGGAAGTTCCTGGGGTGCTATGTGCCAATATTGTCCTGGCAAGTTGTCTGGAGGCAAAGTGATGTGGGCCTGGAGTGTTCCAGGATGCTTTGTATTTGGGTCACCTTAGCAAGACAACTGGAGCTGTAGTGAGCGCTGACCAGGATTGTCCTGGTGTGCACTTTTCTGGAACTCCTTGGTGGGATGGCTTGGGCTGGTGTGGGCTGGGGCCGAGTTTACTGAGATGGTAGGTTGGCCAGGGGATCCAGACCCTGCTCCTGTATGCACTGTCACGGTGGAGGGGAAAGGTAATTTTGGTGCTTGCCAGCCCTTCCGACCTAGAGTTCCAGCAGCTCCTCAGCCATTTGGTGGAGTTCTAGGGCTGGATTCTTTATGTTCTCATTGCCTTGTAAAACCACAGCTTTTTTCTCTGTGCCCTGGAGTGTCCAGGGCTTGCCGAGGCAACAGGTGCCCAGAGTTAGCTCCCATCTGTACTATCAAGGTGAAGGGGAGAGGTAAACTACGGTGCTCACTAGCCCCTCTGACCTGGACAGAGTTCTAGCGTCTCCCCCACTGTTTGATAGGGTTCTAGGCTCATTCCTTTATAATTTAGTTGCCGTTTTAAATTGTGCCTTTTTTCCTGTGCCCCAGGGCAGATGAATCTGTTCGTGGTCCCTCCGTACCGTCTCTCCCCACTGCAGTTTACAGAATCAGGTGTTGGGGTCTCTTTGTTACTCTGTTCTCTGTCTCCCTTGGCCTTCTCTATATGGTCTATCTTTTATTGTGCAGAAGCTGCAGTCGGCAATTATTTAGGACAAACTGCTCTATAATGAGGTGTAGATTCGGTGTGTCCATGGAGGATGTGAGTTCAGGGTCTTCCTATGTTGCCACCTTGGACTGGAGAACTATCTGTGTTGCTCTATTGAGGCAGAATTCCTTCTACTTCAGGAAACCTCAGTCTTTGTTGTTAGGGCCTTCAAATGAAGGCCCTATTCATTTGAACTATTAATCATATTTGAACTATTTGAATCATATTTGAACTATTAATCATATTTAATAGTACCTTTTATAGCAACATCTAGACTAGAGTTTGACTAAACAACTGGGTACCATAGCCCGGCCATTTTGACCCATCACAGGAAGAAATGTTGGCGATTTAAAACAAATCATCATTCTTGGGGCGCCTGGGTGGCGCAGTCGGTTAAGCGTCCGACTTCAGCCAGGTCACGATCTCGCGGTCCGTGAGTTCGAGCCCCGCGTCAGGCTCTGGGCTGATGGCTCGGAGCCTGGAGCCTGTTTCCGATTCTGTGTCTCCCTCTCTCTCTGCCCCTCCCCCGTTCATGTTCTGTCTCTCTCTGTCCCAAAAATAAATAAAAAACGTTGAAAAAAAAATTAAAAAAAAAACCCAAATCATCATTCATATTCATGAATACGAAGTTTATTTCTACCAATTACAAATAAGGTGACCAGATAAACAGAATTATTGAATTGTGCTGGCAGAGTGGGCAGGTATCCTACATCAGGTCTGCTTTAAGGTTGGGAGTGTCCTGTGTGACACTAACTTAGAGATGTTCATGTTGCTTTGAAAATTAGCAGTTCAAAACTGACAAAGTTGCTTTGCTCTAATTAGAAGTCCAAGAGGCAAGTTTTAATATTTTATAATTGTCTTTATTTAAAGAGAGAGTGTGTGTGCCGGGGAGGAACAGCTAGAAAGGGAGAGAGGGAGAGAGGGAGGGAGGGAGAGGGGGAGAATCCCAAGCAGGCTCCACGCTGTCAACATGGAGCCCAACACAGGGCTCAAACTCTCAAACTGTGAGAACATGACCTGAGTGGAAATTGAGTGGGATGCTTAACCGACTGAGCCATCTAGGTGCCCCAAGAGGCAAGTTTTAGACCTAGAACCACATGTAGCAACTAAGAATTTCTCAAACAGTGCTAAAGGCAAGTCTGCAATGAGAAAAATGCCCCTTAAGGCAAAATAAAAACATAGTAAAAAGAGGAGGGGGGGGGGCAGAAAGAAAAGATCGCCTAAATGCACTGGGCTGTAGGTGAGCAGGTGTGGTGGTTTTAAACATGGCTCCAAAAATCCAAAAAATCATGGCTCTAAAACATGACACTCCTCTACTGAGTTTACGTCTCCTTCCCCTCAATCTAAGCTCTGTGACTGCTTGACTCATAGAATATGGTGAAAGTGACATCATGTCATTTTGGGGCCCAGGCCTTGAGAAATAGGGCTTCACTTCCTGCTTCTTAGAAAGATGCTTGCTTTTGGAACCCAGGCACCATGCTGTGAGAAAGCCTACACTGCCTAACGGAATAGAATTTACAGTCAGTGGCAGTTTGCCAGCTCCGAGTGGCCCATCTTGGAAGTGGATCCTCTTGTCCCAGTTGAGCTAGTTCAGTTGATGCCTGATGGAGCAGAAATGAGCTGACCTCACTGAGCCCTGCCCAAAGTATATATCTGTGAGCAAAATAATTAGGGTTTAAACCACTTAAAGTTTTGGTGTGATTTGTTATGCAGTAAAAGAAACTAGACTAGATGGTTGGCTGGGGTCTGGCTGGGCCTGTGGAGTAAGATGTAGCTAATACCAAGTGGGTAGGCAAAGGGTAGAGATGGACAGAGATGTCATTCCATATGGGAAAGAACTGAGAATTCTGTATTGTTGGACTAAGATGCAGAGATAAAATACCCACTTTAAAGTGGAGGAGTTAGGAAAACACAGAAATCAGATCAGCCTCAGTATCCAGATGTTCAAGCCGGGAAAGAAGAAATGGAAGCACAATTCAGGCCAGGATAATGGATTTCAAAATCTTGAGTGGCAAACAGGATAGTCTAGTTTGGTATTCATGGGCATATGGGCATTCAGGCAACTGGAAAGATCAGGCAACTGGAACCAGGGACTTAGGTGAAAAGTCTGAGTATCGGAGGAGATTGAACCAGTCCCAAGAACTCTGGTAACCGTTACAATGGAGGTGGTGACAGAAAAGGCTTGGATGTTGAGTCAAATAGTTCCAAGACTAGAGCTCCACGGTCTTTTCACTGGAGCTAGAATTGAGATTTGTGCTTAGCTTAAAGATAGCAAGGAGGAATGCCTGAGTGTAGTGTGAACTAAGACACTTCCTCTTAGTTCACATAAGTAGTGAATATTTTAAAAATCCTTTTAGTATGCGCACAAATGAATATTGGACTCAAAGCAAGTTGTATACTAAAGGTTCCCGAAGAGGTTATTAGTCCTTGGTGAAAGCTAAGTGTTTACGCAGGCATAAATATTTGTTGATTGTTTATGACCTTTAGGGTTGGCCTTATTGGATTTTGTCATTCCCCGGCTCAAGGTTTTATTCTGAAAGCAACTTAGAATACAGCTGAATTCTTAGATGACATGTATTGGATCCTCCCTGCCTACCCTCATGACCTCATTTCCTACTACCCTTTCCTCTGGTTAACTTGTTTCCAGACACACTGGCCTTCTTTCAGGTATGTGGCTTCCAAACTTTCTACTAAGCCAGGATCTTTGCACATGCTCTCCCTTCTGACTGGAAGACATTTTAATTCACTCCTTACCTGGAGAGCTTCTATTCATATTTTAGACCTCAGTTTAAATATCACATCCTTCAGAGCTCCCTAAGCTCATTAGTTTCCTTTGTAGTTCTTTTCTAGTAACTTTTTCTTCTTTACTTTTACCATAATTGTTATATTTGTGCTTTTATTTAATTGTTAGCTCTCATTAGAATGTGACCTCTACTAGATGTGGGGACATTAGTTTTAAAAAAAAAAAAAAATTTTTTTAGCGTTTATTTTTGAGACAGAGAGAGACAGAGCATGAACGGGGGAGGGTCAGAGAGAGAGGGAGACACAGAATCCAAAACAGGCTCCAGGCTCTGAGCTGTCAGCACAGAGCCCGACGTGGGGCTCGAACTCACTGACCGTGAGATCATGACCTGAGCCGAAGTCGGACGCTTAACCGACTGAGCCACCCGGGACATTAGGGTGCCCCGGGACATTAGTTTTTTTAATGACTGAGGTTGGGAAAGAGAGTAAAGTGACAGTAGGGCAGGTAAAATTGAGAGAATAAAGAACTGAAATAATTAGTCTGAAGACGGGTTAATGGGGGGCAAAGCATTTAACACATCTCAGTAGCCCCTGATGATGAGACTATAAAATGAGTACTCTTAATGAGAGATCAAGAAATTTAGGACCTACAGAAAGTGGAACCCTGTACATTTGCTGGTGGGAACGTAAAATGGTGTAGTCACTTTGGAAGTTTGGCTGTGCCTCAAAAAGTTAAACATAGATAGTATGATTCAGCAGTTCCCTTCCTAGTAATAGATGTAAGAGAAATGAAAGTTAATTCTATACACAAACTTGTACATGAGTACATATAGCTGCATTATTCATAACAGCCCCAAAGTGGAAACAATCAAAATGTCTACCAAATAATGGATAAAATATGGTATAGTCATACAAAGGAATATTAGCCATAAAAAGGAATGAAGCACTGATGACACATGCTGTAATATGGATGAGCCTTGAGGACATACTAAATGAAAGACGTGAGCCAGGTAACCACATATTGGATGATTCCATTTATATGAAATATCCAGAATAGGAAAACCCACTTGGACAGAAAAGCAGGATTAGTGGTTGTGAGGGCTGGGGGTAGGTGGGTGTGGGAGTCACTGCCAATAGGTATAGGAATTCTTTTTGAGATGATGAAAATGTTCTAAATTTAGTGGATGATGATTGCACAATTCTGTGAATATACTAAAAAAACATTGAATTGCATACTCTAAGTGGGTAATGTGAATTGTATCTCAATAAAAATGTACAGTAACAGTCCATTTCCAGTACTTATGGTAGTTCTATAAAGTTGCTGCAAAGCTGAATTTACAGGTAACAGACCCTTGCTCTCAGGGGACATACAGGCAGGGTTAAGTTCCTGGAAGCCGTTGGTCACAAAATTTTTGTCAACCTATTTGTGTTTCTATTTGAAGACACTTGAAGCATACGGTTGATTTTATCACCACTGAACTCACGGCCCTTAGCACTGTAACTCATGCCTCAACAAAACTCTAAAATGCCTCTTTTCCATAAGGTGCATTGTAGCCTTTTTGCTCATATTAGAAACACTAGACAGCACTTTAGTGCTCAGCTTGGGGGCCATTTTAAAAGGCTAAATCAACAAAAAGCACAAAAATACAAAAAACGTGGCATTAAATAGACTATGAAAAGGCTATTTGTCTACAGCATGAGAGCTGAAATAAGGCAGTGTCACTTGTTTGACTTTAGCTAGGAATGTGTGCATTGGGGGATTCAAATTTTTTGCTGCTCTGCACACATCTGTGAATGACTTTAAAACTGCCTTGGGTATTAGGATTGTGGGGTTATAGACAGTTTTATTACTTTTTTATTGCATTTTTAAAAAATGCTTAATTTTGACAGCGAGAGAGCGAGCAAGCATGCCTGAGAGCAGAGGAAAGGCAGAGAGAGAGAGCCAGAGACAGAACCCAAAGCAGGCTCCAGGCTCTGAGCTGTCAGCACAGAGCCCGATGCAGGGCATGAACTCACGAACCACGAGATCATGACCTGAGCTGAAGTCAGACGCTTAACCAACTGAATCACCCAGGCACCCCTAAAATGCTTATATTTAATCAGCAAAAGTCTAGTCTGAATTTTTGGGCACAAATGCAGGCCTTCTCCCAGAACAAGTCCTCTGTCACCACAGAATGTAATTAGAATGCACTTTAGAATTCTCAAGTAAAAGAACTACTTACCTAGCTGTGCTCCTATCTGGAACCTGTACCCCCTCTCTCCATGTATTTGCTTTCACGTACAAGGTAAGGCTGATTTTACTTTCCAAAGTTTTGCAGTATTTGCTTTCAAAAGCATTTTCTGCATTTTAGTATCTTTTAATTTTAGATTAGCTTTTAAACCTCAAATCCTCTTAAAACAAGAAATGCTAGTTTTTGTTCGTAGTTCCTTTTATGAGGCTTTTGCCAAATTCAGGAATTTAGAGATAAACTGTTTTAGGTTTATGTACCACTTTGGCAGGGGGAACAAATTTATAAGTATCAAGTATTACATATTCATATTTGTGAACATAAATAAGCTTAATCAAATGTCAGAACTGGGCTACAAAATGACACTTTTGGATCAGTATTTTTCTCTTTCCTGGTAATCATTTTTTTTAAAAAGGGCTTTCAGGTATCCTTTGGTCAGAACTGGTGAAAAAGTCAGAATTGGCTGATTCAGTGAACCTCACAGTTAAAATAGTGGAGCTTGGTAGAAACACGGTTATTCATCAACTTAAGAACTTCAAGTTCTAAGATCCTGTGGGGTTCTTTAGCCTCTTTTGATCTCTCATAATAACTTGAATATAATAACTTAAAAGGACTTCTTAAACTTCTCGTCACTTTTTTTTAAACCAATGCCAGATACTCATTTAATTGGCTCTCCCTGCCCAGACAGCAGTCCAATTAGTGTCCTGTGCCAATCCAGAAGTTTTGAAATGTCACCCCTTCTACTGTTCATCTGTATGTGGCAGCACCTCCTTGTGCTTTTCCCACTGTCCATGACTGCTTCCCCTGCCTCTTGTTCTGAAGTAACAATAGCCACTGGGAATTAGTGCCACACTATCCAGGGTCTTGTACTATCACAATGATCGTTCTTCCCATTACTCTAAATGATCAAAGGTAGATCACAGTCTGTTTGTCAAGACTTCTCGTATATTGATTAACCAACTTGCCTAGGGTTTATTCTCTTCATGGCTTTAATAAACATACTTAATTTAAAATAGGACAGGATACAAAATGCTAGTAAAAATTAACCAATCTCTATTAAAATATTCTATATACAGTTTTCTGGTAGAGTTGTCTTTAAAGACTTCCAAATATCCTTCATTTAGATGGTTTAATTCTCGATTTATTTTTAAAGTTTCCAGATTAAAATAATTTATCCTAAGATTAAGCTGACATAATAAGATTAGACCAATTTGATAAGTTAGTAAGAGGTTTAAATGACCTAAATTCATTTGGATGAATGTTGTTCTGAGTGGACCATCAAACAGAGGGTCCAGCAACAAAAATCATTTTTTAAAAATGAATGTTTATTTCTGTGAGAGCATGCACACACATGTGGATATGGGGGAGCGAAAGGGGGAGAGAGAATCCCAAGCAGGCTCCATGCTCAGCCCAGAGCCTGATGTGGAGTTTGAATTCACAAACTGTGAGATGAGGACCTGAGCCGAAGCTTAACCAATTGAGCCACTCAGGTACCCCAAGAAAAATCATTTTTAATAGTGCATAAAAATTCTGTCTTTTGAAATATTCCTTATAGAAGGTATCAATAAAAATGTGTTCACGGATGAAAGCAATTTAGAGAAATAAAAAAATTGCAAATATAAAGCAACATTACCCACAATAAGTTATAAGTTTCAAGCAGTGTAGCCATTTTAATAATCTGGATAAAAAAGGGAGGGCTTCTACGAAAAGAACATAAAAAATACACTGAGAAATGTATCATTTTTTAGACATGAAAGAACAAATCAGAATTTCAAATTCTCATTGATTTTTGAAACTTTATTTATATTTTGGTCTTAAAAACGATCATTTCTAAATTGGCTTTTCTGTAAGAAGGTAAAGCACAAAAATTTGCTAAATATCATCAGATCCACACAAATCCTCATGAAGGTTTTCTGTGTAGTCTTCATTAATGCAAATCGTTGTGAATGCTTCCCTCTTACTGTAGATCTTGAATCTGTTTTACAATAATGAAGCCATAAAGTTTTAACGCAACACATTCATTATAAACTATAACATTTCTATTCAAAGGAAAGCTGGGTATTACAAAAATATGAGAGAATCTGAGAATCAGGCAATCTGTTGAGGCTCAGTCTATCTTATTTGCTTTGTAGTTTTTTGTTATTACTTTCAAAGAGCACACAGTGCATGGATGAGGCACAGCAATCCTCTCCCTTATTAACCTCCCTGATTTAAAAATCTGTCCTTTGTAAAACTGGACCAATTATTACAAACCATCATTTGCCTAATTGACCACAGGTCTATTACAAAGCATTTTGTTAGTGGTCCCAACAACTATAGGAGGATGGAACTTTATTAAAAATGAGTTTTGTTAAGCGTGCCAAATCCCTGGGTAACGTGAGCTGTGCTGCCACTTCAACTGTTAATTAGATGTTTAATGCCTCACGGAAAAAGACAGAGAAGGAAGCAAAACTACAATATTCTCTAGGTACTATAATACTTCATTTGATAAAGTCACAAAAGGATAGGACAAAATTGAAGCAAGATTTATATGCGTTCCAATTTTTCACTCAGGAATTCCTCTACACTGTCTGTGTTCCACTTGAGGATGCTTAGTTCTTCAGCAATGTTCCCATTGTCGTCCAAAAGCTTTAATACAGGGTCTGAACCACGAACATACTACAAAAAAGAAGGACAATAATGAATCATTATTATCTGCTTGGAAGAGGCTTCTCAGCCTCAACCCAAACCCAAACCAATTCAATCCAGCTTAACTCAATAAAAATAAGGCTTACAGGACATCACAACAGGTCTTCCGGGATTTCAAAAAAAAAAAAAAAAAAAAAAAGAGAAAATCACATTTACCCCTAAAAAGAAAAACACCTGTTGGTAGCAAGATCATTTGAGATTTAAGATTAAATGTAACATATTTATTGCATACACTTAAACTCTAGATGAGCTTAAAACTTAGAGGAGGAGGCAGACAAGTTCCAAATGAGAATGACTGGAAGTAGGCTGTGCACACAAATTATCAGAATTCTGTGTTGGATTTTAAATTTTCTTTAAGAAATCCAATGATTTTGTTGTTGTTATAATTAGTTGACTAATATTTTGACAGAATGGAGAAATTCTAACTCTGGCTAAATGTGATCAACACCATCAACAAACATATCCCAATACATTTCAAAATCAATCTTCATTGCTAAATTAAGTAGAACTACATAACTAAAGATGTAGCAGTGATGATGAAAGCAGCTCTTAGACCTTTCAGCAATTTATGCTTTAGTTTTTCTAGATTGTGAACTCTAGAGCTGGAGACAAGCTCTGATGTGATTACCAGCATTTGGTATATTCTCAACCCATTTGTGGAGTTCAGAAATATAGGCCCTCTAGGTTAATGAATCAATAACAATACTATGTAATCATTTTTGGTTATCTACAAAGTAAAAGATTTGACTATTCAAAACCTCATTTTAGTCTACAAGAGATAAACATGTAGAATGTAGTTGTAAAAATCCTCAACCAGGTATTGTCAAATTTAACAATGTATAAAGGAATTATATGCCATGGTCAATTTAGATTTATTCCAGGTATACAAGCCTGGCACAACATTTGAGAATCAATGGATGTAATATATCGTCCCCAATAGGCTAAATAGGAAAAATACATCAGTAGATGCAGAAAAAGACATCCAGTTGCATGCTTCAACCTGGATGCTAAGTGAATTAAGTCAGCCATGAAAGGACAAATACTGCATGATTCAACTCCTATAAGGTATCTAAAGTAGTGAAAATCACATAAACAAAGCAGAAGGGTGGTTGGCCAAGGGCTGGGAGGAGGAGAGGGGGAATTAGTGTTTTATGGGTATAGAGTTTGTTTTGCCAGATGAAAAAAGTCTACAGATTTGTTGCACAAGGTGAATATACTTAATACTACTGAACTGTATTTTTATAGTTAAGATGATAAACTTAATGTATCACAAAATTTTAAAAAGTAGGCTAAAGATCAACAGATATACCAAAGAAGATAAATAGATGGCAAATAAGCTTATGAAAAGATGCTCAATTAGGGAACTGCAAATTAAAACTATGAGATAATACTATGTACTTATTAGAATGGCTAAAATGCAAGGCACTGACTATACTTGATGTTGGTGAGGATGTGGAGTCACAGAAACTCTCATCCTAACTAGTGGAATGCAACATGATACACCCAATTTAGAAGACAGTTTGGGGATTTCTTATAAAGCTAAACAGGCTTACTATGTGACCCAGCAACTGTGCTTCTAGGTAATTATCTAAACAAGTTGAAAAGTTATGTCAATACAAAAATGTGTATGGTGGCTTTATTTGTAATTGCCAAAAATCGGAAGTGACCCAAATGTTCTTCCATTGGTGAATATAAAAACAAATGATGGTACAACAGAATATTAATAATATTTATTGTTAAAAAGAAATGAGCTATCCAGCTACAAGAAGATATGGGATCCAACCTGAAAAGGCTACATACTGTATGATTCCAACCATATGACATTCTGGAAAATGAAAAAACTACAGAGGTGGTAAGATCAGTGGTCACCAAGGGTGACCAAGGGTTTGGGGTGGGGCAGGGAGGAGGTATGAATAGGTACAGCACAGGAGATTTTTAGGGCAATGAAACTATTCTGTAGGCTACTGTAATGGTACACACATGATATTATATATATTTGGCAAAACTCCTAGAACTACACAATATTAAAAAATAAACCCTAATACAAACTACAGAATTTATGAATACTGTATCAATATTGGTTCATCAATTATACCACATCAATGTAAGATGTTAATAAGGGAAGTGGGGATGAAGTAAGGTGAGAGTAGGGAGGGAGCATATATAGGAGCAGTGTACTTTTGGATCAGTTTTTCTGCAAACCTAAAATTGCTCTAAGGTATTAAAAAAAAGTATTCAAATATTTTAATTCAGAAAACAATACTGAAGGAAAAAAAAAAGGATTCCATTAAAATCCTCTTACCTTGATTTGTAGTCCTCTGAATAGTTTGGGTTTATCACTCCTGACGAAAGCTTAAGAAAAAAGAAAAAGATTCAAATTGTTCACTTCCAAACTGAAGCTAGCTACAAAGATTAATACGAAAAGTATAAATAAGCTCAATAAAACATTAGATCTTCTACAAAAAAAAAACCTAAGGAAATTAAAATACATAAATAAGTGGAAAGGCATCATATTATTCAATGGGAAGAATAAATATTTTAAGATGTTGTTTCAAACTTATCAAAATCCCAAATTCCAATGGGATTCTAAGGGCTTGACAAAATGGCAGTAAAGTTCTGTGAGAAGAGTAAATGTGTAAGAAGTCAGGGTAGTTTAGAAAAAGTGAAATATGGGAGAATTTGTTCCATTGTTAACATACTATGTGATACCGATACTAGAACAGTAAAACAGATTATGAAATCTGGAGAAATTCAAATATCTGCATAAGTTGTTTAATATGGTAAAACTATCAAATCAGAGAGGGAAGGAGAGAAAGATTGTGTGTGTGTGCGAATTATTCAAAACACTGGAGGGGTGCCTCCCACCCTTGATTTTGGCTCAGGTCATAATCTCATGGTTCATGAGATTGAGCCCTGTCTTGGGCTCTGTGCTGACAGCACAGAGCCTGCTTGGGATTCTCTCTCTGCCCCTCCCCTGCTTGTGTGCCTGTGATCTCTCTCTGGGAAACAAACAAACAAACAAACAAACAAACAAAAACAAAACACTGGAGAAAACTGTCAAACTATTTGGGGAAAAAAAAATGGATACAGGCACCTGTTTTTCTATCTTATATCTAATGTAAGATATATAATCTATTATATAATCTATTATGTATTATTCTATTATCATATATATCTCAATCCACATGGATTAACATTTTCAGTTCATTCAACAAATATTTATTGCATATCTAACTGTATGCCAGACAACAGAGATAAAGCTATACAAAACATGATTCCTGCTCTTATGGAGTTTACAGTCTGGTGAGGAAGAAAGATGCTAAATAGGTAATCACACTAATAATTTCAACTGTGAGAAGCATCACAAGTTTAGAATACTGCCATAGTATTTAAAATAGATGACTTGAATGTGGAATATAAAATTCCTTTCCTAATCATGACCATAAAGGAAATACTTTATTGATATGCCTCTATAAAAATGAAAACTTCAGGATAGCTAACACCACTAGAAACAAAATTAAAACACTAATATACCTAGGAAAATAATGCCCACCATGTAATGTAGGGAAGAGTTCTTATTAAGAAATGCATACTAGATGGAGAAATGGGCTAGGGACAGGAGCATGTAATGTACAAATATACAGATGGTCGTAAACATTTGAAATAAATGTTCAACCTCACTAAAAATCAAATGTCAAAACAATGAAGTGCCTCATTCAGAGTGACAAAAGTTAAACACATTTAGGGTTAGAGAGGGGGTGGAGAGAAGGATTTTTCTGGGGGTTGTGGGAGAAATATAAATGGACACATATTTCCAGACAGGTACTTAACAAAATGAACCTGAAGTCCTAAAATGTACATATTCTTTAAATCTGAAAGTCCCCTTCTAGGTATTGATTCTGAGGAAATAACTGTACAGTAATGCAAAGATCTATAATATATAAGGTCCTGCTAACCAAATCTAGAAACTTGGGGGAAAAAAATATAAACTTGTAACAAAAACTACAGGTTAAAAAGTATGTTAATAACATGGACTACATTATAGAATGCATCCAATCATTAAAAATTAATCTGTTTAGTGACACAGAAGCAAACTCATATTTGTAAATAAAGGCCAGAAGCACTATACAAAATCTTAAATTAACCCAGCATATATAAAATACCTGGTATAATACACAGAACCATTTAAAACAAATGTTAACTATTATTTTAATAGGGGGTTATATCTGGAGTACAGGGTTTGGGGAAGTTTCAAATGAATGCTTTTCCTTTTTAGGGTCTATATTTTATCAATTTTTTAGTAATGATCACGTTAAATTGTTCAAGTGAGATGTTTCACTTAGATACTTGAGAGTTCTTAGATTTTATGGTGATATACATGCTTTTGAGAACTTACTTTTTAAACTTACAATTAACTAGCAATAACAAGCACTATACACATTTCATTACGAAGGTCTTTTATTGTCCTAAACGCAAGTATATAAAACGAAGAGCGGTAAATAGTTTTTCTTTTTAAGGTTAAGAACTTGTCGGAAAAGACCCATATCTGTATTTTCCCTACAAAATTTAGTTCAAAATAAAATTGGTCATTAGTCTGCTTATTAGGATTTCTTCTCTATCAACTTCATCCTTGTCCAAATACTCTGCAGATTCCTGAATCCCCAAAAATGATCTCATGATATCCTGTTGCATTTTATACCATCCCTTTGGCAAAGGCTATATGCACACCTGTGCAAAACACTGCTTAACTTGAAGTGTGTTTTCTACTGCCTAAGAAATCTCTCTGGGGAAAAAGACTACTCTTTTTTTGTTCTAAAGTTGTTGTTGTTGTTTTTTTTTTAAAGTTCATTTATTCATTTTGAGAGAGAGTGTGAGCAGGGGAGGGGCAGAGAGAGAGAATCCCAAGCAGAGTCCCTGCAGTCTGCATGGGGCTCGATCCCACAAACCATGAGATCACAACCTGACCTGAAATCAAGCTGGACACGAAATCAAGGTGCCTGGGGAAAAGGACTATTCTTATATATATTTTTTGTATCCATTTAATAGAGCCTAGTGCATTTAATAGTGTTCATTCATTTATTCAATAGATTTTTAATAGGCTGAAATAAATGAACAAATTTAAATTTAATGTCACTAATGACTATTTTCACTAGTTCTTTGCTCTTTGCTAAGCACAGATCTATAAAGCCTCCTAATTTTGAATGAGGGGAATATCTGTTAAATACTCGGTAGTAGCAACTCACATTTTACAAGCTGGGAAGTAATCTTTTAACAGATAAACTTGACTACTTTTATGTACATACGGCACTAGGATGGGCTATATGACAGTATAAGCAGGCTCCATGCTATGAGTAGAGCCCCACAGGGTGCTCAATCCTACAGTCCTGGGACCAGGACCTGAGCCAAAAATCCAGAGTTGGATGCTCTACCTACTGAGCCACTCAGGCACCCCCAGAAAATGTTCCTATGCCAACTTATTTGTCAGTTATAAAGGCAGTTTTGGGAATAATCCTTTAAAGTGATCAAATATACAGAAGTGATTAGACAACACATGAAATTTTAGCTTTTCACTCTGGATTCTTATCAGCATGTCATTTATGCAGCAACCCTGTAAAAATAAGAGCTTAGCTGTGCTATACATTATTTCTTGGGAAACTTGCAGAACTCCTGTAATTCAGACTCTTGAGAGTTAAATATAAACAAAAATAAAAATCTATCCTCGTTTCAAAAAGAAGATAAAATTGAGGATGATGGGATAATAGGAGGGACAGTCTCGAAGTTAAAGAAACATGTTTGAATTAATGTGGTTTCAAAGTAAGTAAAAATATAAGTGAAAAAAGACAATATACTTGACTATCTGTAATGATAGGCTTTTGATCACATCACAAGTAGTCATACAATGTACTGGTTTTAAGATTTGAGTATAAGGGCATATAGCAAGTATGGTTAAAACTTGTGGCTATCACATGAAATTATAAGGAATGACAATTTGATGTTTTCCTGTTAGTAAAAACACCTATTTGAATCAGAATGTATTCTAAGTAAAAATGTTGCATCATATGCAGAAACAACAATACAACAACAGCAACAACAACAAACAGTAGAACTGAATTCTCAACTTTGCTCAAGACAGCTTCTGGGTACCTAAAAGAGTATATCTAAAATAAAGAAAAGATACTATTGTATACAAACCATCTGGAGTGTAGAATTAGGAGTCATGTGGGTCCTCCCAACAAGACAATGTTTTTTTAATTTGTTTTATTTTTTTAAATTTACATCCAAATTAGTTAGCATATAGTGCAACAATGATTTCAGGAGTAGATTCCTTAGTGCCCCTTACCCATTTAGCCCATCCCTCCTCCCACAACCCTCCCAGTAACCCTCTGTTTGTTCTCCATATTTAAGAGCCTTTTACATTTTGTTCCCCTTCCTGTTTTTATATTATTTTTGTTTCCCTTCCCTTATCCTCATCTGTTTTGTCTCCTAAAGTCCTCATATGAGTGAAGTCATAAGATTTTTGTCTTTCTCTGACTAATTTCACTTAGCATAATAACCTCCAGTTCCATCCACGTAGTTGCAAACAGCAAAATTTCATTCTTTTTGATTGCCGGGTAATACTCCATTGTGTGTATGTATCTATGTATGTATGTATATGTGTGTGTGTGTGTGTGTACATACATACATATGGACATTTGGGCTCTTTCCATACTTTGGCTATTGTTGATAGTGCTGCTAGAAACATGGGGGTGCATGTGTCCCTTCGAAACAGCACACCTGTATCCCTTGGATAAATGCCTAGTAGTGCAATTGCTGGGTCATAGGGTAGTTCTATTTTTAGTTTTTTGAGGAACCTCCATACTGTTTTCCAGAATGGCTGCACCAGCTTGCATTTCTACCAACAAAACAATTTAAAAGCACTTAAAAATATCCAGAGAAGAGCAACTTAAATAATTGAAAGAACTTGAGGAGACTGGAGGTACAATAATGAAGACAAACTAAATATATGACTTCTTAGTCCAGAATGATAAAGTCAGAAAAAGAATGTTTGAAGACTATAAATTCATCAGGAATATATCAGCCAATGTACACACAAGCTTTTCACTCGAATTCCACCTGTCAAAAGTGGGGCACCCTTAAATTAGTAAGTTTCATAAATCCATTCATCCACTCAATAAATATTTGAATTCTTCTTAATACGAGGAACAGTATTAGATAGATTCTGGGCATATTAATGACCAAAAACATTAAAACTCTGTGCTTTAAGGAGTTCCTAGTTTGGTAGAGGCAGAAGACCAACAAAGCAAATAAACACATTATAAAATTAAATAATGGAAACTGTGGAAGATAAAGGAGTGAAAAATTTTGTCTAAAGGCCGCACAAAAACAATGTTTGAACGAAGAGCAGTTTGCCAGAAGAACTGAGAAGGGGCCTAAGTCAGGAGAAACATGCAGTGTGTGCAAAGACTTAAGAGGTCAGAGTTCAGAGAACTGCAAAGAACTAGAGACATGAACTAGAAAAGAGAAAGCACGTTGTGATGGGTCTTCTACATGATGTTATGGATTTGACATTTATTCTGTATGTGATGGGTAAACTATAAAGGCTTTTAAGCAAGAGGGCCACAGAAACCAAATATGTCTAATGGGAAAGGTCTTTTTGGTAGTTGTGTAGAAGATGCAATAGAAGAAAGAAAAGGGAACAGTGATACCTAGACCAGATAACAAGTAACTAATCCTTCTGGAGAAAGATGCCAAAGGCTTGATTAAATTCCTAGAGAAGGCCAAGGGAGTGAGATTTGAAAGTTCTTGAGGAGGAGAAGAGACAATTTGGTGATTAACTGCATATAACGTGTAAAAGAAGTGAAAGAAAGGTTAATCATGATTATTTTATGCTTTTGCTTGGTGATACTGACATCTGTAGAAAGAGGACAGAAGATAGTATACTTTCAGAAGAGGATTAATTCAGTTTTTGGACATGCTGGGTTTAAGGCCTTTTTACCAAAAATGTGGGCTGCAGGGGCACCTGGGTGGCTCAGCTGGTTAAGCATCTGACTTCAGCTGTGCTGACAGCTCAGAGCCTGGAGCCTGTTCCGGATTCGGTCTCCCTTTCTCTCTGCCCCTGCCTTGCTCACACTCTGTCTCTGTCTCTCTCAAAAATAAATAAACATTAAAAATTTTTTTCTTAAAAAATGTGGCCTGCAGCCTGTAGGATATTAGCAAGAAGAATCTCAGGATGACCCCAAATATACATTCTACATTTAACAAGATCTGATGATTCATATGTAAATAGGCTTAAGGTACCCATGAGATCATACAAACAAAATTGTTCACTTGCAGTCAGAAATGTGATTTCTGAGGCACCTGGGTGGCTCAATTGGTCACACATTGAACTTCGGCTCAGGTCATGACTCGTGGGTTTGAGCTCCCCCCCACCTTGGGCTCTGTGGTAACAGCTCAGAGCCTGCAGGCTGCTTCCAATTCTGTGCCCCTCTCTCTCTCTGCCCCTTCCCGCTTGTGCTGTTTCTCTCAAAAATAAACATTTAAAAATTTTTTTAAAAATGTGATTTGTAACAGCAGAAAGGTGTGACCTAAAAATACAGATTAGGAGTCATTAGGTAAATACTGTAATTGGAACTGAGGGAGTGGGACATTCAAGGGAGTAAGAAAATAAAATATAAAGTTAGACCTTGACTGCAACTAGTATTTGAAAGGTGGGTGGTAGATGAGATGCCAGGAAAGGAGAATGGAAAGGCTGTTAGATGTAGGAGAAACTAGGAGGTAAGAAATTCAAACAAATGAAAGGAAAAGTTTCAAATGCTGGAGTTAAGACAATACCTACCATTTAATATCCTCAGTACTGAAATAGTGCTTGACACACAGTAAGCACTCAGTTAAGTACTCACAGAATTAGTGAATGGTTTACTCTGTATTTGTTGGTGCCACACATACTAAGTAATTTATGTGTGATACTTAATCCTCAAAACAATCTTATTATGTAGGTATTATAATTTTATACCATCTATTACCCATTTTAGAAATGAGAAAAACTGATGAAGCTAATACTAAAGAATGATACTGCTAGCAAAACTCCAACATAGCACCATAATCCTAGCCATCACTACCAATCAATCACAGTTAGTATGAGAAGTGAAAGCCTATGTCCTATCTCAGTTCTGTATTACTTTAAATTTTTTTCTGCCTCCAAAGGTATATCCTTTTTCTAAAAAATTAATTAATTTTGAGAGCGAGAGAGAGAAGCAGAGATGATCCCAAGCAGGTTCCACACTGCCACCATGGAGCACACAGGGCTCAAACTCATGAACCACGAGATCATGACCTGAGCTGAAATCAACAGTTGGGACGCTCAACTGACTGAGCCACCCAGGTGCCCCTAAAGGTATCTGATTCTAATATGGAACTGGCAAACTATGGTCTGAGGGCCAAAGTCTAGCCTGTTGCTTTAATAAATACAGTTTTACTGGAACAAAGCCACACTTACTCATTTAAATACTGTAGTATGGCTGTTTCCATACTACAAAAGAGTTCAATACTTGTAGCAGAGAACTTGTTGCTGGTAAAGCTGAAAATTTTTATTTAACTTTTCACAACAAGTCTGCCGAGACCTGCAAAATTTGGGAAAATTGATTTTTTTTTTTGAGACACAGATACGTTTAACATTGCAAGACTCATGCTTGAGAAGGAATTATTATTAGTTATGCTACCACAAGTGATAAATCATTAGGTCGACAGGGCCACTCCAAAGTGACTCCTATGCTGGGGAAGGGGAGAGATAACCCCTCACACCAGCATGCCTGTAGTTCATGAAGCTGAGCCTCTTAGTGGTTGAACAGGCAGGAAGACCTGTTCTTCAGTGTGCTTGTAGCTGTGGCAGAGAGGCTAACTGCACACAAGTAGGATGACTGCTGGCCCCACCCACCAATGAGGCCACATCAGCTATAGAGGGACCTCTAATAGCACAGGGAACAAATCTTGTTCCGGTGCGCCCACAGTGGGCAAAGTGGGTGACTGCGATCAGCTGAATGGAAGGCAATCACAGCTCAACCATAATAAGGAGGGCACATGCAGCCCACAGAGGGGACACCCATGGAGCACCTGATTCTGGTGAAAAGAATGGACTGCACCATAGGGCACTGCAATACCACTTCTACACAAGGTTACTGCTTTCCAAGACCAAAAGCTATAGCTGACATACCTAATATACACAAATACAGAGTAAGACAAAATGAGGAGACCGAGGCATATGTCCTAAATGAAAGAACAGAACAAAAATCACAGTGAAAGAGCTAAATGAAACAAATAAACAATATGTCTGATGAAGCTTTAAAGTAATGGTCATAAAGATACTACTTGAGAAGAGTAGACGAAGACAGTGAGAACTTCAACAAAGAGAAAATATAAAAGCCAGTCAGAATCGAAGAATTCAATAACTAAAATGAAAAATATACTAGAAGGAATCAACAGATAACAGAATGAAGAAGAATGGATCAGTAATCAGGAAGACAAGGTAATGGAAAGCAACAAAACTGAACATCAAAAGAAGAAATGAGAACTGGTTAAAGGAAATTTTCATTGTCATCCACTGTAACACATTCATATTATAGGGATGCCAGAAAAAGAAAAGAAAAACAAGGGGTCAGAAAACTTCTTAAAAAAAATTATAGTTGAAAACTTCCCTAACCTGGGAAAGGAAAGAAACAGCCAGATCCAGGAAGCATGCAGAGCCCCTAACAAGGTAAATCTAAGGAGGTCTGCACCAAGACCTATAATAATTAAAGTATCAAAGACTAAAGATAAAGAGAGAATCTTAGAAGCAGCAAGAGAAAACAGTTATGATCAGGGAAATCCCATTTTTCACAAGAAAATTTGAGGCCCGAAGGAAGTGGCATGATATACTCAACGTACTGAAAGGGAACAACCTTCAATCAAGAATAGGCAGTAAGGTTATCATTTAGAAACAGAAATAATTTCCCAGACAAAAGTTAAAGGAGTTCACCAGTTAACTAGTCTCACAAAAAATGATAGAGATTTCCTTAAGCAGAAAGAAAAGGCCACAATGAGAAGAAAACTAGGAAAGGAAAAATTCTCAAAGGTAAAAGCAAACATATAGTAAAGGTAGTAGATTAAATACTTTAAAGCCAGTATGGAGATTAAAACACAGAAGTAGTAAAATCAATTACATCTACAAAAATTAGTCAAGGGAAGGGTGTGTCTGGGTGGCTCAGTCAGATAACATCCAACTTTGGTTCAGGTCATGATCTTGTGGTTCGTGAGTTGGAGCGTCACATCTACATCCACATCAGGTTCTCTGCTATCAAGACAAAGCCTTCTTTGGACCCTCTGTCCTTCTCCCTCCCCAACTCGTGCTCTCTCTCTTACTCTCAAAAATAAATAAACATTAAAAAAAATTAGTCAAGGGATACACAAAAAGATGTAAAATATGAAATCATACACACGAAATGTGGAAAGGGAGGTTAAAAACAGTGCTTTTAGTGCTCTTGAATGCTTTTGAGCACATGTTCAAATATAAGTGGTCATCAACTTTACACAGAATGCTATACACAGAGAATGTTATATATGAACCCAATGGTACCTAAAAATAAATCTGTGATATACATACAAAATCAAAAGGAATCCAAGCATAACACAAAAGCCATTAAACCAAAAAGCGACAGAGAACAGAGAACTACAAAACGCAAAGCAATTAACAAAGAAAATACATACCTATGGATAATTAATTTAAATGTAAATGGATTAAATGCTCCAATCAAAAGACACAGGGTGACTGAATGGGGGGGGCGGGGGGGGAGGGGGGGGAAGACCGATCTATATGTGGTTTACAAGAGACTCTTCAGACCTAAGGACATACAGAGTGAAAGTGAAGGTAAGAGTAAAGATATTCTATGCAAATGCAAGGGGAAAAAAAGTCGGGGTAGCAATACTTTTGTCAAAGACTGCAGCAAGAGACAAAGGGAATTACATAATGATAAAATAATCACTTCAACAAGAGAATTTAAGAATTACAAATATCTCTGCACCCAAAATAGGAGCACCTAAATACATAAAACAAATATTAACAGGCATAAAGTAAGAAATTGGTAATAATACGATAGGTGACTTAAACACCCCACTTATATCAATTCATAAAACATTTGGACATAAAATCAACAAGGAAAAAGTGGCTTTGAATGACACATTAGACCAGATAGACCTAACAAATATACACAGAATATTCTACCTCAAAACTGCAGAATATACATTCAAGTGCACATGTTACATTCTCCTGGCGGATCATCTTAGGCCACAAACAGGTTTAAATAATTTTAGAAGTCTGAAATCATATCCTGAATCTTTTCTGACAATAAAAGTATGAAACTAGAAATGAACTACAAGAAAAAAAAACTTGAAAAAGCAAAATACATGGAGGTTAAAAAACATGCTATTAAACAACCAATGGGTCAACTAAAAAAAAAAAAAAAAATCCAGGAAATAAAAAATACACGGAGACAAATAAAAATGGAAATGCAATGGTCCAAAATCTTTGGGATTGAGCAAAAGCCGTACTCAGTGGGAAATTTAGAGATCTAGGCCTATCTCAAGAAACAAGAAAAATCTCTAAAAACCTAACATTACACCTAAAGGAACTAGAGAAAGAGGAACATACAAAGCCCAAAGTCAGTGAAGGGGAATAAAGGTTAGAGTAGAAATACATGAGATAGAAACACGAAAACAATAGAAAAAAAAAAAAAAAAACACCCAAAACACCAATGAAACCAAAAGCTGGTTCTCTGAAAAGATAAATAAAATTAACAAACCTTTAGCCAGACTCATCAAGAAAGAGAGGACTCAAGTAAAATTTATAAATAAAGGACAAAAAACAACTGACACCACAGAAATACAAAGAATTGTAAGAGAATATTATGAAAAATAACTAACTTCCCAGCAACACACAATGTTCCAAAATAGAATTAGGGAGAAAAGAGAGTATGTATTTTAACGGACCAATCATGTGTGATGAGACTGAATAATTTAAAAACACCCAATGAACAACAAAAAAGTCCAGAACCAGACGGACTTACAAGTGAATTCTATCAAACATGTAAGGAAGATTTAATACCTATTCTCAAACATTGCCAAAAAATAGAGGAGGAAGGAAAGCTTCCAAATACCGTATATTCTGAGGCCAGCACTGCCCTCACATGAAACAAGGAAACTACAGGCTCATATTCCTGATGAACACAGATGCAAATATCCCCACCAAAATATTAGTAAACCACATGCAACAATACATTAAAAGGATCACTCATTATGATCAAATGGGATTTGTTCCAAGGATGCAAGAGCAGCTCAATTTTCACAAATCAATGTGATATATCACATTAATAAGAAGGATACAAACCTTGCGATCATCTCAATAGATGCAGAAAAGGCATTTGACAAAATTCCACATCCATTCATGATACAAACTCAAAACAAAGTGGGTTTTAGATGGAAAATACTTCAACATAATATAGGCCATACATGAAAAAGTCACAGCTAACATCACACTCAATGGTGAAACACTGAAAGCTTTTACTCTAAGATCAAGACAAGGATGTCCACACTCACAACTTTTTTTTTTTTTTTTTAACGTTTATTTATTTTTGAGACAGAGACAGAGCATGAACAGGGGAGGGGCAGAGAGAGAGGAAGACACAGAATCTGAAGCAGGCTCCAGGCTCTGAGCTCTCAGCACAGAGCCCGACGTGGGGCTCGAACTCATAGACCGTGAGATCATGACCTGAGCCGAAGTCAGACACTTAACCGACAAAGCCACCCAGGCACCCCCACACTCACAACTTTTACTCAACATAGAACTGGAAGTCATAGCTGTAGCAATCAGACCAAAAAATGGACGGCAACCAAATTCATAAAGAAGTAAAACTGTCACTATCTGCAGATGACAGGATACCTTATTTAATAAAAATTTTCTTTTGAAAGAGAGAGAGAATGCATGAATGGGGGAAGGGTAGAAGAAGAGGGAGGGAGAGAGAGAGAGAATCATAAGCAGACTCCATGCTCAGGGCAGCACCTAACCCGGGGCTTGATCTCATGACCTGAGCCAAAATCAAGAGGTGGATGCTGAGCCATGCAGGTGTCCTGACATGATACTTTATATAGAAAACACTAAAGACTGGGGCGCCTGGGTGGATCAGGTGGTTAAGCGTCTGACTTTGGCTCAGGTCATGATCTCCTGGTTTGTGAGTTGGAGCCCCACGTTGAGCTCTGTGCTGACAGCTCTAAGCCTGGAGCCTGCTTCTGATTCTGTCTCCCTCTCTCTGCCCCTCCCCCACTCAGGCACGTGCGCTCTCTCAAAAATAAACAAACATTAAAAACAAAACAAAACAAAAAACACTAAAGACTACCCAAAACAATTTGAACAGATAAATTCAGCAAACTTTCAGGATACAAAATTAATACACAGAAAGAGAAATTAAGAAAACAATCCCATTTAAATTGAACCAAAAATAATAAAATACCTAGGAATAATTTAACCACTGAAGTGAAACACCTATATTGTATTCTGAAAACTATAGGACACTGATGAAAGAAACTGAACATGACAAAAACACATGGAAAGATATTTTGTGCTCTAGAAACTTGGAAGAACTACTATTGTTAAAAATGTCCATACTACCCAAAACAATCTATAGATTCAATGGGATCCCTATTAAATACCAATAGCATTTTTCACAGAAATAGAACAAATAATCCTAAAATTTTCAGAACCGTAACAGACCTTTAATAGCCAAAGCAATCTTCAGAAGGAAAAACAAAACTAGAGGTAACACTATCCCAGATTTCAAGATAAAGCTGTTAGTAATCAAAACAGTATGGTACTGGCACAAAAACAGACACATAGATCATGGAACAGGACAGAGAACCCAGAAATAAACCCATGCTTACACAGTGAATTAATCTATAACAAAGGAGGCAAAACATACAATGGGAAAAGTATCTTCAATAAATGGTACTGGGAAAACTAGACACATATATGCAAAAGAATTAATAAACTGGACCAGTTTCTTACACCATTCATAGGGAAAAACTCAAAATGGACTAAGGACCTAAATGTGAGACCCAAAATCATTAAACTCCTAAAAGAAAACGCTGACTATAATCTCTCAGATATTGGCCTTAGCAACATATTTATGGAAATGTCTCCTCAGGTGAAGGAAAGAAAAATAAATTGTTAGGACCACACTAAAACAAAAAGTCTTTGCACAGCATAGAAAACTATCTATAAAACAAAAGGGCAACCTAGTGAACAGGAGATCTGCAAATGACATACATGAGAAGGGGTTACTATCCAAATTACATAAAGCAATTACACTACTCAACACCAAAAATCAAACAATCTGATTAAAAAATGGGCAGAGGACCTAAACAGGCATTTTGCCAAAGAAGACATACGCAGGGCAAACACACATAAAAGATGCTGAATATCACTAATCACGAGGGAAATGCAAAATCAAATCCATAATGACATCACCTCACACCAGAGTGCCTAATATGAAAACGGTAAGAAATAACTGTTGGCTATGATGTGAAGAAAAGGGAACTTTCCACTCATGCACTGCTGATGGGAAAACAGTATGGAGGTTCCTCAAAAAATTAAACAGAAACACCATACGATCCAGTTATTCCACTACAGGGTATTTACTCAAAGAAACAAAACACTATTTTGAAAAGATATATATGCACTCTCTTTGTTTACTGCAACGTTACTTATCATAGCCTAGATGCGGAAGCTACCCAAGTGTCCACTGATAAATGAATGGATAAAGTAAATATGGTACAGGAAGAGTTCTGGTCCAAGATGGCGACTCCGGAAGATCCTGAACTCACCTTCACCATGGCCATGGACACAACAAAAAGAACTGAGGGCTGAAAAGAACAGCTTCTGCAGAACACAAGATAGAGACCACATAGAGAATGGCAGGAGAAGAGACACTAAGGAACTGCAGTGGGGAGGGATAGTACTGAGGGTTAAGTAGATTCATCTGCCCTGTGGATAGCCTGCTGCACTGGCCCCTAGCCCACGGTAGCCCCGGATCCCTTGAGGCACAGAAAAAGAGCCAAGGTTTAAAACAGCAACTAGAACTTCAAGGAACTAGCTCCAGAACCTTGCCAAACAGTGAGGAAGCTGCTGGAACTCTGTCTGGGTCAAAATAGGGGGTGAGCGCCATGGTTTACATTCCCTTTCCACTGTGACAGTGCAAACAAGACCAGGGCTCCCATCCCACACCAGCCACAGAAACCCTGGGGTATAGACAAAAAATGGGTTTAAAAGTTTACCAGAATTTCAAGATCCAGCACTAGAACACTGCCAAATGGTGGGATTGCTGCTGGTACTCTCTCCAGGCTGGAGGGGCTGGGCAGTACCATGGTTTATGTTCTCCTTCAACTTGGATAGCTTGGATGGGAAGAGGGTCCAGGTACCCTAACCAGCCTGCTGCTTCAGTGAGCCCCAGAGCCCATATCAGCCCCAACCACCCCACCAAGCAGCTCTAGCACAGTGCACTCTGGGACACCCCTAGCTGATGTTCACTATAGATCTAGCAGTTGTGCCAAGGTGATGCAGCACTCTGGGCCCACAACCTCTTTGGCTTCAAATGGCTTCCTAGAGCACCCCCAGCACACAGTGCACTGGGGACGCCTGGCTCTCACCTGCTTCAGCTCTTGGAACCCCCAGCGCATGCTGGCCCAGATCCAGTCCTCTGCCAGGACACTCCCTGCACTGAACATTCTGGGACACTCTGGCTTACACCCGCTTCAGCTTCAGCTGTCTTACCAGGATACTTTCTACCTGGAGAGCCCTGGGATAGCAATAACCAACACCCACTGTGGTTTCAGATCTCCTTCCAGGGCACCCTCTACACAGAGAGCTCCAGGACCACCTTGACCAAGCCCACTTCACCTACAGATGTCTTACCAAAATGCCATGTACACAGAATACCATGGGACCCCCAGGCACATGCCCCACCTTGAATCAAGCTGCTTTGCCAGGGCACCCTCTGGAGGGTCCCAGGACACCTCAGCATGCATTTGATCAGCTTCACAGTCTACACAGGGGACGACAATACACAAGACCGTTCTTGCAAGTTAAGAAGTAGCTGTTCTGCCTAATCCACAGAAACAAGCACAGAAAGTAAAGCAAAGTGGAGAGACAGAAGAATATGCTCCCAATGAAAGAATAAGACAGAACATCAGGGAAAGACTAAACGAAACACAGACAAGCCTTGTGGCTGACAGTTTAATCATAAAGATGCTTACTGGATTGCAGAGAAGAATGGAAGAACTGAGAACTTCAAAAAGGAGAAAATGTAAGAACCAATTAGAGTTGAAGAATACAATAACTGAAATGAAAAATACATTAGGAGGCATCAACAGTAGGTTGGCAGATGCAGAAGAATGGTTTAGTGATCTGGAAGACCTTAACTGCTACAGAAAGCAACTGAGCTGAATAGCAAAATGAAAAGAATTTTATTTTTTTAAATTATTATTTTTTAATGTTTTATTTTTAAGAGAGAGAGAGAGGGGGGGGGGGGAGAGAGGGAGAGGGAGAGGCAGAGATAGAAGAAGACACAGAATCTGAAGCAGACTCCAGGGTCTGAGCTGTCAGCACAGAGCCTGATGCAGGGCTCGAGCCGACAGACCATGAGATCATGACCTGAGCTGAAGTGGGATGCTTAACTGACTGAGCCACTCAGGTGCCCCAAAAAAGAATTTTAAAAGTGCATAGAGCGGTGCCTGGCTGGCTCAGTCTGAAAAGAGTATGACTCTTGATCTTGGGGTTGTGAGTTCAGGCCTCATGTTGGGTGTAGAGAGTACTTAAATAAATAAAACTTAAGGGGCACTTGGGTGGCTCAGTCGGTAAAACATCCGACTTCGGCTCAGGTCATGCTCTCCCGGTTCATGGGTTTGAGACCTGGTTTGCGCTCTGTGCTGACAGCTCGGAGCCTGGAGCCTGCTTCGGATTCTGTGTGTGTGTCTCTCTCTCTGCCCCTCCCTTGCTCACACTCTGTCTCTCTCTCAAAAATAAATAAACATTAAAAAAATTTTTTTTTAAAATGAAAAATAATAAAAAAATAAATAAAACTAAAAAAATGATGATATTAAGGGATCTCTTTGATAACAGGAACTGTTTGCAGCAAACATTTGCATTACAAGGGTCCTAGAAGGAGAGAGAAAAAGAGCAGAAAACTTAAGAAATAATAGTTGAAAACTTCCATAACATAGGGAAGGAAACAGACATTCAGGTTCAGGAAGCACAGAGAGTTCAAAACAAGATGAACCTAAGGAGATCCACACCAGGACACAGAATAATAAAAATGTCAAAGGTTTAAGATAAGGGAAAAACATTAAAGCAGCAAGAAAGTGAAAAATTACATACAAGGGAAACTCCATAAAGCTATCAGCTGAATTTTCAGCAGAAACACTACAGGCCAGAAAGCAGTGGCATGATATAATCAAAGTCCAGAGAGGGAAAATAAGAAAACCACCCCACCCACAACCTACCACCAAGAATATTCGATATGGTAAAATTATCATTCAGAATTGAAGCAAAGACCAAGAACTTCCCAAGCAAAATTAAAGGAGTTTATCAGTACTACATCAGACTTACAAGAAATGTTAAAGGGACTTAAGTGGAAAAGGCCTTAATTAAAAAGTAAAAACAAAAACACAATTAAGAAATGAATACAGACTGCTATAAACTTAGGATATTATATATGAACCTCAATGTAACTACAAACCCCAAACCCAAAACAGATACACAAAAAATAAAGAGAAAGAAAGCCAAGCAAAACACTATAGATAATAATTCATCAGAGAGCAAGGTAAGAAAGAGAAGAACTATAAAAACCAAAAACACAATAAAATGACAAGTACATAGCTACCTATAACTACTTTAAATGTAAATGGACTAAATGCTCCAATCTAAAGACCTAGGGTGGCAAAATGGATAGAAACAAAACAAAAACCAAGACCCATCAATATGCCACTGACAAGACCTCACTTCACATCTAAACACACATACAGACTGAATGTGAAGGGATGGAAAAAGATATTCCATGCAAATCAAGTGGGAAAAAAAAGCCTGGGTAGCAACATTTTTATCAGACAAAATAGACTATCAAACAAAGACTCTAACAAGAAACAAAGACGGATATTACATAATGATAAAAGAATCAATCCAATAAGAGGAACTAACAATTATAAATATCTATGCACCCAGCAATGGAGCACCTAAATACATAAAGCAAATATTAGGAGAGACTGACAATAATAAAGCAAATAAAAGGAGAGACTGACAGTAATACAGTAAGAGTAGGAGACTTTAACACCCCAATTACATAAATGGATAGATCATCCAGGCAGAAAATCAATAAGGAAAAAGCATCTTTGAAGGACATACTAGACTGGATGAGTTTAACATATCTACAGAACATTCCATTCACAAACAGAATACACATTCGAGTGCACATGAAACATTCTCCAGGATATATCACATTAGGCCACAAAAGAAGTCTCCATTTATTTAAGATTGAAAACATGTGATCACACATCTTTTCCAATCACAAGGAAGCTAGAAATAAATCATACACCAAAAAACTAAAAACACACAAACACATGGAGGCTAAATGACATGCTTCTAAATAACCAATGGATCAATGAAGAAAGCAAAGAGGAAATAAAAAAAAAAATACATAAAGACAAATGAAAAGGAAAACATAATGGTTCAAAATCTGTGGGCTGCAGCAAAAGCAATTCTAAGAGGGAAATTTTTATTTATTATTATTTTTTTCTGAGAGAGAGAGGGTGCAAGTGAGTGAGGGACACAAAGAGAATCCCAGGACGGGCAAAGAGACAGAGAACAGGGGAGTTGGGGGAGAGAGGGAGAGAGAGACAAAGTGGGGTTTGAGCTCACGAACTATGAGATCATGACTTGAGCACAAGTCAGATGCTTAATGACTGAGCCACCCAGGAGCCCACCAAGAGGAAACTTTATAGCAATATAGGCTGCTGTGTAAACAAGACAATAAAAGCCTCAAACAGTCTAACCTTACACCTAAAGTACAAAAAGAAAAACAAAAGGTTAGAAGAAAAAAAAAATCAAGATTAGAGCAGGAATAAATAGAGATAAAAACACAACAGAAAAGATCAACGAAACCAAGAGTTGGATCTCTGGAAAGAAACAAAATTTACAAACCTTTAGCCATACTCATCAAGAAAAAAAGAGAGAGGACTCAAAATAAAATCAGAAATGAGAGAATAACTAACACACAGAAAAACAGAAGATTTTAAGAAAATACTATGAAAAATTAATATCCCAACAAGTTGGACAACCTAGAAGAAATGGATAGTGTCCTAGGAACATACAATCTTCTAAAATTCAATCAGGAAATAAAACAGAAAACCTGAACAGACCAATTAACTTGTAAGGGGACTGAAATGGTAATCAAAAAAACTTCCAACAAACAAGACTCAAGGACCAGATGGCTCCATAGGTGAATTCTGCCAAACATTTCAAGATTTAATAACTATCCTCAAAAAAGAGAGGAAGAAGGAAAGCTTCCAAATACTTTCCACTAGGACAGTGTTACCCTGATACCAAAACAAAGACACTACAAAAAAGTAAATTACAGGCTAATATCCCTGATTAACATAGATGCAAAAGTATTCAACACATTATTATTCAATCATTCGACAATACATTAAAAGGATCGTTCACCACAGTCAAGTGAAATTTATTCTAGGGGATGCAAGGAGGGTTCAATATTCACAAATCAGTCACTTTGGTATACCACATTAATGACAGAAACGATAAAAACCAAATGATCATCTCAACAAAGACAGAAAAGTCATTCTTTGACAAAGCACAACATTGCTCAGGATAAAAATGCTCAACAAAGTGGGTTTAGAGGGATCATACCTCAACATAATAAAGGCCATTATATAAAAACCTAAAGCTAACATCGTACACAATGGTGCAAGTTTTTCCTCTAAGATCCAAAACAAGAAAAGGATGCCTACTTCCTGTCTTGCCACTTTTCTTCCACCTAGTACTGGAGGTCCTAGCTGTAGCAATCAGACAAGAAAAAGAAATAAAAGGCATAAAAATTGTTACAAAAGAAGTAAGGGAGACCTGGGTGGTTCAATTGGTTGAGCAACCAACTCTTGATTTCGGCTTAGGTCATAATCTCATGGTTCATGGGATTGAGCCCCACATTCGGGCTCTATGACAACAGCATGAAGACTGTATGGGATTCTCTCTCTTTCCTTCCTCAGTTAATGTGTTCTCTCTCTCACAAAATGAATAAACTTTAAAAAAAAAAAAAACTGTCACTATTTGCAGATGAGATACTACATAAAAACCTAAAAATACCACCAAAAAACTATTAGAACTGATCAATGATTCCAGTAAAGTTTCAGGATATAAAATTAATAATGCAGAAATTGGTTATATTTCTACATTTTAACAATGAAGTAGCAGGAAGGGAAATAAAATAATTCCATTTACAATTGCGCCAAAAACAATAAAATACTTAGGAATAAACTTAACCCAGGACATGAAAGAGCTGCACTCTGAAAAGTATAAGACATTTACAATAGAAACTGAAGATGATAAGGGCGCCTGGGTGGCTCAGTCGGTTGAGCATCCAACTTCGGCTCAGGTCATGATCTCACTGCTCATGAGTTCGAGCCCTGCATCGGGCTCTGTGATGACAGCTCAGAGCCTGGAGTCTGCCTCAGATTCTGTGTGTGTGTGTGTGTGTGTGTGTGTGTGTGTGTGTGTGTTTCTCTCTCTGCCCCTCTCCCACTTGCTGTCTCTCTCTCAAAAATAAATAAAAACATTAAAAAAAAAAAAAAAAGAAATTGATGATGCTATAAAAAAAATGGAAAGATACTATTCAAATGGCCTGGAAGAATTGATGTTGTGAAATGTCCATACTAACCAAAACAACCTAAAGATGTAACACAACCCCTATTAAAATACCAACAGCATTTTCACCAAACTTGAACAAATCACCCTAAAATTTGTATGGAACTACAAAATACCCTGAAGAGCCAAAACAATCTTGAGACTGAAGAACAAAGCTGGCTGTATCAAAACCTTAGACTTCAAATTATCCTACAAAGCCATACTAATCAAGAGTATGGTGCTGGCACCAATATAGACACATAGATCAACAGAATAGAGTACAAAGTCTGAAAGAAAAAAAAAAAAACAACCCACGAGTATGGTCAATTAATCTAAAACAAAGGAGACAAAATATACAATAGGGAAAAGACAGTCTCTTCTACAAATGGTACTGGGAAAACTAGACAGCTACATGTAGAAGAATAAAACTAGGCCATTTTCTTCTACTATTTACAAAAATAACTAAAAATGATTCAAGACCTAAATGGGATACCTGAAATCATCAAAGTCCTAGAAGAACACATAGGCAGCATCTGTTTAGCACTGGCCTTAGCAACATTTTTCTTGGTTTCTTCTCGACAAGGGAAACAAGAACAAACTAATGGAACTATACAAAAATAACAAGCTTATGCAAAGAAAACCATCAGCAAAATGAGAAGGTAACCTACTGAATGGGAAAAGGTGTTTGCAAACGATCTGATAATATCTTAAATATATAAAGAACTTCTACAGAACTCAACACCAAATAAACAATCCAATTAAAAACTGGATAGAGGGCCTAAAAAGATTTCTTTACAGGGGCACCTGGGTGGCTCAGTCGGTTGTGTCCGACTTTGGCTCAGGTCATGATCTTGCAGTCAGTGAGTTTGAGTCCCGCATCGGGCTCTGTGCTGACAGCTCAAAGAGAGCCTGGAGCCTGCTTCAGATTCTGTGTCTCCCTCTCTGTCTACTCTTCCCCCAACTCACGCTCTGTCTCTGTCTCTCAAAGATGAATAAATGTTAAAAAAAAAAAAAAATTTAAAAAGATTTCTTTACAAAAAAGACAGATGACAAAGAGACCTATGAAATGATGCTGAACATCACTAATCAAGGAACTACAAATCAAAATCAGAATGAGAGATAACCTTATACCTGTCAGGATGGTTAGAATCAAAAGGAAATAACAAGTGTTGGTGAGGATGTGGGGAAAAAGGAACTCTCATGCACTGCTGGTGAGAATGTAAATTGGTGCAGTCACTTGTGAAAACAGCATGGAGGGTCTTGAAAAATTTTAAAATAGAAATACCATATATTCCAATAATTCCACTACTGGGGTATTCATCCAAGGAAAACAAAAATACTAATTTAAAAAAAGATATATGCATTTCTATGTTTATTGCAGAATTATTTATAATAGCCAAGATAGGGAAGCAACCCAAGACTCCATTGATGAATGACCAGCTAAAGATAGAACAAGTATACAAGGAAGGTAGTCAATGGTATTGTAATAGCACTGTATAACAAGAGATGGTAGCTCTGCCCATGTGGGTACAGCCCATTAGTGTATAGACTTGTCAAATCACTACGCTGTACACCTGGAAGTAATGTAAAATTGTGTGTCAATTACATTTTAATTAAAAAAACAAAGTATGGAATTCACAATGGAGTATTACTCAGCCACAGAAAAGAATGAGATCTTGCCATTTGCAACAACATGGATGGATTTAGAGGAATTAAGCTAAGTGAGGTAAGTCAGAGAAAGAAAAATACCATATGATTTCACATATATGTGAAATCTAAAAAATAAAATAACCAAAAAACAGACTTTAAATACATAGAACCAGTAGATGCCACAGAAGTGGATGGGGGTTGGGATGGGTGAAATAGATGAAAGGAGTTAAGAGCTACCAGCTTCAAGTTATAAAATAAATAAGTCAGATAAAAGTACAGCATAGAGAATACAGTCAGTAATATTGTACAACACTGTATGGTATCAAATGATGACTATACTTATTGTGGTTAGCACTGTGGAATACATAAAATTGTTGAATGAATATGTTGTACACATGAAACACTATGTCAATTATATACTTCAATAAAATATTAAGGATTACAAGAAAGTATTCAGACTGCCCTTTCAACTTAAACAACCAAAACATGGAAGTCAGAAGAATCTTAAGAGCCAGACCTGGAATTGGCTTTGGAATAGAATTTGGGACTTTTTCCCCATAGGCACTGAATGGTTTAAGTTCAATAAAAGGTTTGTTGATGACAAAGACTATAAAGCAATGATGACATGAAAGTTAGTTTGGTATTTGTAGTTACTGCAACAAGTGACAATGGTCCTTCATGCCCTATTCCAGAATATCTTTAGGGAATATAATAACGGTTATACTTAAAATATGCCAGCTTCTCAGGGACTCAGAAAACAATGGCATCATATATAATTATGTTCAATATGGTTATATATTACAGAATTAAACAATCATTTTCATTTTAAACTTACATTAAATATTTATACATAGGATTAAACTCTAATTGTTTTTCAAAAGGAAAAGACAGTATGACTACATGCACCCCAAGTATGATAATTTAAGTATACATAAGAAATGTATATATAATTAATTTCTACTACAAGGTTTGATAAATTCCACTCAAGCTTTTAAAGATTGAACTTCCAACTGTAGAAAAATTATTACCATAGACATAATAAAATCTGTCTATTTGCTGAAGGCAAAAAAAAAAAAAAAAAAAAAAAAAAAATCAGTGTGAGAAATTTTTTCCCTAAGCAGAAGTAGATATATTCTGTGCTACATTAGAATATGTTTATTCTAACCAAGAATGTATTTAATTAAATGTGTATCTGCTTTGGGCCTTACTTACTATTACATTTCTGTGCCAAAATGAGCAATATTTTATCATAAATAATCCTAGGTCAGCAATAAAGGGCATCTGTGAATACAGGTAGTTTTATAAGATACTAAAGCCACAAAATTATCTTGCCATTAAGATACTAAATCCACAAAATTATCTTGCCATTAAGTGAACAAGGCAAGAAGTCATGAGAAAGTCAGGAGATGTAAAAATAAGCCATATAATAGAGCACTTACATATTTCAATTAAAAAACAAACAAACAAAAGAACAACTTTACCTTTAGACAATTTTAGTTTTATAAAACTGATTTTCAAATGACAAGCCAGGACAGAACAGAAAAGTCTTAGCCCATGTCTTTTTCGACATGCAAAGCTCCACTACTGTGATGTCAAACAAAAGAACACATTTTCACAATTATCCTTTTACATATTTATCTTTAAAATTTCCTGTGAAGATGTACATGTACATGCAACTTCTTTGCACCTCAAATTTTATGGTAATTAATTCTCTTTTTGACGACTTGTCACTTTGTACAGGTCTATTCTCACTCCAATTGTTCCTTAGGAGAGTTTTATATAAATGAATTTACATTTAAGATATATTAGAATGGTGTGCTATTTAAGGGGATTATATTTATATCTGGTAAAACAAAGGCTCTTGTAAAATTTATACTTGGTAAAGGAAAGGCTCTCCTTTTAAGAAAATAATCACTTCATTATGTGTTACATCATATATTATGCTTGCTTAAAGTTAACTACTAGTATTCAACAATTACTATAAAACTCTACCTCCATGAAGACAAATGTGGAAAAAATACATATAATGTTGAGAAAGTACAATCCTAAAAATTCTTATTCTTGGGAATATTTAATAAAATTATTCTTGTAAAATGTTGATTTAAAATTATTAAAGTGAGAATTTGCTGGAGATAATTTTACATACCTTGGACTTGAGGGAACCTCCCCAATTTTCATCCACAAACTTCAAGGATAGCACCCGCATAAAGCTGCAAAAAGACAAGAATTGAAAAAACTGGTATAGTTTTAAAAATGTAGTTATTTCATAGCATAAACACTGAAGTTAAACAGATAATATGGAATAAAATAAATGTCAAAGTTGGAGAGAACTATGTATTTCCAGTACAACAGAAGAGAAAATAGAGGCCCGGGGACATTAAATGATAGAGGAATTTAGGTTTAGTAGGAAAAAGATCGAAGGAGATATGGAGAATTGATGATGGATTTGAATAGGTAAGATGTCCTTGGAAGTTCTTCACAAAATCCTTAAGATTTCCTATGGATTTTTAAAATGCTATATTGAACACAGGTATGTATTCTATTCATCTATCCAACATACATACTTAATGAGAATTTTTTCTGGTTGCTGTTAAAATTAAGTAATCAGTGTTTTAAAATGAAATAAAAAAAACAAACCTCAGTATTTTTTTTTTTTAATGTTTATTTATTTTTGACAGAGAGAGAGACAGAGCATGAGTGGGGGAAGGGCAGAGAGAGAGGGAGACACAGAATCTCAAGCAGGCTCCAGGCTCTGAGCTGTTAGCACAAAGCCCGGCACAGGGCTCGAACTCACGGACCATGAGATCATGACCTGAGCCAAAGTCAGATGCTCAACCGACTGAGCCACCCAGGTGCCCCCAAAACCTCAATATCTTTAAAAAATAATTACAGTATGTACTATATAAAGATATTATGAAAAAACCAGTAAAATCTCATTAGAAAGAACTAAAATGCAAATATTTTCCCTTAATGAAATTCACTTGAAATGAATTAAATGGTAAATATTGTTTTTCCAGCTATATAGAACCTGCACAATCTCTTTACAGTAAAAGCTAATTATGAAAAACTCCAATGCAAATATTTTACTGCAATGAATTTAGCTGAAATGGAATCAATGGTAAACATCACTTTTTTTAAGCTCTAGAACCTGCCCATTTTTTTTTTTTTTTTTTTTTTTTTTTTTTTTTAGTGACATGGTAATGCTAGGACTCTAAGAGAAGGCAGGCAATTATAAGAACATACTATATTTTGTTGGCTTTTGCATTTGTTTTTATTTGTTAGCTTTTACATTTGGTTTTTTTATTATAGGTCCAAGAGCTAAAGATGACTTTTACTTTTTAAGTTATAAAGTAACATAAAAATCCCATGTACTATGTATGATTATATTCGATACTTTGGAAAATATAAAAAAGCACAAAGTAGAAATTAGAAATTCATTTTAATTCCACCTACCCAAGTGATAATGAATTTTTAAACATTTTAGAGATTCTGAGCTAAATCAATAATTCTTAAAGTTTTGAGGGTCATAGATACGTTTGAGAATCTGATGAAATTGTTTTAATTCGGACTATTCATGGACTCTGGGAAAATACTGATGAATTTCAGATTAAGAACTTTAACGATCATGCAAAGGATAAAAATTACAGATTCAAAGGGGGTACATTTACCCTGATGTTTATAGCAGCATTATCAACAATAGCCCAACTATGGAGACAGCCAAATGTACATTGACTGATGAATGGATAAAGATGTGGTGTGTGTATACACAAAAAGAATAAAAGCTTATCATTTGCAATGATGTGAATGGAGGTAAATTGTATTATGCTAAGCGAAATAAGTCAATCAGAGAAAGACAAATACCATGTGATTTCACTCATGTGTAGAATTAAAGAAAAAACAGATGAACATCTGAGAAGGTGGGGGGAGGGGTGGGAGAGAAGGAAACCAACCACAAAACACTCTTAACAATAGAGAACAAACTGACGGTTGATGGAGAAGAGTGGGTAGGAGATGGGTGATGGGTATTAAGGAAGGCACTTGTGATGAGCTCTGGGTGTTGTACATAAGTGATGATCACCGAATTCTACTCCTGAAGCCAATATTGCACCATATGTTAACTAAAATTAGAAACAAAACCAAAAAACTCTGATAATCTCCGAAGAGTCTTTGCAACATTAATAACCTGACATAACTTTATACAGTAAGTCACTTTTGAATAAGATTTAGTTAATCCATTAGACAACCCCTCAGAATATCTTTAAGAATAACAGGCCATATTACCCACAAGGTCATGAAAAGATGTTCAACATCACTAATCATTAGGGAAATACAAGTCAAAACGACAATGAGATACCACTTCACACTCATCACGATGGCTATTATTAACAACAAAAACAACAACACAAAAAATAAGTGGTGGTGAGGATGTGGAGAAATTAGAACCCCTGGGACCTTATGTTGGTAACTGTAAAGTGGTGCAGCCACCATGGAAGATAAAATGGTGGCTCCTTAAAAAATTAAAAATAGAATTATATGATTTGGTAACAAAAAGTTAGAGGCCAACTCAAATGACAGATGAATGGATAAACAAAATGCGGCATATGCATATAACGAAATATTCAGTCTTAAAAACAGAAAATTATGACACATGCTGTCACATGGATGAATCTTGAAGACAGTAAACTAAATGAAACAAAGTAGTTACAAAACGATAAATACTGTACATTTCCACTTTTATGAGGTACTTACAAATTGAGAGACAAAAGTAGAATGGTGGTTGCCAGGAGCTGGGGGAGGGAAGAATGGGGAGCTACTGTTTACCGAGAATGGAATGGAATTTCAGTTTAGGAAGATGAAACGGTTCTGGAGATAGAGGACTAAAAATAGTTAAAATGGTGAATTTTATGTTATGTATATATTACCAGAATCAAAAAAATTTAAAAAGTTATAAGGCCCATAGTAAAATTTGGTTATTTGATTTATATTTTATTTGCAAGTTTGTGATCCCTCGGAAACTCTAAGTGGAGATTCGATTAGCTTCCGTAGTAACATTTCTCTACACTGCTGTTTCCCAATATTCTTCATATCATGACACGTTAACAACTTTATGGAGTCCTGGGGTAAGAGGCGGCTGCTTATAACATATGAATAGCTTTTTGGGCCCTGAGCACCACAGTCTCCATTTGGTTGTCACAAGGATTGAAGGACTCCATATCCTAGCACACTTGTAATGCATTCATGGAAAGCCCATCTCTGCACAACGAAACATCAACTGGTTAAAAATGTTAGAAACATATTCTTTAGTGAATAGCAGCTCAGATGTGACCTTCTCCAGGAAAACTTCTGTTTATCTCCTATTCTGTTTGTGGTACTTTCAGTGGAAATCTGTTCTTATGATGTACTATAAATATTCTATAATTTGTGGAAAGGAAATGTCTTATCTATCATAATTATCTCCAGAACTAGATACAAAGCTTCTCAATGTATGTGTGCTGAATGGAGAGAATTGTTCATTTAACAGAATTAAATACCTCTTTTTTCATTACAGAACTTTAAAAACATTTCAAGTTCCTTTGATATCAACTTATAGACTAGACTACATTGTGCTTAGTTTCAGTCTAGGGTAAACAGAAAATTTATCTCAGAGCTGCCTAACATTATTAATATTAAATTCTAAAAGCATTAACTTGTTATGTTAGTTGGTTTTTTTCTTATGAATTTGTTCATAGGACAATACTGGTTTTTCATGATGAATAATTTAAATTAACTACAAATTGTGGTCAACTTTCAGGGACTTATAAAGTAATAATAAGCATCTTTGGCATCACACAAGTTCACATAATAAAATATATACCATTAAGGGGCGTCTGGGTGGCTTAGTCGGTTGAGTGTCCAACTCTTGATTTCGGCTCAGGTCATGATCTCAGAGCCTCGTGTTGGGCTCTGCACTGAGAGAGCCATGTTGGGTTCTCTCTCCCTTACTCTCTATGTGCCCTCCCTCATGTGCTCTCTCAAAATAAATATCAAAAAGAAAAGTTGAAAATATGCTACTTCTAACAGAAATTCTCTAGGGAATAAAGTATGAAAGGATTTAAAAAGGTTAAAAATTGTAACTCCTTGACTTTCCCTCTTAGCATTTGGACTTTTTTTTATTTACCAGAGACAGAGAGAAAAAGTGTGAGGAGCAGGGAGGAACAGAGAGAGGGAGACACAGAATCTGAAGTAGGCTCCGAGCTGTCAGCACAGAGCCTGATGCGGGACTTCAACTCACAAACCGTGCGATCATGACCTGAGCCGAAGTCGGACGCTTAACCTAATGAGTCACCTAGGCGCCCCTAGCATTTGGACTTTTTTTTTTTTCATGGCTGGGTAATATTCCACTGTGTGTGTGTGTGTGTGTGTGTGTGTGTGTGTGTGTGTGTGTGTGTGTGTGTGTGTGTATCCCTTCATCTGTCAATGGACACTTGGGTTGCTTTCATAACTGAGCTACTGTACATAATGCTGCAATAAACACAGAAGTACATCTCTTTGAATTAGTGTTTTCATCTTCTTAGGGTAAAAACTTAGTTATGGAATTACTGGATCATATGGTAATTCTACTTTTAATTTTGGGGGAACCTTCATACTGTTTTCCACAATGGCTACACCAATTTGCACTCCCACAACAGTGCATGAGGGTTCCTTTTTCTCTGCATCTTTGCCAACACTGGTTACTTCTAACAAGAGGATATAAAAGTGGTGAATATCTCTGCACACAACATGGGAGCAGTTAAGTACATAAAGCAATTATTAACAGACATAAGAAAAGAAATACACAGTAATACTGTAGTAGTAAGGGACTTTAAGATCCTACTTACATCAATGGAAAGATCATCCAAACAGAAAATCAAGGAAACAGTGGCTATAATTGACACATTAGACCACATGGGCCTAACAAATATATTCAAAACATTCCATCCAAACTTAGTGGAATACACATTCTTTTCAAGTGCACATGGGACGTTCTCCAGAATAGATCACATTAGGCCATAAACACGTCATAATAAATTCAAAAAGACTGAAATCATATCAGGCATCTTTTCTGACCATAATGGTATGAAAATCACCAAGAAAAAACCTGAAAAGAACACAAATACATGGAGGATAAATAACATACTACTAAACAATGAATGGGTCTACTCAGAAATCAAAGAAGAAATTAAAAAATACATGGAGACAAATGAAAATGAAAACACAATGATCCAAAATCTTTAGGATACAGCAAAAACTGTTACAAGAGAGAAGACTACAACAATACAGGTCTACCTCAAGAAACAAGAAAAATCTCAAACAACTTAACCTTTAAGGCCTAAAGGAGCTTAAAAAACAAACAAACAAACAAACAAACAAACAAAACAACCAACAACAATAAAGCCCAAGCCAGTAAGAGGGAGGAAATAATACAGATTAGAGCAGAAAGAAATAAAATAGAGACTAAAACCCCAATACACCAACAGATCATTGAAACCAGAAGCTGGTTCTGTGAAAAGATAAACAAAATTGATAAACCTTTAGCAGGACTCATCAAGACAAAGAGAGAAGACTCAAAATCAGAAATGAAGGAGGAGAAATAACAACCAACACCACAGACATACAAAGGATTATAAGAGATGCCAACAAATTGGACAATATAGAAGACATGGATAAATTCCTAGAAATACACAACATCCAAAATTGAATCTGTAAGAAATAGAAAATTTGAACAGACCAATTACCAGTAATGAAATTGAGTCAGTATTCAAAAAACTCCCAATAAACTAGTCCAGGAATGGATGGCTTCACAGATGAATTCTATCAAACACTTAAAGAAGAATTAATATCTATTCCTCTCAAACTATTCCAAAAAATAGAGGAAGGAAATCTTCCAAATTCATTCAATGAGGCATTACCCTGATACCAAAACCAGATAAAGACACTACTAAAAAAGAAAACTACAGGCCAGTACCTCTGATGACCATGGATGCAAAAACCCTCAAAATATTAGCAAACTGAATCCAATAATATGTTAAAAGAAAACTATTCACCATGATTGAGGGATTTATTCCAGGAATGCAAGGGTGGTTCGATATTCACAAATCCATGTGATCCACCACATTCACAAAACAAAGGATAAAAACTGTATGATCATTTCAATGTACAAAAAAAAAAAAAAAAAAAAGCATTTGACAAGGTACAACATCCATTCATGATAACAACTCTCAACAAGCAGATTTAGATTTAGTATAATAACTGTGTTATTCAACACAGTATAGAAAATCCTAGTTGCGGAGGTCAGACAAGAAAAAGTTATAAAGACATCTAAGTTGGTAAAAAAGAAGTAAAACCATCACTATTTGTAGATGAAATGATACTATCTACAGAAAACCCTAAAGACACCACCAAAAAACTACAACTGATCAATGAATTCAAAAGTTGCAGGATACAATATGTACAGAAATCTGTTGCACTTCTACACACTGATAATGAAGAAGCAGAAAGAGAAATCAAGAATCCCATTTATAATTGCAACAGAAAATAAAATATTCAGAATAAACTTATTTAAGGATGTGAAATATCTGTACTATGAAAACTATAAAGCACTGAGGAAAGAAATTAGGACACACAAAAATGAAAAAACCTATCATGTCTATGGATAAGAATCAATATTGTTAAAATAAACAAGTTCTATAGCTCAACACAAAAACCCCCAAATAATCTATTTAATGGCAGAGGACCTGAAAAGACATTTTTTCAAAGAAGATACACAGATGGCAGACAGACATATAAAGCTACCCACCAGCACTAATCACCAGGGAAATGCATATCAAAACCACAATGACATATCATCTTATACTTGTCAGAATGGGTAAAATCAAAAACAAAAGAAAAAACAAGTGACTTTTACTATTCTTAAAATAAATTTCAGCTTTGGGTGTGCTGATTTTTTCCCAATTTAAGATATTTTAACTATTACCAAGATTATTATTTATATGTATCTCAATTGTAGATTCATAAATTTTCCTAATATTTTGGAACAATATACTTCTTTTTTTTTTAATATGAAATTTATTGTCAAATTGGTTTCCATACAACACTCAGTGCTCATCCCAACAGGTGCCCTTGTCAATGCCCATCACCCACTTTCCCCTCCCTCCCACCCCCCATCAACCCTCAGTTTATTCCCAGTTTTTAAAAGTTATACTCCTTTTGATTATAGAAAGACTTCTCTGATAATAATTTATCAGAGAATAATAATTTATTGGAATATAATAATTTTTTCCCTCACATACCAACTTGGCCAACCTCTTGTTTTAAATTTTTTTTTAGTTAGGGCTTATAATGAGGTTTTCATATACAGAAAACAGCCAAAATCTTAATTTTGTGGTGATAACTATTCTGTAATTAAAGTATAACTATGTGGCTATACAAAATGGTTCAAATTAACAGGCAAGTCAAAAAAAAATGTCTATACAGTTTCTCACCAGATAACTAGATTATGACATGTTAATTTATAACAATGAACAAAGGGGACACTTTTGAGTTATGTAAATTTTCTGAATTTGCTAACTTTTCTGCCATCGCACTACCACGACAAACCCGTAAACTCGCTCCATGTCAGACATCCTCCACTAATTTTCCCAGAAGGCAGTCTCTTGCTCATAAGAAATAAGAACAAGTGTTGTTGGGTTGAGAAATCAAAAATTTAACTTCAGTGATGCCAGAGCAGCTGGAAATTGAAGGTAACATCAAAGAATGGAGGGAGCCACAAACAGGGGATACTCCCAAAATCTGTGAATAAATTCTCTTCAAAACTTGGCCTTTCCCAAAAAAATGCACATTTAAGAACTATTGAACTATATTAGGCTAAGAATTCTAGACATAACGATAGACAACATTCTCTATGGGCCATAAGAGATGGACAAAAATTTCAACAGCTTCACTGTGCTAGAAAGTAGAGCTAGGCAAACCCCTTTGGCTTTTTCATTTAAACTCGATCTGCCACTTCTAAGCCTATGCTAAAGAATTCACCTTAGTACTAATGAAAAAACCGGAATAACCACTCTTTAACAAAGCTAAAAACCAAGACTCCATAAGATCAAGGTATTCACCCATAGTGTAACAGTATGCAAGAGCAAAATCCAATGCTCTTCACACATGATGATATAATCTAGAGACCTAGAAACATATAAATCACAATATCAAGTGTACATTAAAAAGCAACTAGACACATGCAGAAACAGGAAAATTACTGATCTCTGAACCCATCCCAGACAAATTAAATTAGGATACTTGGGGATAAGATCCTGGTATCAGTACTTTAATTACTGTTACGACTTTTAAAGACACCCAAGCAATTGTAATGAACAGAGAGAAGAATCACTGCCTTGGACTATACTCAAGTATTAATAAGGCAAAAATTGCAAAATGACCAAACAGGAGACTAACCAATTCTGAAAGGTAAACCTAGTGGGCATTGGCCAAAGCAAGACAAATGCTGTAATACTGTTTTCTTCCCTTACGAAGCCTTGCTTGCAGCCATATACTCTTATTTTTGAAATCCTCTTAAAGGCAAAGCTTTAGTATAAATACAATTTGGTACATTCAGAAAAAACTACAAAACTTTGAATATTAAGTAGCAATATGAAGAAAATGCTCTAATGTTACACGAACAAAAGGAAAAACTTTTAACAGTTGAATAAAATTCAGATATGGGGGAGTCACTATTTTATAGGTCTACTGAAGGCTTGCCCTTAAATAAAATGTAGGGATTTAAAAATAAGGGAGTATGGCTATAACACAATTAGAACTGAGTGCATTATTTAGAGCTCTTAAATAAAAACGATGATGCACTCAAATATATTAAATAAGCCACTCTTCCAAATGGTTAACTGCATCCAGTGTAATTTCTTAAAGTTAACTTTACTCTTTTATATGAAGGACAAAATACACCACACCGAAGCTACTTGTAGCAAAATTTGGTCAGTTAATTCTCAAGAAAAACATTTTCAACAGAACTATACGTTTAGTGACCTGCTGATGTCTTAAATTTTAATTCATTATTCATCATCAAATCATTCCCATAGTTTTTGGTATTTTTTTTTTATCATTCTCATATTTGTTGATATTTTTTTAAAGTGCAGAGTGCTAGAAACAAGTTACAGTTACACATGGACAATTAGGGTACTACAGTTTTTGAGATCTAGTAGTAAAGCTTTGATCAAGATTCCACTTTAAGTCACTGAAGCAGCAGATGTATAAGGCAAATAGTTTATGTGTTGACACTTTCATACACTTTGACTAATGGCATTCTTGCAAAGGAATAATGAATGAATATGGAGGATTAGGGAAGTAAGTTCAGTTTTACAATTATAGAAAACCAAACTGGTAAAGATAATTCTCTAACATTATATCCCTGAGATTACACTATTTATTTTTAGGTGCTTTCTAATGAACTCTGAAAAAACAAAGCAATGACCATGTCTAAGGAAGCTCCCTAAGTTTAAAGCTTATTCTACTATAGTATTAAAGTGCTATTTATTTTTGTATCTTTAGTTTCTGCTCTGAGATTGAGAAAGCTAGAAAACAAGCTAACATCAACCTTAATTTAAATTAAATTCCAAGGAAGTAAGAATACACCAGGGGAATCTTTCATTAACATACAATCATTGTTCCACTGAAAAGCTCAATAAAAATGTATTAAAACAAAATGAAACAAAAACCAAAATATAAAATGTTTGACATCACACTCCAAATCAGATCATTCCAAATATGAAATCTGATTAAAAAAAAAAAAAAAGAACAAGGTTTCTTTCAGTATTGTGATTAATAACAGAATTTGCATATGTACCTAAAACAAAGAGAATTTCATAACCAAGAGGTAAAACTGTAACGACTGGACTGTCACCTGAAAACAAATACACCCACAGATATACTCCCCCTCCCCCTTTACATTTCAGCCACCAGTATGAATGACCCAAGGGCATCATCTGGGAACAACACATTCAATTCTACTGATATTTAGGAAACATCACAGAATGAAATGAAATGACTTGACACACCACCACTAGATTTCCTGAGCTCAAAATATCCAAAGAATTAGTAAAAATGAGACTAAGCTTGAATATTTTAAAATTTTTTTTAATATTTATTTATTTTTGAGAGGGAGAGAGACAGAGTGCAAGCAGGGGAGGGGCAGAGAGAGAGGGGGAGACAGAATCCGAAGCAGGCTCCAGGCTTTGAGCTGTCAACACAGAGCCTGACACGGGGTTCGAACTCATGAACTGTGAGATCGTGACCTGAGCTGAAGTTGGATGCTTAACTGACTGAGCCACCCAGGCGCTCCAGCTTGAATATCTTAGTAAGTAGTTTTAAAATAAAACCAACTAGCCCCTTGGTAAAGTAAAAATATTTTAGAAAACGGCTATTTAGTATATAGCTCCCAATAAAAAATTCAATGTCTTTTTGCTCCTTAATGTTTGAAAAATACATTTTCAATACATTTTCTTCTTGATTTGAAAAACTGAGATCCAGACAAAATATGGTTCAAAATCCAAACATTCAATAGCCTCAAAAACTGACCACAAAGGTGCTATATATGGTAGCAAAAGCTGCTTTTCAAAAGAGAATTAAATTCTGTTGGTGTTACTACCATGTCAAAACTGAACATCATTATTTGTCATAAAATGGGCAATTATGATCATCCTTAAGAAAGGTTACAAATATCTTAAAAAAAAAGTTACAAATATATGAAATATAAAACACAACCAGCACAAACTACATTATGGTTGCACTCTATTAAAACTAAAGAAGGTAATCTCCTTATCGTAAAAAGATACAAAAATAAAGCTGTAATAATCCAGAAGGTTAAATATTTTAAATATTAAGAATGGCAATATGAAAGCAGAACAAAAGAAACTAGACCATTCAACACCTTTTATTTTTTGACAAGCACACTATCAATTTTACATTTCATTAAGGTACTCAGATAAAATCTATGACCTTCTAAGTTAAAACTTTTAACACCTCTTCAGAAGGAAAACTGAAAAGGCAGTCTGTACCTACGGGGTATGCTTTTATGAAAAGTTATCCTCTTTACTGCCCCTTCTCTCATCCCCAACTACTGCCTTTAGGGGGCTACCATGCAAATAGCTGAAGTCTACTGTAGTCTTCTTTTGTTGAGGCTACCAGTTTCTCAAATAAGAACATGGGAAGCATCTTTACTCACCTATTCCCCCTTCCAATCCAGTATAATCAATAAATCCTGAAGGTTTTATTGCCTAAATCTGTTTTAGATCTTCCCTTCTCCATTTTTACTACCAATATGTTGGCTTAAGCCCTTTTATCTTGCCTCTGGAAAACAGCAATATATTTTTCTGGCAACCGTATTCCCCTCTGTCCTATCAATTTTCCTTCACACTGACAACGAATGTAATTAAAATACAAATCTGACGCCGGTTCATTGTTTATAATCTTTTAATTTTGTCCCCTGCCTATAGAACAGAGTCCAAACTTCTTACCAAGGTACATAGGCCCTACCTTCCTAACCAGCACCCTCTCTCATCATAACCAAGCTACCTGAGATGGCCCTCTTTTTCATGACTTTGCCTTTTCACTATCTTTGTCTTATCACTAGTTTTCTCCTAGTTATTTTCCATGTTATCATAAACAGCAACTTCTACATAAGCAAGTGGTGATATTTACCTGAAATGTCAAAAGGTTATATGCCCTTCTTTCTGTGTGCGTTCATAGCACATAAGTGTATTTTGTTTACAGCATGCATTTCACTGAATTCTTTCAGGAAACCAATGCATCTGGAAGTAATAAAGAAGAAATTGTACAGAAGGGTATAAAAGAAGTAAAAATTTTCCTCTGCCTCCTACCTGCCATTCAATAACTTTTAAACTGTTTTTAGTTCTTCTGTTAGTAATGATTAACATGGTTATATCTACAGTTCTCAATATATCAACTTAAAGAGATTTATTGTCTTCTTTTCAACTTTTAGCTTATTCCTAATTCTTTTAGCGGTTACCTTCATAACACTGGATATTATGCGTTAGTTCAGTCAAATATCCTGCCAAATGCATTCTAGCAGCCCAATTTCCATGCCTATTTCTCTACCTGACTCCTCGATGACAGTGACTATTGTCTTATTTTGACATTCTCAAAGCCCATACCAAGAAGAAGTATTTATGGTATAAACAAAGTTTATTTTGACTCTGAGGTAGGTATGTCTAGAAATGTAGTTGTAAGGCAGCCTCGATCATGAATTACTTTAAGGGTTTATTTCCTTTTTAAATATGGTAATCTGCAAATGTGACAAAATGTTTTAATATGCATAGATAGAACCTTGATCCGAACTTGTTAAATACCTAAAACACTGACTACATTTATTTACTTGAAAAAGAGAGAAAGAGCGAGCACACGCGCAGGAGTGAGCTGGGGAGGGGTAGAGGAAGAGGGAGAGAGAATGTTAAGCAGGGTCCATGCCCACAACAGAGCCCAACACAGGGCTCGATCTCATGACCTTGAGATTATGACCTGCGCTGAAATCAAGAGTCAGATGCTTAACTGACTTGAGCCACCCAGGCACCCCGACTTCCCGACTTCCTTCCTTCCTTCCTTCCTTCCTTCCTTTCCTTCCTTCCTTCCTTCCTCTGTCCCTCCCTCTCTTTCTTCATTCATAAAAAATTTTTTTTCTTTAACATTTATTTATTATTGAGAGACAGAGACAGAGCATGAGCAGGGGAGGGGTAGAGAGAGTGGGAGACATAGAATCTGAAGTAGGCTTCAGGCTCTGAGCTGTCAGCACAGAGCCCGACGTGGGGCTCAAACTCACAAACTGCGAGATCATGACCTGAGCCGAAGGTGGTCGCTTAACCAACTGAGCCACCCAGGCGCCCCTTATTTTTTAGTTGAATATAGATGAAATGCCACATTTAGAAAACATTAAAAAATTAATATTTTCAGTTCAATGAAATAACTACATAAAATATTTTAAAACTTCTCCTACATAAATTATACATTATTTATAACCATTTATTAGCTGAATGACTTTAGGCAAGATCTCCAGGCCTTAGACTCAACTATGAGATGGGATAATAATTGCACTTACCTCAGAGTTGTTGTGAGGATTATATAAATTAATTAATATAAAGGATTTGGAACAGCAGCTTCACATAATAACAAATGTTAGTAGCTATTATTAAGTAAATATTTGTGTTATTATTTTGTACCGTTGCTATGTAGGAGTCTTAGTGATTCTTTCACTGAACTAGAACTGTTGCCAAATATTTAGATCTTTAAAAAAAAGCTTCTCTGTGAATAATGTTTTAATACTATAATTAGAATAATCTACTGAAGACATATTTTTGTTTCCTTTGAAGAAATAGCTCATGTATTGATGCTACAGACACACTACAAAAGAGAAGCTATTTTAAGTAACTGTGAAATTTCTTTAGCGACAATTTCACGCACAGTTAGCTTAACCTCCATTTCATCCTTCTATGTTTTACACACCAGTAGCAGCTCTACCAGTAGTAGATAGGCTAAAGCTTAAAATATGCCACTTTCTTGAATAATGCTGTTTAAGCTGACTTCTAAATTACTCTCAAACCAGCTACAGATTTTCTATGTAAATTGAATGTAACTAAATGTTTTGATGTTCTTTTCCCTGAATTATGAAATATTATATGAAATATTATTGAAAATGTCTGTTTGGGTCTTTAGGCCAAATTGTCAATATATCCTTGAGAGAAAAAAACAAGTAATAGGAGTCATTAAAGTCTATGGTAAACTGAAAAGTAAAGATTTAATAATTTAAAATAAAAACTACCAATGGAATTATGTTAATTATAAATGCAAAAGAGACCTTCAAAAAGTCAGTCTGGTGTTTTATATTTAACTCATTCATTTTCTTCCAGTAAGTCTGTGAAGTAGGTATTACTATTCATATTTCCAAGATGAAAGGGAAAATAGAATAGAGGTTTTTAAAAACTTGGGGCTCTGGAGTCAAACAGACCTGAGGTGAAGCCGGGTTGTGGCACCTGATTGCTTGGTAATTCTGGACAGATAACACCGTAGTTTCCTTTTCTGTTAAATAGGGGCAGTAGTATTTACATTAGAGAGTTGTTGGGATTAAATAATGTAGGTAAGATACTTAGCATACAACCAAGGTATAAAAAAACACTCAGAGGGAAGCCAGTGTAATTACTACAACAAAACTGAAGATTCCAGAGCAACTTGCTAACTCAAAGTCACAAAACTAGTAGCTGAGATAAAAATTCAACTCTTTCAAAAACTTTTGTAAAAAGAAGTGGATAAACTTCTAATAAACTGTAGATATTAATATTTCCTCTCTACTGTCTCTGGCTTGCTGGGAGTGCATATAAATGTCAAAAGAAGAGTATTGTACACATAGAAAATGGGAATGTTACTATATAAGCTAGTCAATTTACATTAGTCTAACTCTAATTAGGTAATGGAGTAGAAGGGATGCAGGGGAAGTCGAAGGGATCTAACTATATTCTTAAAATTATTTTATGCACTACTTAGGTCCATTTATTCAAATCTAGTGTAATCATTACTGAAGATAAGTATTTTTCAAATATTATCTGACTAGTATATTTTTAGATGAAAATAAAGGCCCTTTATCAAATACCAGGACTGTTGAGCTATTTTCCAGAACCAGTAATGGTATAAATTGATGATCTGCAGACTAGGCTTCTACTTGTATTCTGCGAATGAGACCAAGATGTTCCAAAATTCAAATTAAAAAAAATCTCAATCTGTAGAATTTTTAAAAATCACTTTTAAGCTCTTCTCTTCCAGAATTTTCTTAAACCTTTGAAATCCATAACCATGTATTAGATCAAAAATGTAAGTAGCAGAGGAATGTTAGGAAAAATACTTGTAATTAGTCCAATGACTTGTTTGTTCACAAAGCAATCATTTTTATATTACAAACATACATTTTACTTTCTTATAATGTTATTTCAAAGAATCCCATAGCTTCAATCTGATCTACCATCTGAAAAACTTTGAAAGCCAGTAATATATTTTATTCTACACGGATTTTTAAAAGGGTATCAATTAATTTCTGGAATAGGTTTATCCTAAGAAAAAGCTTTGCTTTATAATGGTTTTGAAATTTTTTTAAGTAGCAAAACCTTTTCTCTTCAAATGCAATTTTTATATGCATTTAATAATGATGAAAACGGTACGCATTTAAAAAATTCGTATTTGCAGTATTTTCCTTATTAAAATACGTCAATCAAAAATTTGAAACCTATGGTTACGTTTGACAATTTATTTCTATATGTTGTTCCACATAAACAAGTAATTGCAAACGGTAAGTTTTCATACTACCAATTCTGTTATTGTATTTCCTCTTGTTCTTGATTCAACTGATTCAGGAGCTCAAAAGTGGAGTAACAGAAAATTTTGCTGCTAATTTTTAGTACTGGCAAATCTAATAGTTCATGTTGTATTTCTTAACTATTTTATCCTACTTTGCCAAGAGCAATCATTATAATTCTATTCTTGGAGTCCTCCAAATTTTATATTTTTATTTTTCAAAAAAACTTTTTAAAAACTTTTTAAATGTTTATTTCTGAGAGAGAGACAGAGCCCAAGCAGCGGAGGGGCAGAGAGAGAGAGGGAGACACAGAATCCAAAGCAGGTTCTAGGCTCTGAGCAGTCTGCAGAGAGCTGAACTCGGGGCTTGAACTCATGAGCCATGAGATCATGACCTGAGCTGAAGCTGGATACTTAATGGACTGAGCCACCCAGGAGCCCCTTGTTTGCTTTTTTAATCAGCAAATCAGATACCACCACCAGACCCAATTATTTACCTAGGATTTATTACATGCTGGGACTATTCTAAGCAGTGCATTTATAAACTCATTTACTCCTCATAACCACCCTATGAGATAGTAACTATTATCTCCAATTTATAAACGAGGAAATAATCAGAATTATCAAGTAATTTGTCCAAGATCATCAGATGAGTAGCACTTTCTGAACCTAGATAGTCTGGTTCCAGAGCCTGTGTTCTTAAACACCACTCTAAACTCCTTCCTGATACAATCAAGATTGAACAGCAAATTAAGTTGAAATCATTTGCTTACTGGTTCATATTTTTTAATAATTCAGGTAAGTTGATTTTTTTCTCTCAGAAGGTACTCTGGTGGGCGCCTGGGTGGCTCAGTCAGTTGAGCGTCCACCTTCGGCTCAGGTCATGATCTCGCCATCCAGAGTTCGAGCCCCACATCAGGCTCTGTGCTGACAGCTCAGGGCCCGGAACCTGCTTCAGATTCTGTCTCCCTCTCTCTCTGCCCCTCCCCCACCCACACTCTGTCTGTCTCTCTCTCTCAAAAAGTGAATAAACATTAAAATTAAAAAAGAAGGTACTCTGGTTTGGTCATTAGCCAAATCTTCAAAATGATCGCTCAGAGATAAGGTAGGTATAAATGCAGAATAGGAAGTACTAAAAACCAACAAAATAATGGATTTAATTAAATAATAATTAAATATAAAATATTTTGAAGGAAAAAGGAAAGCAGTGTAACTACAAGCATCTTGATGAACCAAGATCTTAAAGAGAACAGGTACTAGCTATGGAAATAGAGGCATACAATTAAGGAGAAATATAAAAGTTCTACAATAACTGCGTCCAGAAGAAGCTGAAATCATTAAGATGTGAAAACCTTAAATGAATGAGGAGACAGGAAAAAAGCACCCAGCTTCCTTAATCAAGGTCAAATTCACAGAACTGCAAAGATTATAAAAAGATGAGAAAAATAACCCATCTATTGGAATACTACATTTAATCTTATAAATCTTAGATAATGGAAGCCAAAAAATTTTTTATAGAAAAAAAGTTGATCTATGCTTATCTTCAGGAAAATCCCAGGAAACTTTTAATCTGATGGTCATGTATGGTTTGAAAAAAATACCTATTAAGGTTAGCAGTCAGACTGGGATCACCTGAAATCTGTGCTCACTAACATCTCTTTTTAGATACATTTGGGATGTTTACGAAGCCCTTATAAATAAAATAAACAAATGAAAGATCTACACTTCGATGATAATAACTAAAGTGTTATAAATGGATAACTGCCAACAAAGACAAATCTCATTTTTTATACTCAGCATGTGTAAGTGAAATATATGAAAAAGTCTTTCACAAGTGTCGACAAAGTTCAAGTATATTTTCGGCGTGTGTGTATATACATATATATATATTTTAAATTACCTTTTCTGTCTGCCAATACATAGTTGATCAAATAACCCCCTGGCTTACAAACTTCCATGGCTCCCACAGCCCTTAAGATAAAGTCCAGACTTCTTGGCATGACTTGTGAGACAGGATGTCCTGGTCTCAGGACTGTCCTCTGGACTCCTCACCTGCCACCTTGTACTGGGTCCCAGTCTCCTGTAGCCAGAGATGCCACTTTGATTCCCTTTTCTTCTGCTCACCTGGGTACATTTTCCGTCAATTCTCAAATTATGTTTCACCTCCTCCGAGCTTTGTCTCCTTTCCCTCCAGCACACCACACCTATCACTTCGGGTTTACCTACCTGTTTACTGGTCTACCTCCCCACTGATTGTAGGGACTGCCCTTCAATATTTGTATCAATAGTGTCTGTCTAGGTGTTTGGTATATAAAAAGCTCTCAATACATGTTTAATGAAAAAAAAATCAACTTTTCCAACTTAGTAAAAACAGTCTCATTCAAAGGCAAAAACTTATGAAATACCAAATGCTAAAGCCTGTGGATTCAGAAATAAACTGTCCTAGACTTCAAACAGCATAGTTTACTGGAAGAGAAAAGCAAAATAATATAGTGAAGGTTAAGTGTATATCAAGGTATCCTCAAGTGTTTTTGGGAATACAGAGGTACAGCTAACATAACCTGAGAGTGCTAGTGGTGGATAAGTAAGGGAATTGAAATTAGGGAAGCCTTCCAAAAAGGGGGGGGGGGGGGACAATCGAGCTAAATCTTTAAAGACAGCCCAAGTAGAATTTGTTTACTCTAGGAATTGAGGGGGGGGAAAAGTAAGTTATCTATGAGATTGCTTACCTAGTCTCTGCTCTTTACTGCTTCATCTGTCTGTGCCCCAGTGCAGCATTTCACATAGCTGCTGTGGGAGCCAACTGGCCTTACATTATTCCATAATCTTAGTTAATAGTCAGTGACTGAACTTGAGCTAGAAAAAAATCCCTGTCTGAAATATTTCAAAAAAAGTAAATGAGGAAGAATTAATCCCCTTCTCATGGGAAGAGTTAAAAAATATAACACTAAGGAACTAGCAGTTACTATGCTGTCCCACCACAAGGAGAAAGCCAGTCAGTAGTGGAAAAAAACAAAACAAAACAATGGTCCCTTCCCTTCCATCCAAAGATTCTACATATGGACTAAGCTGAAGTTACTCATGCTACTTAGTAAATACTAACTGTACACATATCCTTTCTTTCATTAGTTTATGTTTTTTCTTCAAACTACAAATTAGTACACACTTCACAATTAAGCCAACATCCTTTTGTTTGTAAATGGTACTTAGGTACATAGTTATGAGCAAAATTAGTAGGAAAACAGCTTATCAAAAAATCTCATTCTATGAAGACTTAACATAGTCCAAAGTAGGATATAATTTAAAAAAAGATTGTTTCTTTACAATGTCATGAGTGCCACCACAGATGTATGCATAGAAAGTAGTAAAGGTGTGACAGATATGAGGTCTGAAAAAGCGATATTTGAACTGACATTTAACAAGTAATAAATAGCAACTGTCCAAAAAAAAAAGAAAATTTCATTCTAGCTAGTATTGTGATGTTTAGTAGGTCCTTTATAATTAAAATGGGTAGGGGAGAACAAGATCAAATAAAAATAATGGAGTACACATTTGTAGAATGATAAGGGATTTCAAAGACATCCTATGCTATTAAGTTTTGTTATTATTATTATTTTTTAAAGCAAACTTCTGGCTATCAAAGGCTAAATTTAGCCTGTGAAATGAGTAAGCATTACTAAAAACAATTAGCCTCATCTCTGGAAAGACATATCAGCTCTGGAAAGCATACAGCTAAGCAAGAACCAAAATGAATATTCTGGTTGCACTTATATATAAATTAGGAAAACATTCCTGTTTGATGAATACATTTACAATTTTCTCTCCTAAAGAATTTACATTCACAATGATTTACATACATACACAAATGTATTTAAGTATTTTCAATGTTTTTAATGTAAGGCACTAGTCTATATATTACAGATTTTTCCTTTTAAATTTTAGTTTTAAATTAGAACTAAATTTAACTATGATTTCGTAATTTTTTAAAGTTTATTTACTTGGGAGGGGTGCCTGGGTGGCTCAGTCGGGTAAGCGTCCGACTTCGGCTCAGCTCATGATCTCGCAGTTTGTGAGTTCAAGCCCTACATAGGGCTCTGTGCTGACAGTTCAGAGCCTGGAGCCTGCTTCGGATTCTGTGTCTTGCTCTCTCTCCGCCCCTCCCCTGCTCATGCTCTGTCTCTGTCTGTCTCAAAAATAAATAAAACATTAAAAAAAAATTTTTTTTTAAAGTTTATTTATTTTGAGAGAGACAGAGGGAATGTGAGCAAAGGAGGGTAGCAAAGAATCCCAAGAAGATTCTGCAGGGTCAGTGCAGAGCCCGACATGGGGCTTGAACTCACAAACCCACGAGATTGTGACGTGAACTGAAATCAAGGTCTGAGCCACTCAGCCATCCCAACTATGATTTCAAAATTAAGCCTTAAGCCAGGGCTAAGACAGAAAAAAATACTGCACATATTTACCGATGATCTTATACCAGTAATCCAGAGGGCAGTACTGCACACATTAAATTAAGTACTACTTCTATACTTTAATGTGGTTTGCATCTAATATGCCTTGTCCAATATGCCATACTTTTATATGTCCAGCAATATTTCTAAGAGTTTCTGGCATGTTTTGGTTCCATTAGGCTTCTTAAAGAAAACCACTCATCAATTTTGTGCAGCAGTGTGCTAGCAAATGCTTAATGAGAAGTATATTGTAGTAATTAGGAGTAAGGAGTAAAGAAAATACAATGGAAACAGCATAAAGTCATATTAGCATAAGACCCACTTGTACTTACATACAATAATCATTTCAGCTTGTAATTAGTTAGGCATACTAACTGGAAGACTACTTGCCTACGGTTACTGCTGAGCTGTAAGTGGTCAGAATTATCAAGATACCACACAATTAATGATGAAAACTGAACAGGAATATAATTTGAAGTGTGTGACTCAAGTTTGATTCTAGTAAAAGTATAACATAAAAATAGTATACTATTGGAGGATTACTGAGAAAGGGCAGTAAATAAAAATAGAGTTTATATGCACTTGGTTTACAGTTTAGGAATATTTGATATCACTTAAAGTAGAACCTCTCAATTTACCCTTAATTATAAGACACTGTCTGTGATGAACACTGTTTATTATAAAACATTCCTTGTTCAATTCTTGTAAGTTTGGTATCTTAGGAAAGAATTGTTGTCGGCTAAGCAGTAGTATGAACCATAGAATAAGAGCACTATGACTAGAGGATGACATATAGATTCCTTCCTCAATTTGTCCCATGTGAATAGCTCATTAAAAAAAAAAAAAAAAAAAATTACACCCCAAAAATCAAGTGGAAGGGTTTTACTAAACTAGTCAAGTCACACATTTTAAATCTACTTAAAATTAAAAAAAAATGTTTTTTTGATGTTTATTTTTGAGAGACACAGAGAGAGACAGACAGAATCCGAAGCAGGCTCCAGGCCCTGAGCTCTCAGCACAGAGGCAGATGCAGGGTTCGAACCCACGAATTGTGAGATCATGACCTGAGCCAAAGTCGGACGCTTGACTGACTGAGCCACTCAGGCGCCCCTACTTAAAATCAAATTTTTAAAACTTCTTGTTTAGACACGACCTACATGCAGTGAAGACTAATTCCTATGTATGGAAATCTTCTAAACATGAAAAAATAACAATGGTATATGTGAATCAAGAAAATGAAAAAAACACAGAAGGCTTGGAACCTATTTCTGGGACACCAGGAATTTCAGGTTCACAACTAAGAAATCAAATATTAAAGGGGCACCTGGGTGGCTCCATCAGTTAAGTGTCTGACTCTTGACTTTGGTTCAGGTCATGATTTCATAGTTTGTGAGTTTGAGCTCTGCATCGGGCTCCATGCTGACAGTGGCAAAGCCTGCTTGGGATTTTCTCTCTCTCACTCTCTCTCCCCACCTTTCTCAAAAGAAACATTAAAAAAATGAAAAAAAAATCAAATATTAAATAAGTTTTGGTTAAATATTAACATTTAAAGCTTGTTTTCTTTTTAGAACTATAAAACTATATTCCGTGTTAGAAACAAACCTTCACTACCTAATAAGATAGAATTACAGTCTGAAAGCTTTCTAAACTCTAACACCCAAAATAGAATTCAGTATGTACAAGTGAAAGAGAATATTAAAAGGAAATCTAACACAGAGATGTGAACTTTTTTACTTACCCCGAACAAGGGAACTCACTAATTCAGTTTTATTTGGCTTATATAAAGGATCTTTTCAGGCCACCTTCTAATTTTAAAAAGTATAAGGGCTTTGATGAAAAGCTTTAAAAATTGAGCGAGTTCATTATTAATCTGAACAATGAATCAAAACATAGATGATTTTATTGGACAGTTATAACTATCTATCCTTGGCTGTTTTCAGGTGTTAAAGAGGAGATTAGGTATCTGTAAATATTAGTGATAGCTGTGTAAATGAACACAAAGCTGTCTAAATTAACAAAGAATTTTCTTTGTTAACCAGATAAAAAGTTATAGTTTACTGCCTACAATTATGTGCCAGGTAATAGGTGCTATACTTTCGTCTCAAATTTCATTGTAAAGACGGAGTTCTTCTTACAAATGAATATAAGCATCTAATTAATTCTTCTTTGTCATCATGTGGCCAGAAGTTAGGAAGACTGGAGGACTTTAGGATCCAATCATGCTACAATAATTCAGCAACCTCTCTGCTGAACAACCATGATAGAATGAGGTCCTGGTATGTAATCTTACTTTTCCTTCCTGTTTGTTTTAATTGATCTAGTGGGCCAGACAGAAATCAGTTGAGTTTTTAAAAATACAAAATGTAAAAGCTAGAGACTTCTTTATATTTAACTTGATTAAGCAATTTAGTATTTCACCTTATCTCAACTACACCAACTAATGGAAGAGAGATCCTACAAAACAATACCTTTTTTGTTTCAAGTTGTGCTTCTTCCTGACAGCATCCTCTACAGTCAGGATCCAGCTGAAGCAGGTTAAACTGTCCAAGAAGATCACAAGAGCTGCAGAGTAAGTTGCTGGAGAAGCCCAACTCTCTGCAAGCCTCCGATGAAAACTCTGCCCCAAGTGCACACACCTGAAAATAAAAAAAAATGAGAAATAAAACATTATTCCATATTTGTATCACACAACTTCCCAGAAAGGAAAAACTAGGGTTATCCAAATCTAACACACTGGAGATGAATTTCCGAAATGCCTCATTTAGAGACAAATTGTTAAATATTTTTGAACTCTATAACCTTAGATGAGTCTTTGGCTCTTCCTACTTCCCTCACAATTTTTTTCTTAAAAATTTGCTATTTTTCAGCTTAGCTGAAATATGAATTAATATGCTTTCTTTATGATGTGTATATTACATACAATACCTTTACTAAACACTCACTTTTTTTTGAAAAGGAATTTCCTTAGAAGATAAACCAATGCCCCTGTTGATATGGGTCTATGGAGTAATACTAACTTCTAGACTTCTCTTCCTTCACATCTAGCAGGGGAAAGGTGAAGAGGATGGAGAAGAGCAGGAGCACATCAGAAATAAAACTATGGGGGCACCTGGGTGGCTCAGTCGGTTAAGTGTCCGATTCTTAATTTCAGCTCAGGTCAAGATCTCATGGTTTAGTGAGCTCTAGCCTCACGCTGGGCTCTGTGCTGACAGTGTGGAACCTGCTTGTGATTTTGTCTCTCTCTCTCTCTCTAAAAAATAAACATTAAAAAAAAAAAAAAAAAAGAAATGAACTTTGGGGATTAGGTACCAGCTCCATCACTTAAAAGATGTTGTGACCCTGAGCAAGATAACCTCCCTCAGCTTTAATTTCCTCACTGATAAAGCAAGGACAATAATGCTTACATAAAAGAGATTGCAGTAGAGAGGAATGAAATGAGTTATGTAACCCATCAAAACAACCGGCAAAAGTGGGTTTATCTGTTCTCATCCCTTATCCATTGTCTCATGCATGTCTCAGTGAATATGGTATATCTTCACCTAAGGTCAGTCTCTCTACCTGTGCTTTGGAGTCTATCTTCTGCCATCTCCACAGGGATTTTAATTTAGTCGGTAACTCAATTCTTCAGTGTATTCAAACCTTATGGTTCTAACCACTTTCCCCCACCTTCTGTCATTTCTGAATTGTTACTATAGTCCAGCTTCTGATCCTACCACTTGACTAAACTTGCCAAAAATCATTAAATGCAAAGACATTCAAAACTGTTCTGGCTCTAGCTGTTCCTTCCATGGGCTTGTCTTCCTTCTTCCTTTTCTATGCATGCATCTCTTAAGCACTTCTGTTTCCCATTCTATTTTTGGCTTTTTCTTTGCTTTACATATATTCTATAGATGACCGTATCTTTCCCAAGGCTTCAAATACCCACTTATTGAAAACTCTTGAGTCTTTTTGAGTGTCAAACTTCCAAAGCCAACAGCCTACCCAACTTCATTATGTTCCACAGGCATTGCAAATCAAAAAAAAAACTCCAACAGTGAAACTTACCTTTTCTGCTTAAATCTATTCCTCCCAATGTATCCAATTATTTTAGTAAAATGGCACCATTTTCCCTGACCACCTAGTTGCTGAGGTCAGTCATTCTACATTCGACATTCTTCACCATTCTTACAAGCAATTAACAAGTTTTGACAATTCTGTTTCTTAAAGAGCTCTCAAATCATTTCTTGTCTCAGCGGCTTTAATGGTCACCACCAGTCCCACCTTTCTTTACTTCTCCAATCCCATTCTACTTTTCAGCTATAACAAATTCCTGGAAGAATAAAACTCCCACTCATACATTTGCTCAAACTTTTCTTACATCTAAGGCTCCTTTTTCAACTTATTTCAAGAACCTGATTAGTATCAGTCTTCCAGGAAGCCTTCTCTGGGGGGTGGGGGGGTGGGGGGGTAGGGGGGGTGGAGTATGAGATCCTATCTTTAGCCATAGTACTTTTCAGAGGAAGAAATCTGTGCATAGGTCTAAGATGGTGCCACTCACGACACTGTACTATGTGAATCTAGAGTTGTCTGATTCCCTAGTACTGTGAACTCTTTTGAGGGCAAGCATTAAGTTACCTGTTTTAATAGCACTTGTGCTAGTTCTCATGTGTACTGAACAAATGAATTGGTCAAAACTACAGCCTCAAGTCTAGAGGAATTTCAGATTGTTTGACTGCAACTGGTTCATCTTCTAGACCAAGGGTGTGCAAACTTTCTGTAAAGGGCCAGATTAGTAATTGTGTTAGGTTTTGGTGGCTAAATGGTTTTGTTGCAACTACTCAACTCAGCCATGGCGACACAAAAGCAGTCACAGAAAATAACAAATGAGTGGGTGTCTGTGTTCCAATATAACTTTACATAAACAGGGCTAGCTGGATTTGGGCCACCAGCTGTATGTGGTCTGTCAACCTTCTAAGCTAACCAGGTAGATCAAAATCCAAGGGCATCTGCCAATATAAAAACTAAGTAGTGCTGGCATACTCTCCCAAAATGCTGATCATCCCATTGGTCTTGTGTTAGTCAATACCCTAATTTGATACTTTATACATCTTTTACCTTATCTCAGTAATAATGTGGGATGTGTATAATATTCAAATAGATCAAGTATCCCAGTCTTATGGGAGGCACCTAAGATATGTGCTACTCTACTATGAATAAAGTATTTCTTCATTAGTAAAGTGATATGCTTGATCTACTTCACAGGTTAATTTGTATTTTTCAAAGATGGCCACACGAACATATATGCATCATCCCACACGATGTTCTTACAGTGTGACTGGCAGTCCTCTACCGCAGAGTAGGAGTCTATTTTCTCTCCCCATGAATCTGGGCAGGGGCTTGTAACGGATTTGACCCGAGTGCAAAAGAAGTGACACTATGTAATTTGAGGGTAGGTCATAAAAAAGGAAACAGCATGGCTGTTGGTCCCACATTCTGTGCCTCTGTCTCTCTTGGAACATTCAACTTCGGAACTTAGCCACCATACTGTAAGGTAACCTAAATTAGAGGGATAACATGGAGATTCCCATGTAGATAGCAACTGAAGCCCCAAACTGACAACCATCATCAACCAATAGACATAGGAGAAAAGAATCTTCATTATTTCAGACCCCAGTCTTTCAGCTGAGACACCATGGAACATACAACTCATCCTGTTGTGCCCTGTCTGAACTGCTCACCCACAGAATCTAAAAGCAAAACAATTTTTTTTATTCCACTATATTTTATGGTGACTTGTTTTGTAGCCATGGTAATTAAAATAGGCAATAAAAGTGAAATCACTTTGAAACTATGAACTGCTTAACAAATGTCAAGAAATTGTTATTGCCAAAGCAGGTTTAACAAAACAAAAATCTCGAATGATCATGCAGTTGTGTTATTTGGTTTTATTCTGGCATTTATTGAGCACCTACTGACAGGTGGCATAATATGCTAAACAGGTGTTCTGGAGTCTGATGACATCTTGATTCAAATGTCAGCACAGAGCAACCTTACTTCTGAATTTCTGAATAGGAATAATTACTATTTATCTCACAAAATTCTGAGGATTAAAGGAGAAAAAGTACTGGCAGCATCTAGTTTCCTAGCCAAGGCACAGTAGGTACTTAATAAATGTTAGCATTATTCCCACTTTCCAGTGCTCTTAAAAACCTTCTTAAAAAACACAACACACTACTTATGTTTTAATCATTAGACACAGGACAGAGGACAAGTGTAGTGAAGTTACATTCATGAATGAACTACTTTCTAGCTCTTCTTTCATTAGTTTTGCAGACTCAATGCTTTGAATCTAAGGAGATCGGAACATATTTAGTACTTCACTAATAAATATCAAATGCTAAATAATATAGGAGTTCAAAATTATAAATGTATGATGATCCTTTTGTTAGCAAAAACTGTACAACATTTAAATGGCCACATTAAGGCCACACATTAAATTTTAAAATAATTGGCCACACTTGTAAGAAAGACACAGATTCTAAGGACAGGGTGGGACAACCCTGTTTGGGATAACCATTTAAGTTTAACTTTCCCCAATTCAAAGTATGATTGACAAGCTAAGAGACTCCATTCTTTCCTTCATGCATTACTCATGATTTTTCTGGTATCACTATTTCTTTGTAGGTGAGGGTTGTTGTCAGGGAAACTGAATCAACCATATTGTAACATTACCTATTCAGGCAGAAGTCTGGTATATATAACTTACTATACATACATATGAATAGTTGTCTCTTAACTTACCCTTAGTCTCAGAAAACTCGTAAGTTTCTCATATAATTGTGAATGGATTTCAAATCTGAGACTAAACCAAAGGGATGGGATTATAGATCAACCTTATGAAAATAAATACCAGAAACATGGCCATTATAGCAAGCTCTTACAAAGCACCAGATATTCTGCTAAGCATTTTATATCATTACTCCATTCAATCTCAACCACTCTCTTAAGTAGTTATTATCCCCATTTTACAGAGAAATAGAGGCTTAGGATAGTTAAGGTAATCTAAGATAATACAGCACACAGGAGGTGGCAATATCAAGATTGTAATCCTGACTGGCCCTCAAAACCCTTACTATGAGCTATCATATTTCAAAAAATCCATGATGCACCATTATTGTATGTATCACAAAGAATAATAACAAAAATGCTGGCAATTATAATCCTGTCCCCCAGATTGATGGAGGTGTTAACCTGTGAAGAAAAGGGGAATGAAGTGTTATGTTTCAGAATTAAAGATACACAGTATCGTTCTGTACTGCTTTGGGTATATAGTGCCTTTCAAAATATTGAAGAAATATTATGAATGAGCTAAATGAAGACTTGAATACCACTTAGTTCTGGGTGCCCCAGAGAACAGCTCCCGTAGGCCATACTAAACTATTACTTTTCTAATGCTTAAGCATATTCAGAATGTATTTTCAGATTAAATCACTTTATATCCTCCCAGATGTCACCTCACTGGAATGCTGATAACTATGCATTACTATTAACTTTAAATTAGAGATCTACAATGGCACAGTGATGAAAACTTGTCTAGTCTAAGGACTCAGAGGTTTAAATAAACAAAGAAGGAGCTAAATCCTCTAACCAACCCAGCAGCTCAACCTCAAGGTGCCAAGGAATTCTTTCCTCACTCTCTTTTCATTCATCTGTCAGGTTCCAAAGATTTGGCTTATTGTTACCACCGCCAACTACTTATTCTAGTTGGCCTCCCCCCACCCCCTGGCTTTAGACTAACTGGGAAATGCAGTTTTCTAACTTCTTAGTATTTTACCAACAACCCTCCATGCTTCCCTTTTCATTCTCAAGGAATTTATTGACTTATTTTGTTAAAAATACTACTCATTACTGAAGAGACAGAAATACACCTTAGGGAAGTTAACAATATTTCAACAAGGGTGAATTCCTCAGAACTCTCTATTTTTGGAGTCATTCTTCATTTGTGGGAGTGGGTGGGGTTCATCACCAATCTACACAAACTACAGATATCCTCAGGATTCTGATATCAAGGAACAAACACAAGTGAACTAGGAAGCCATCCACACGTCAGAAGGATTTTAATGATCAGAAAGATTTTAATGAATACATACGAGGAACAATATAAAAAAACAGCCCCCCAAAAAGTCTCTGTATTCCCTCTGGGTACGATCTAATTGGCACAGGAGCTGCGGGAGTGCACAGAGTTATGGTGCTGTTAAGACTGTGCATCTGCGTAACAGAGTATAAGATATGATGATAAAATATGCGAGGGAGAGAGTACACCTGGCTTTGCAAATCTGGAAATGGTATGTAAATTAAGCTCTGCATTTTATCTAAATACTCTACTTTAGGCCTGGTGAGGAAGAGCATGGTATGGGAGATATGCTAAAACAAATGACCCCAATTCTCCAGCTCTACCTTTTGGCTCTCGCAGTAGAGGTAAGATTTGGGAATTAAACCTGGCTAAACAAATACGTATCAGGTGAAACAGGCCTTGTTAAGGAATGTTCAAAATAGACTCCATCTTAAAAGCAACAGGGAATCACTGAATTTTAATAATGACAGTTCTAAGTTTTAAAAAGATGACTTTGAATGCATCATAAAGATTGAACTAAAAAGGGGGAAAATGAAATAGGGAACCTTGTTTAAGGAAGCTGTTGTGGGAATTCCAGGCAAGCAAAAATGGTGGCCTGAATTTAGGTACTGCCTATGGAAATAGAATTAAGTGGACTGGCTTGGAAATTTTTAAGGGTTTAATGACTAATGAATGAAAGAGAAGAATTTTAAAATGACTACTTGCTGGGTTGGGCAATTGGGAAGCTGGCAAAGTCAACCATTTAGGTTCTGATAATTATAAGAGTGAGCCAGGAGGCTGTTATTGCTAAGGAGAGAGATATTGGTGGCCTGAATGAGGGATTGACAATAAGTGCATGGATTTGAGAGAGATTTAGGAAGTAAAATCAACAAGACTTGGCAACTGCCTGATGTGAGGGATGTAAAGAAAGGAAAGAATCAAATATCCAACTTTCTGACTTAAATTCTGTGGTCACTGTGGTAGATTATTTAATGGCCATAAATTCCTCCTATCCTGATATGTATATTTCCATATACATATGAGGAGTATGTCACTCCTCCCATTTAGAAGTAGAGTCTGTTTCTCCATCCCTGAAATCTAGACTCGCCCTATGATTTGTTTTGACGAATACTGTGGGGTAGAAGTGATATATGTAATTTCAAAATATATGTAAAGCCTCCTGGGCTTCAGGTGGCATTGCAGCTTTTGCTCTTTAGGAGTGCTGCCCGGAGACTGCTATGAAAAGAAGCTGGGCTGGCCTATTGGAGGCCAAGAGATCACATGGAGGAGAACCAAGTTATCCTGGCTAACAGCACCAACTAAGAATGAAGCCATCTTGGACCCTGCAGTTCAGCTAGCTACTAGCTAGCTAAACAGAGCTGCATATATGAGCACAGGAAATCAACAGTTGAGGAACTGCTCAGCAGACCCACAGAATTATGAGAAATCCTTGTTATTTTAAGCCATTAAGTTTTGGGGTGGTTACACAGCAGTTGATAATTAAAGTGAAATGAGGGGAAGTCAACGTGAAATGTTATTCCTTATCTTTGCATGGTGGTGGACTCAAATTACCCAAGATAGGCAAAAAAACAAACAAACAAAACAAAAAACCACCCCCCCCAACACAAAAACCAACCTCCAGTAGAAAGTTCAGAGAGGGGTCTTTCAGTAATTTCTAAGGCACCAAATGCCTGAATAACAGAGTACCGTAATATTAATCAGAGAAGTAAAAAATCCACCTTTTAGGTATGGTTGCAAAAACAGGCAGGATCTTCAAACCTTTTTTTTTCTAATTTGACTTTTTATTGTATTTTTTGAGAGACAGAGCAGGAGCAAGGGTAGAGAGAGAGGGAGACATAGAATCCAAAGCAGGCTCCAGGCTGTCAGTACAGAGCCCGAAGGGTTTGAACGCAAGGACTCAAGATCATGACCAGAGCTGAAGTTGGACACTGAGCTACCTAGGTGCCCCAGGATCTTCAAACTCTTTGAGGAAAGTAAAGCAGGGGTGTTTATAGAAGCCTTCGGTATAGGTCCTAACTCCCTCAAACCTTGGATAAACCAATCAAACCAGGTCTCCTTGGAGAAAAATTTTCAGCAGGTTCAGAAAAATAAATACCTGAAGAATTACGTTGATTAATGAAGCATGTAAAGGCTCCCACAGTGCCTAGAAAAAAAAGTTATTCATTCACATAGCAAAACATGGACTGCAAGATTCTTGGGAGGAATTAATCAATATTAAGTTGTACCTAACCCAACAGAAAAATAAGACAAAATTAGCCCTATCCAGTTCAAAGATTGAGAACGCATCTGTTGTGTTAATGGAGAAAAACTAAATAAAAAAGTTAACACTGCCCGATGTTAAACGAGATGAAGGCTATCAATTTTAGAAAATCAATTAAAAAAATTGTGCTTTACCACGGAGTAGTTCCTTTAGTTGAAACGTCAAAAACCACAAATGGCACTAAAACGCACCCAACAGCACGTGAATAACGTATCAGAGATAAAAAGGTTTGTCTAACAGTGAATTAGACACCATTAACCATTCAGGGGAAAAAGTAAACAGAAAATGTACCCTGAACCAAAGACTTGGGGCTTTCTTCTAAGATTTAGGGAGCCTTGTCACAAGGAACGGTAGATAGTCCCTTGTATTTCGTCCATTTAAAAACAATCTTCATTCCTTTCCAAGGTCTATTGCCTCCCCAATACCCCCCCCCCGCCCCCCCCGCCTCACTGTGTGGTTTACAGACTGTTATTAGCTGGAGCTCTGCAAAAGAAGATAAATACTACTCAAGATATTCTGAAGTCAGGAGAAAGAACCGCTAGAAACCCGGGCGGGAAAGGAAAAACATCAAATCAGGAATGAAGCCACGTAGCATTCCGGCCACAGCGGTGGCTAAGGAAACCCAGACCTCCCACCCTCTTCAAGTGTGGCTCCCATTCAGTACTGAATGTTTCGTCTTCCTCAGAGCAATATCCCCCACTCGCGCCTAGGATGCCGCGGAGATGATCTTCACTCACCGCTTGAAGTACAGCCGCCAAGAGCAACCGCAGCCCAAACGCCGGCCCCAGCCATCCACCAGGCCCAGCCGCCATCGTTACCATCTTCCGTAGGTCTCCAACTGCCCAGAGGACCCCGCAGCTAGGGGCGTCCACTCCAGAGCCTGATCCAAAACAGGCTACTAATGGCCGTTGCCATCAAATCTCTTACTCTGCAGAGACGCGTATTACCTAAGGGTATATGGAAGCTTAAAGATGGTCGAATACCTTTATATTTCATATAAATATAAAGTCGCCGGGTCCTTTCGATAACCCCTATCAGGCATTCTCCTAAGCTCCCAAACTTATGAAGCTCCGCGTTCCTTCCTTTTATTCACGACATTTCGTCAAGCAGCCAAGAAGCTCCGCCTTTGGCAGTCTAGGCCTGCCTCCTTCTCCAAGTTTACCCAATCGAATGTCGCTTTGGTTGACACCTGCGGCAAAGGAAACCAACCGTAACACGAACCAAGAGCAAAGCTCCGGGGTTCTTCGGTCCAATAGGCACAACGGAACGGGAGCAGAGGGTGGAGCCTCTGGTTGCCGAGCAGCGTACGTGGATGCGTGCGCGTGGTGGCTGAGGGGGATGGGCAGGGGGCGGAGCCGAGGGCGGCGCAGCCGCAGCCGCAGCGCTGGCGGAGGAGCGCGCGGCCGCGAGCAAAGGAGGGAGGGAAGGAAGGAAGAGAAGGAGGCGGGCAGGCAGGCAAGCGCGGGGGTCGGGGACTGAGGCAGTAGAGAGAGGCGAGAGCCCGGCAGCCGCTTCGCGCAGTGTTTGCTGCGCGGGCTTTTGGAGGGGGCGACCGTTGAGTCGGTCCAGGAGAAGCGGGCACCGGCGGCGTTGGTGCTGGCGCCTGGGGGCGGGGGACTGGAGAGGCAAGAAGGGGGGTCGCTGCGGTGGTTCTCTAGCTGTCGCGCTCTCCTTGCCTTTCTCCCGGCTCGGTGGGCTTCCCCCGGCGTCTCACTCGCCTCCGGGGCCCCGCTCCCCGCCCCCCGCGGTATGTCTTGATCCCGAGCAGCGGGTTTCATGGGGCTCCTTAGGATTATGATGCCGCCCAAGTTGCAGCTGCTGGCGGTGGTGGCCTTCGCAGTGGCGATGCTCTTCTTGGAGAACCAAATCCAGAAACTGGAGGAGTCCCGATCGAAGCTAGGTAAGGAGCAGAGCTACTCGGGGCTGAGTGGTGTAGAAGGGGTCGGGCCAGGGAGGCATGGCAACCTGAGCAAGTGGGCTTTCGTCTAACCTGCGGTCTGGCTCGGGGGCAGGAAGCTGAAAGAGCTTGCAAAGAGAGCTGGGACTGGGGGCATCGAGAACACAAGCTCCAAGAAAGGTGTGAATTAAGCTTGAGTGGCGTGCTGTGCTCGCGAGGTCACGGGGCAGAGGTTGCTAGGGTGGGCTTTCCCGTGCCTAAGGGTTACCCAAAGTAAGCATTCCAAGGGGGAGACCGCTAAAGAAGACCGAACTCAGTAGGGAGCGGGAACTGCTGGAGGAGGCAGAAACGCTCAGCCTTGCGTGTTTTCTTGAGTCTGCCGAAAGCCCTGGCAGTGCCAGTCCAGGGGTGTGCTAATTGAGACGTTGGCACCTGGAGACAGATCTTTTGGGGATGGGGCGGTTCACGAAGGGATAGATGCTCAGAAATGGAGGGAGATACTGGGAATGATGGTGAGTAAAAGAAATACACTGTAGTGAGTTGCACTCTTGTGCTGGGGGCAGCAGGGGACCACACAACTGACGGGGGAAATAGGCTGCCAGGTAGGACAGGAAAGCAAATAAAAAGCTTTTCAATGAGGTACTGAAAGGAGGCATACAGGCATTTAAACTTTTTTCTTTTTTTAGTGGAGCTGAATTTTGTTAATATTTTGGGCTTAATAGGAATGTTGATGTACGTGGTTCCCGGCAATGTTGATGTAATGAATTTAGAAGAGGAGGGAACGCTAAAGGGGAATTATAGTGAGATTGAAGTTTGTGGAAGGAAAAGTAAGATTGTACAACAAATTAACCATATCCTTAAGTATCTTAAGGAGTTAACAGTGATTCCTTTAATGAGAGAAGAGGTCTCAAGTACAAAATGTTGGAGTATGAAGTTGTGAAAGACCAGAAAAATGTACAGATAATAGGTACTTTCAGATTAGTAAAGAACTTTGGCATTTGGTAGGAATTTTGGATGGATGTAGGGAGTGTTAAAAGAATGCGATACATTTTGATTAAAAAATGTACACGGCATTTAAAAATCAGCTCAAGAGGCTATAATTTGAATATGGAAAAGAAATGCAGTGTTTTTATGGGTACACTTTCACCTGTTGTTTTAAATACTTTTTGAGAAGCAAGCAATAAAATAGCAGCAGCAAAATCATTTAGACTGAGTAACAGCTAGATGCTGCTGTGGGTGATTATTAATATTAAGGAAAATGTATTAGCAATAATTGTTACAAGTATAGCTTCCTATTTGCAGTTTTGGCAGACTTTGCAGAAAGCCTTGGAAACATTTTGAAGAGCAGTCTATCAAAGAGCATCAGATAAATCTAACTGAAGTGCAACTAAAGTTGAAGGAGGAGCTAAGGATAATTCCAGTCCTGAACTCTAGGGTAAAATTATACAGTTTTGAAGAGAGATCACATTTATTTACCATGATTTTATTAATATGTATCTTGTATGATGGAAAAATTGTTCACCTTACATATTGAAGGTTGGCCAGTACAGTTTTCCTTTTTGTTTGGATACACTTCGCAGCATTCAGGGTCATATTCTGGCCTCTTTAATGACCCAGCTTTACAGAAAAAAAAATGACTCTAGGAGAAATTTGAAAGTTATATTAAAATTTAGATTTGTACTTATTCTTTGTTATATTGCTAGATTTCTTAGGCACATTACGCTGGTAAGGATAACCTCACTTTTTTATGTTCCTTTTTTGCCTCAGATTTTCTTCATAATACTTGAAAGTGAGTTCCATAGACACAACCTAAATTATTTTAAAAAGAGGATTATCTTAACATGTAGAAAGCCACGGGTAGAAAACAATGTGGTTTTTTTTCATTATATTTTGTAAGAAACCTTTAAATTCCATCAGAGGGAGTAAATATGGATCAAACCAAGTACTCAAAAATAAGCTAACAAGAGGAGCTCAGATACAAAACACTTGAAGGAACTAATAATAATGCTCTGGAGCTGCAAAAACATGGCAAATAAAATGTATAACTTTATATCACTAGTTTTTATTTTTTAAAAAGAAAAGTCTTATAAAAAGCAGTACTAAAACGGATGTTACCAGTTAGTAATCTTAGGGAAGGAATGCAGAGAAGGCATAGTTGATAATCAGACTCTGTACTAGGCACTTCCATACGGGATATTCTTATGTAATTTTCCAAAACACTATAGAAGACTATTTTTACAGATGTGGGAATAGGCTCAAAGGTTATATAGCTTGACCACAGAGCTAGTAGTGGCAGAGTCAGGATTGGAACCCAGGTTAAGTGTGATTCCACACCAAGTGCTTCTTTAATTAGACCAGCCTGCTTAGGGCTTTGTACTGACGCTACACTAAGATTTAGCAGTTTGAGTAGAATTTTTAAATGGTAATATCAATGTTTAATTGCGTTTATTGCTGAGAATGAATATAATTCTGAGAAAATCTAATTTCTGACACAAAGAAATTGGTTTACTGTAATGTCTGCTCCTTGTTTATATCCATATAATGAACATAATTATATTACCCAATGAAACGACTGCAAATAGTTTATTTCTGTTTTAGAAAAAAAAAAGCCTGTGGTTGTTTTCTGTAGGTGTAAAGCTTTCTGTTAGCTTATGCAAAAGTTATAAAATTTACACAGGCAAATCTATCAACTTAAGCCACTAAGTTTCTTCTGTTTCTTGAAGACTTTCCCCAACCAAGATTATATACATTCTCTAGATTTTGTTATAGTATTTTATAATTTTTATTTCTTACATTTAGTTCTTTAAAGCATTCATATATTTGTAGAGATTTATTGTAATTTCTCTCAATGAACAGCCACTTATGGCAAATATTAATAAATAATTCATTTCCCACTGTATGTTAGTTTTTTTTCACATAGTTCCTTTTTCATACATTAAATTTTTTTATGTTTTAGAATTGATTTTGAACTCCATGTTTTTTACTAATTTAGAGATTCTTTAAATCTCAAAGGACCTGTATATATACTTCAAGGTACCCATAAATTCCCTGAAATTATATGCACAGTTTTTATTAGATTTGTGAAGGCATATGAGATCCCCTTAATAGTGGGAATCACTGACTTGGAGTAGATGGTTTGTATTTAAGTGTGTTTTTTATTTCTTTGTTTTTAATATTAACATGCAGCTTGTGAGTTACATTTAGGATATGAACACATTAGTTAGGAGAAAAGGTCTTTGGGATGTTATGTTGAAGAACATAGTATTTAAGTCATTTTATTAAAATGTATACTTAATTTTTCTAATGTAACATGACATGGAATCAATGAAAACTGTTACTTAGCCTAGTATTTACTTAGCTGTTAGAGCTGCAATTTGTTGCTTTTACGAAGCGGTTTTTTCTAAATCTTCAGAGACACGTGTAGCTAATGCTGACTGATGGAACTGCAATGAAACCTTTGTTACATAAATATTAGAATTATATGCTTGATAATTTTATTGTCTATAGGGTCTAAGCATTTAAAATAATGTTTGTTGTTTGACTACTTCTAACACCACTATGTGAATTTACAAATACATTAGGATATAATCTTTTAAATGAGGACAGTAACTCAGAATGGATTGTGTAATCCTCTTCACTGGATGAAAATTATGTTACTCTCTATGTTCTTAAAATCCCCCTAAACTTATGAACTAATTCCGGGACTAAAGTTGATACTGTTCTTTGGAATTTGGTAGTATTTAAAGTGCCTGAAACCGTTCAGCGGTATCTGTAAAATGTTCCCAAGAATGATAGATTTCTCTACTTTTGCAAGTAGAAATTGTTTGCAAAACTCATGGTAGCTACTGTTTAGAGGACTTTGGATTAATTGGAATGCAGTTATTGTAGAATTGCTAATTAGTGCCTCACTTATGAGTCCTGGATAGGATATCTAGTGCCATAGAGTAGTCACTAGAAATAGTTGGTCTCAATTAAGGTAACCCCAGGATGTCTGCCTACTACTCCGTTAAGACTTCTAATAGCTTTTTGGTACCTAGTGGAGTTGGAATAAAAATGAATATTCAAACGCTGCTTCCCGAAAGACCACTTTTGAGCCATGGTCTTACACATATCTGGACTTTACAATCATGGTTCATTATAGCCTAATTATTTACAGTTTTCTACCCACCCACTAGTAACTGTGTTTATGTACTTTGCCTTTCTGCCTGTTAACTATGGATTAACTGCCTGTTAGGTCACTTGTGCACCTGATCCTGTTCCCTAACCTACAAGGCATGGTTCCAGAAGTTTTCCTTTGTTCTCCTATAATCATCATGTCTTCTCTTTCTGCTTGAATATTCTTAAGCAGAAATAGCCTATGAGCATGCAATTATTTCTCCCATCCAAAAACCAAAACAATACTTTCTCTTGACTCGCCTTTTCTCAGCCAACCTCTGTTCCATATTTTGGCTTCCCTTTGCAGTATAACTAAAAACTTGTCTTACTCCAATTGCCAAACTCACCAGTAATTTCTCTAAATCCTATGCTCAGTTTTTGGTCTTCATTTTATTTGACCTATCAGAATTTGACACAATTGATCACTTCCTCTTTTTTTGATAGATTTTCTTTACTTGGTTTTCAAGATACCATAATCTTGGTTTTCTTCCTACCTCATTGGTCACTTCTCTGAATCCCGTGTTGGATTCTCCTTTTCTCCTCAACCTCTTAGCATAAGAATAACCTTCTCTATTTACTCTTCTCTATTTACTCTCCCTTAGTTGGTGATTTATATGCTGACAATTTCCAAATATATAATTCTTTTTTTTTTTTGAAGGCACATTTTTTAAATAAATTTTTAAATTTACATCCTAGTTAGCATAGAGTGCAATAATGATTTCAGGAGTAGATTCCAGTGATTCATCCCTACGTATAACACCTAGTGCTCATCCCAACAAGTGTCTACCTTAATGCCCCTTACCCAATCAAATATATATTTCTAATTCAGGCTTATTTCCTAGTAATTTGGCTGCCCACTTGAATTTGTCTTTGAGTAATTAGTAGACATCTCAAGCTCAGTGTTTTCAAAATGGATCTTCTGATGTCTTTGTCCACTGCCTCATCCTAAATCTATTTTATCTTTTACCTTCCCTATCTCAGTCAGTTGATGGCAGCTGTATCCTTTCATTTGCCAGGGTTTTACTTGCCTTTTCTTTTTCTCACACACTGCATCTAATCTGTCAGAAAAATCTTGTTAACTTTATCTTCAAATATTTCTAGAATATAACTACTACTCAGCACTCGCACTGTTATCACCTTAGTTCAAGATACGTACCATCATCTCTTCCCTGGATTACTGCCATGTCTTAACTAGAATGCTTCCACGCTTGCCTTTCTACAGACTATTCTTAATATAACAGCTAGAGTGATCCTTTTAAAATGTAAATCAAATCATGTCACTCCTCTTTAGAAACTTCCTGATTTAGAGTGATGCTAACTCCTTTTAAAACAAAGCCCACAATTTTTTTTGACTAAACACAGTAAATGACTGTTTTTCCCATTCATATATTAAATGATCATTTTGGTGGATGGTTTTCCTTTACGTGGGTGATTGATTCAGGGTCTCAGGTACCTCCTGCCTTATAATTCTACCATCCAGTCTTTGGAAGTTTTCTGCTGTCATCCCTGGGTAGGGGCAAGAAAGGAGTGAGGAGCCCCCCTTTCTGAACTTTTTTGGCCTCTTGTATCCTCAGTTTATTGATGAAGACAATTCTTTATCCATATGCAAGGGGGGAGGTTGGGAAATGGGGTTTTTAGCTGGCAGTTACTTATCAGTTCCAACTGTGTATTATAGAAGAGGGCAGCATACATTTGAATTTTTTGAATTTCTTTGCATAAATCCTAAAATTTATTTATTTTGTTTTATGCCTCAACATATAAACTGTCTCAGTAAGTGTTCTATGTGAACGTGAAAAATGTATATTCTGTTGCTGTGGGGGTGGAACATACAGTAAATGTCAGGTCAAGTTGGTTGGTAAAGTTGTTCTATAGCCTTGATTTTCCTTCTGCGTACTTGTTCCATTAATTATGGAAAGAGGGGTTTTGAAGTCTCTGATAATAATTGTGAATTTGTCTATTTTCCCCTGAAGCTCTGTTACTTTCTGCTTCATGTATTTTGAGGTACTATGATTGGTACATAAACGTGTAGGAATGTCATGTCTTCTTGACTAATTAACCTCCTTTTCATTATGAGATGGCCCTTTTTATTCTTGGTAATATTCTTTGCTCTGAAACCTAGTTGGTCTGATTAGCCACTTCAGTTTTCTGTTGATTAGTGTAAGCATTGTAGATCTTTTCCCACTCTTGATATCAACTGGTTTGTATCTTTTTATTTAAAATGAATTTCTTGTAGGCGGTACATAGTTGGGGCTTTCATCCAATTTCATAATCCCCATTGTAAATAGTGGTGTTTAGAGCATTTACAGCTAATGTAATTATTGATATGATTTGGTTTACATTGCTGCATTACTATTTGTTTCTTATTTGTTGCATCTGTTCCATTTCCCTTTTTTGCTGCCTTCCTTAGGATTAACTGAGTATTTTGTTTATTCCATTTTATCTCATTTGTTGACTTACTACCAGTGCACTTTCTTGTGATTTTATTTTATTATTTTTTTTTGTGGTTGCTGTAGGGTTAATGGTATATATTATACTATGTTGTGTGTAAGAACCTTAATCATTATACTTCCATTTCCTCTCTCCTGGATTTTTGCTATTGTTATTATATATTTTACTTTTACATGTAAGTTCTATTATACATTATTTTATTTTAAACAGTTATCTTTTAAAGAGATTAAATGTTCCTGCTTTATATTTGGTCATTCATTCTCCATTCCCAGTGCTCTTCACTCCTTTGTGTAGATGCAGGTTTCATTTGGTACTATTTTGCTTAATCCTGAAGATTTTTTAAAAATTAGTTATACTGAAAGTCTGCTGGTGATGAAATCTTTTCACTTTTGTATGTCTGAAAAAGTCCCTAGTTGCCTTAGATATTTTTGATGGGTATAGAAATTCTAGGTTGACACATATTTTTGTTCTTTCAGTACCTTACAGATGTTCCATTGTCTTTTGGCTTATGTTGTTTCTTATGAGGCTGCCATCATTATTCTTTCTGTCCAGCTGTACATAGTGTCCTTTTTTTTCTTTTGACTGCTTTTAAGATTTTCACTAGGTTTTAAGTAACTAAAATGAGCCTTGCTGTAATTTTCTTCATGTTTTAGTATGTGTTGTATGTATGTATGTATGCATGTATGTATTTATTTATACTTCCAGAATTCTTTTTTTATTAATAATTTATTTATTTTTTAATTTGCATCCAAGTTAGCATATAGTACAACAATGATTTCAGGAGTAGATTACTTAATCCCCCTACCTATTTAGTCCATCCTCCTCCCACAACCTCTCCAGCAACCCTCTGTTTTCTATATTTAAGAGTCTCTTATGTTTTGTCCCCTTCCTTGTTTTTATATTATTTTTGCTTCTCTTCCCTTCTGTTCATCTGTTTAGTATCTTAAAGTCCTTATATGAGTGAAGTCATATATTTGTCTTTCTCTGAGTAATTTTGCTTAGCATAATACCCTCTAGTTCCATCCATGTAGTTGCAGATGGCAAGATTTCATTCTTTTTGATTGCCCAGTAATAGTATGTGTGTTATTTTTGTTAATATTGTTACAGTATATATAACAGTATTTTGCTTAACAGTAACTTTTAAAAAAATAGAAATTAAAAAAAATCTGGCTGTACTGTATAAACATCATAACTAAAATCCTACTGCAAAAAATGAATTCTTCTTTAGTCTTAAGAGAGTTGTAAACTCTACCCTATTTTTGTTCTTCAGAAAACAGCCTCGTGATTCATTAGAGCTATCTGTGGTTCTTTCAATTTCTTCTTCTTTTTTTTAATGTTTGTTTATTTCTGATGTGGGGCTTGATCCAACAAATTGTGGGATCATTACTTGAACTGAAACCAAGAGCTAGACGCCTAACCCACTGAGTCACCCAGGTACTCCTCTTTCAGTTTCTAAGGTGTGATGTAAAAGGACAATATCTTAAGTAGTCAGTGATGAGAAATACAATATTTTGAATATAGGGAAGAATGTTCGAGCTTTGAGTAAAATGAGTTATTGAATTAAAATAAATAAAATCCTCTTTCAACCATGCATTTGACTTAGTTGTTTTAGTTTTGTTCATGTCATACTGAAACTAGTTCAGCAGTTGGTTTTGACATGAAGATTCTTTTTTTTTTAACTTATTTTATTTTTGAGAAAGAGAGATAGAACAAGCAGGGAAGGGGCAGAGACAGAGGGGTACAGAGGATCTGAAGCAGGTTCTGTGCCGACAGCAGAGAGCTCAATGTGGGGCTCGAACTCGAGAACTGTGAGATCACAACCTGAGCTGAAATTGGGTGCTTAACCAACTGAGCCACCCAGGCACCCCAATGACATGAAGATTCTTGATCAAATATAACTGAGAAGTTTGTGATTATTTTGTATTTAAATTATTTTGTATTAAATCTACTTCTGATTGTCAGGATTTTTAATTTCACCATAGTATTGTTTTTTAACAAAACACACCCATCTCTAATAAAGTGTTGCATATTCCCTGTGTGCTATACAGCTTTGGCAGAAGGCCAGCGTAGCTCAATTGTTTCCTCCATAGAAGAGCTTATTAGAAAACCTGGCTTGACATGATCTTAAGGTATAGATTAACGGACAGCTTCTTCATTTTATTATATAGGATAGAATAAAACCCATTCACTGTTGTCCTTCACGTTTTGAAGATTAAAATAAAAGAAGCAAACACGCTTCTAATGATATTTTAGTGTCTCAAGATAGATTTCTCAGCAAGGAAAATTAGGGATGTGTGTGACTTTTGATCCTGAACTTGGGAATTATTATGATAGTCTCTCTCTGATTTGGGATGGACCTTTTCAGGAATGTGTGATTGATGAGATGCCATAGAGTGCGCTTTTTGTTTTGTCCTAGGTTGGAGCCCTAACTAATTAAGCCTGTGACTAGCTACCATCTAATCTAACTCATGACACTCTGACTTCCTTTTGGTCTTTTTTTTTTTTAAGTTTGTTTGTTTGTTTATTTATTTATGTTGAGAGAATGCACAAGCTGGGGAGGGGCAGAGAGAGAATCCCAAGCAGGCTCGCACCTTCAGTGCAGTGCCAGACACAGAGCTTGAACTCAGGAATCCTGAGATTGTGACCTGAGGCGAAACTAGGGAGTCAGATGCTTAACCGACTGAGCCACCCCAGGCGCCCCTGCTTTGGTCTTTTTTTTTTCTTACTTGACTTGAATTTCTTCCTTCTTTACCATTGTGCCCATGTTTCTTCAGTGGTTTTCTGCTTCTCCCACTAGTGGCAAGCCTCATGACCTCTGAACCTTCATCTGTAACAGACAATAATAATAACTAACATTTATTGAATACTTATTGTAAACTAGAGATACTTTAAGTGTTTTATCTGTATAACTGCATGTAATAAAAATGGTGCTTACTTCTGTTCTCAGAGTGGGAAGATAAAATGCTCTTCAAATGATATAATGAAAATGTTTGTAAACTATAAAAACTACAGTTATAAATTTTTAATAATAATAATATATTTACTTTCTCTTTGTTGCTGTTGTCTTTTAGTGTAATGTAGTTTTGAGTTTACATTGTTTTTTGTTTTTTGTTTTTTGTTTTTGCTGCTGTCGGCTTTTGCCCACCGCCCTACCTACCCAGTGCCTATACCCAGGATTATAGTCATCTGATATATAAATCAAATGATGATGTTACAGGAGTTAAAGTTTTCACATTCAGGCTGTTTTTTTCCTCCTAGGAAGGAGTAAAAATCACTGGCAGTTCATATTATTGTTCCTAAAAATAGACATCTATTTACTTTCATAAAAATTATAGAAAAGCCCTTTATAACATGACTAAAGTTTCTTCAGTCTTTCTTCCTAATTTTTGCCAAGTTGGCAGTTTAAGGATAGATTTTTATAAAATGCACATTAAATTTGAATTGTGACAGGAATTTCTGTGTGTGTTTGTGTAAAATAGTTCTTTAGCTTCTAAATAATTTTTTTAAGTGTTGATAGTCAAATTAGTAGAGGGAGAAAGAACCTAAGTCTATTTCTCCACTATGGAACAAGTTTTATGTGATAGTTCCTTTATTGTCAATATTACCACAATGATTCATTGTCATATTCTCAAATACAAGGGAAAAAATGTGTTTTGTATCCTTTAATTTAGGAATTTCAACTTTTTCTTATTTTTTATTTGATTGTATTTATAGCTTTAATGCTGGGATTATGAGAATCTCAAAGAACAGAATTCTTGACTCTTACACAGCATCAGAGGCTTTTCAACCTTCAACTACACTTAAATAGAATGCTTCAGCTTCTGAGGTAAATTTTGGAATGGTAGCATATTTGCTGCCTTTTCTTTAGGGAATCAGGGAAGCATTCCATACTTGCATTTGATTACACAATAAAAGCAAAGTGGGAACCTCTTAATAATTTAGTAATGACAAAGATTGGGAAAATTGGGCATCTAATCATGAGGTTATAATATTATAGCATAAATGCTTTGTGATAATGCTCTGTGATTTAAGGTTGTTTTCACTGTAAAATCCATTAAGGTAGAACCATATATGTATTGATTATTTAACTGCATTTTGACAGAGAATTTAAGACCATGTTGATTATTTAGAAAAAGATTATTTATGGTATGTAAATAATCTTTTTATTCAGTTTTTAATTTAAGAAAATCTGATAAAATGGTTTGTAACTTATTCACGTAGCCATGATGGCTAAGAAAAGTATGGATTCAGTTGGCATTTTTAAGCTACAGTTTTCAAATAGGATTTAAAATAAGTATTGTTAGATTAACATTAAAGGCTAAAAAGAAATTGCCAGTGCTTAAATGAAAGATAGTTTTGAGGAGAGCTGTTGCTTTTATTTTTAATATTTTTAAATCATTTTTTATTATTTATTTATTTTTTCTTATTATTCCTCTGTTTATTCATGGTATAGTACATACAGTTTTACTTTACTGACTTATTTTATAGTCCAAGCAGTAGCAACCTAATTATCTTGGATGGGGATGAAAATATTTCTGAATAAATAAAGTGATGCACAGAAAGTCATACAACATTTTGTTTTAGGTTAGGATCATGATCAAATATATAAACTTAAGATTTATAAAATTAAGATTGTTGATTTAATAAGTAGCAATGCCTAATAGTCATTTTTCTTTATTAGAACAGCATTAATGATAGGAAATAAGTAAGGTAGTTACTAAAGGCACAAGTACTGTGAGTCATAATAAGTGGGAGCTCTTTTCAAGGGAGGAGACCGAAGAGGGCAGGAAAAGTGTAACAATCTAGGTTAAGTTAAAATGGTTCACCTGTCTTCCTTAAAAGCTTCTGAGCGTAGTTCTGAAGGAAGTAATGCAGTTATGGTATGCTTATAATAGGACGCAATAATAATATTATTTGTCAAAGTAGTGACCTTGAGAAAGTTATACATTAAAAATAATGTAGTTGCTAAAAATATTTTTGGAACTGTATGGAATTGGAGTTAGAACTTTTAAAACTACACAAGATCATTTTTATTTCTTTATGGATATAGTTTAAAATTATAATTTAAAAATTTAAATTATAGGGGTGCCCGGCTGGCTCAGTCAGAGGAGCATGCGACTCTTCATCTCGGGGTTGAGTTCAAGCCCCATAGTAGGTGTAGTGATTGCTTACAAATAAAATCTTAAAAATGTTTAAATTATACAAGTAATTATAGATTATTTGGATAAAGGGGAAAGAAAAGGTAATCCTTATTACACATACTAACAAGTCTTTGCAAGTTTCTTTAATGTAGGTTTCTTAGATAAAAGTGATTATAATATTTTATCTTTTCATTTAACATCAGATCATAAACATTTTCCTAGGTTGCTATCATAATAGCTAACATAACAGTGTAATGATAAGCTCTCTTTTGAAGAGGGGAAATAGACTTATTAGGGTTTTAGCCTTTCATTATGGTAAACTACAAAGTAACCACTTGTACTGATTTTGTTTCATTTAGCTGTAATACTCTAGAATATTTATTTTTATTTTTTTAAGGTTTTTAAAATTTTTTTTTTATTTTTGAGAGAGAGACAGCATGAGTGGGGACGAAGGGAGCAGAGGGAGAGAAAGAGAGAATCCCAAGCAAGCTCTGTCAGCATGGAGCCCAAAGCAGGGCTCAAACTCACGAAAACCTTGAGATCATGACCTGAGCCGAAACCAAGAGTTGGACGTTTAACCAACTGAGCCACCCAGGCACCCCAATTCTAGAATATTTATAATAAGATATGAGTTTCAGAACCTCCTTAGTTGGATTAAAATTTAAAATCCCAATCTAGGATGCATTTGACTTTATTCTGCTTTCCCTCGTGAGTTTCATCCAGCGTGGATTCAAGTTTCGTGAGGCCTCAAACTTTTATAATTTCTGGGGTCCTTTTTAAGGAAAAAAAAGTACAAAATTATGGATATAAAATCATGCCTATGACTTTTGATTGGGACCATGTCAAGTGTATGAACTGAAAGTTTAAACTTTATTAGCTTTATAGTGTAAATCCATGTGTGATTCCATCCTTCTGATGCCTCATGATACTCAAAGTCCAAGAAGGAAAGTGCTCTCTGATATACTAAAGAACTATTCTTTGTTTTTCTTTAAAGCAAATTTTATGTCTCTTCATCTGTACATTTCTTTCTCTATACCTACACCCTAGCCCTTTTAATTGTGAATATTTGGTTTGCGAAACATTTAGATGAAGTTATAAAACATGGTTGATGTTGGAGATAACTGCTTTGGTCTGGGGAACAGATAATTAATATACCCACCCTCCGCCCTGTTGAATTCTTTACCGATTGAACAAATACATAAGGAAATCAGATGGAGATCAGAAATTTGCAGGTGGAGATCAGAATTTTGGTTGGATAAAGCTGGATTGGAAGGTTTGGTGTAGATATGTCCCCACAATGGCCTTCCCAGTGCTTCATCTCTGATTAAGATTTATCCAGCCATTTACTGCTGTAGACAACTGCAGTCCTCTTGCCAAAGGGCCTGAATGCATACATTCCTTTAAGTCTATAACACAGAGCAGCAAAAACTGTGCATCTGCAGATGAAGACTGGCTCTAAATGGGAAGGAACCTATGTAACACTGAACAGAGCATGCCCAGTTCCATCTCCCAAATTCACTAGAGGTCTTTTACTTTCTCCCTCCCCACACTGTTTTTTGTTTTTTTTTTTTAAGGTATTAAAATAAAGGAATTAAGACTATTAACAACTTTCCTTAGATAGTAATTGGCTTTTAGTTTGGTTCATGGTATTTTTATGTATGCCATAGATGGTGGTTTTGAAATAGTTAAAATTATTCATCTTTTAGGGTTTTTGCCTTTGGTTATATATATATTTAAGTAAAGATGTATATATGTATATAATTCTATCTAAGTGTGTATGTGCTTAATGCTATTTTATTTTTATTCTTTCTGTAAGAGTTTTCATTCTTTATATAAACCTTGTTGCTAATACTTAACATTTTTTATCTCTGAAGAAGTTTTAACATTTCTTGCAGGCAGGTCTGCTGGTAACAAATTCCCTTAATTTTTGTTTGTCTGAGAAAATCTTGATTTGTCCTTCACCTTTGAAGGATCATTTTGCTGGGATGCAGAATTCTTCGTTGGTGGTTTTTTTTTTTTTTTCCTTTCAACACTTTAAAAATATTTTACTTCAGTCACTTCTTGCTTTCATGGTTTCTGAAGAGGATTGTGATGTAATTCTTAACTGTGTTCTTTTAGGTAAGGTGTTATTTCCTCTGGTTTCCTTCAAGATTTTCTCTGTCTTTGCTCTTCTGTAGTTTGACAGTGATATGCCTAAGTGTAGATATTTTCAGTATTCTGTTTCATGGTGTCTGAGCTTTATGGATCTGTGATTTGGTATCTGTTATTTTGGAAAATTTTCAGCCATTATTACTTCAAATTTCTTCTGTAGTTTTGTTTTCCTCTTCTAATATTCCCATTATGCATATGTTACACATTTTGTGATCATCCCACAGTTCTTGGATACTCTGGGGTTTTTTTTGTTTGTTATTTTTTTTTTTTTCTCTTAGGTTTTCAGTTTGGGAATTCGTAGTAACATGTCTTCAAGATCACTGATTCCTTTCTTGGCTGTGTCCCATCTACTGATGAACCCATCGAAGGCATTTATTTCTGTTACAGTGTTAATGGTAATTTATCTTTGTTGTTTTCCTTTGGTTCCTTCTTAGGGTTTCCATATCCCTGCTTACATTACCCACCTGTTCCTTCATGGTGTCCACTTTTTCCATTGAAGCCCCAGTATATTTATTATAATATTAAATTCTCAGATATGGTAATTCTAAAAATATCTGTTATATCTGAGCCTGGTTCTGATGCTTGAAAATTTGAAATTAAAGTGTACATAGACTTTTCTGTATGACCATAGGGGTATTTTCTAGCACCATTGCTTAATTTTTTAAATGAGAATCTTCTTTCCCAATACATAAAATATCAATCACTTTCAATTAAGTTGCTGTGAATAATTCCTCCTGTCCATTTCTGTTAAGCTTTTTCATTCTTTTCCCAGTTGAGTTCTTTATACTCACACTCTTTTGACAGGGCTTTTTTTTTTTTTTTTTTTCCCCTTGGAAGGCAAGGACTCCCTATGTAGCTTTTGTGATAGCCCAGTTATGAAAAACAGTGGGATAAATGTTCACATTATAACTTCCTTTTATTGGCTTAGGTGGTGTGGATTAGTAGGAAAGCAAAAACAAAAAACAGTGAACACTGGCAAGCGTTCAGGTATTTCTTTTGTATCATTCACCTTGGCTCCAATCAGGGACTGCTTATGAGTAAGTTTTCTCAGCCTTAGAAATAAGGAGTTGAGAATAATGTGTGGCTAACTGATTAGTATCCACCTCAGAGAGGTGTTGACAGAGAAATGTCAAAACAGTATAAATGCAAACTATTATGATAAAAGCTGTTCTGAAAAAAAAAAAGAAATTGAACTTGTAGAAGAATCTTTAAGGGAGAGATTGGATTTGAGTTTCTGTATGGTCTTTATTTCTGAATACTAATTAATTCTTGAGCATATGTAAAACTTCTAAGTGTTTTTTTTTTTTTTAAAGTTGTGAAGTGTTTATGCAAATAGGTTCAATTTAAATTTCTTGCCACATAAAATGTGTAGGAGGGCTTCTTGAGGTTTGCTTTCAGACTAGGTGTTTTCTCATTGATAGGGCTGAACCATTTTCATCATTAGCTTTTGTACTTTTATTTTCTTTAAGAACAAGAGTTAAAATGTAAGTCCTTAGGAAAAATAAATGTTTCATGTCACACTTATTTCAGGGTACAGACTAGTTGCAGCTCTATGAAATAATTAGTTGTAAAAGGTGTTTCCATTTCTCCCAGATCTGTGGGTTATTTCTTATTTGTTCAATTTGTTGACTTTGTTCTTGTGATGGAAAAATTAATTTGAGCTGAAGTATGTCAGGATCACTTAGGAAAAAGTTACTGTGTGTTGTGCCACAAAAAAAAGACTACTTGGTTTTTTTGCTCCATATCATATATGTGCTTGCATTTTCTGTTTGTGGAATAGTGAATCAAGTTTATACTGTTAGAATCTTTCATGATTCTCAACGTTAGTAACTTGCTAGAGTCACCTCAGAAGCTTTTGAAATGGTGCTGGCTGGGTCTCACCCTCTAAAGATTGATTTGATCGGTTTGGGGTGTGGCCTGGGCTTCATTTCCCTGGGTGATTCTCCTGTGCAGCTAAGGTTGGAAGCCTCTGTTCTAGAGACTCAGACTGAATCTACTTATTTTAAACATATGCTGATGTTTTTTTTAAAATTAGCTCCTAAAAATTCTTGTCATAGTTACTATTATGAATATTTTAAATTATGTTTTTGAGTTTATTTACCATGGTCACCTTCAAATGAGCATTGTTGATGCTACCTGTATCTGCAAGTTTACCGGATTTGGTCAAAAGATTAAAAGGCTTAACAGTTAAATTACTTTCAAAATATAATAAAAACATAAGTAGAAAAATACTGGGGTTGTTTTGGGGTGGGTTTGTTTCATAACTTCTGTAATTCAGGGGATGAATATAGTCCCCGTTAGTACATTTGCTGTCAGCTATACATTTTCACAAGGTGTTTTGTAAATCCGTCAAATGTATTTTAGTTCATCCTTTTTCTCTCATTTTCAAAATTGGAACAGAGATTTTTGAAGTTGTATGTGCAAATGTTATTAAAATAGCTTCATGATTCTAATAATACTTAATTACTATTTACTAAAGCTGCATGTTTAAGAGCTGCTTTAGGTGACTTCATGTAGGTTTCTAAATTTGATAGGCTATGATAGGAAGGCCAATTAGATCTAAACTGACATTTAATCTTCTATTCAGAGCAGCTGATGTTACTTGGGGAATGGTGACTGTCTTATTTCAGCATGTTTGAGTATGGGAAAATTTACTAAACCAACATATTTCATATGACTTTGGAAAATGATGACTAATAAAAACACACTGGAAGGTAGATAAGCTGTTCACACACTGGTCGAAGGTATGTGACCCAAGCATCTGTAATCTGCTGTAGAATTGGAAAAAGATGATATTAACGATAATTTTAGAAGCATCTCCATGGGCAGTTATTGATCCAGGCTGATTGATTCTTAGAAAAATTACATCATAGTTCGTATTGGGTGCTTGCCTGTTTCTGGAGTCTTTCCTACCCTGTCTGTTGTGCTGCGACACTGTTCCTCCCAGTCACTTTCTATAAAGTGTCTGGCCTATGAAATGTATAATATTCCCTAAATTTCTTCTCTCTTTGTAACCAAAATTTCTCTTAGCCATAGAGTTTTTACTGGAGGTGAGGGGTAGGAATGATGGGTTGAGAGAGAAAACAATTCATGAAATTTTCCCCCTAACCATATATTTACCTTATAGCCTGTATACCCACCATTTGGCCTTAAGTATTAATGTATTTCCACATTTATAATAAAACATTACAGGTATGTCAAAGCCTCTGGTATTTCTAACTGAACCCATTTCCCTCTTTTCCTCTGCATGGATAACCACTGTGTGGATTATTTTTTTTCCAAAAATTTTTCATAAACCAAATCAATCTCTTAAGTAATAAATCAAAATGAGGGAAATTTGAGAGGGAAATGTTTATTTTTTTAATTTTTATTTATTTATTTTTTAATTTACATCCAAGTTAGTTAGCATATAGTGCAACAATGATTTCAGGAGTAGATTCCTTAATGCCCCTTATCCATTTAGCCCATCCCCCCTCCCACAAACCCTCCAGTAACCCTCTGTTTGTTTTCTCTCGATATATATTTTTTAAATCTTTATTTATTTTTGAAAGAGAGAGGGACAGAGTCCAAGCAGGGGAGGAACAGAGAGAGAGGGAGACACAGACTTTGAAGCAGACTCCAGGCTCCGAGCCATCAGCACAGAGCCCGACGTGGGGCTCGAACTCACCAACTGCAAGATCATGTCCTGAACCAAAGTTGGACGCTTAACTGACTGAGCCACCTAGGCACCCCTGTTCTCTATATTTAAGAGTCTCTTTTGTTTTGTCCCCCTCCCTGTTTTTATATTATGTTTGCTTCCCTTATGTTCATCTGTTTTGTATCTTAAATTCCTCATATAAGTGAGGTCATATGATGTTTGTCTTTCTCTGACTGACCAATTTCGCTTAGTATAATACCCCCTAGTTCCATCCATGTAGTTGCAAATGGCAAGATTTTGTTCTTTTTGATTGCCAAGTGGTACTCCACTTGTATGTATATACCACATCTTTATCCATTCATCCGTCGACGGACGTTTGGACTCTTTCCATACTTTGGCTATTGTCCATAGGGCTGCTTGCTATAAACATTTGGGTACATGTTCTCCTTCGAAACAGCACACCTGTATCCCTTGGATAAATACCTAGTAGTGCAATTGCTGGGTCGTAGAGTAGTTCTATTTTTAGTTTTTTGAGGAACCTCCATGCTGTTTATTGTTTTCCATAGTGGGGGAGGGAAATGTTTATGAGCAGAAACTTGATACCCCACTTAGAGGTTATTTTTAGTGATAAAACCAATTCTGCCACTAGATTTTTTTCATCCTTCTGAATCTGAATGTTCTGTACTGGTTGTTTAGAGACTTTCCTGTTAAAAACTCGTAAAAAAGCTTGTGAACATAGCCTGTAAGGGGACACAGAGGATTAATTCTACTTTGTTAAAATCTAGTAATGTGTGTCAAAATGTGATTATGGCTTGTTGACAAGGAACCATTGGATGAACAGAATTCAGTGTTTATGGGACTAGGTTGTTGGCAGGCACAATTAACAGTGCCAGCATCACCATAACCAGCCAACTCTTTTATCTCTGTCAAATAAGAGATCAGTCCCTTTAAGTTTTAGATAATGAATAGAATTCATTTAGACTGTAATTTACAGTGCACAGCTGAAATAATTTATTGTTGATTAGATTATCCTGATAATGCTATTCTATTTGGTTCACATGAAAAGGGCTGAAGTAATGCAGAAGAAGGTAAAACAAAGATTATAAACCTTTTTAGAATTCAAAAATGTAAGTAAAATTATTTCAGAATTAATGGAAATATTTTGCATTATTTCTAAGAAAATAAACTTTTTGGAAGACTTTTCCTGTGGCTCTCGTTTAGCTGTTTGTGGGAAATGAGAAAGGATCCATGTATGGGTTAGAGATAGATTTCCTGCTTTAAGCTGAGGCAGTGAATAGCCTCTTCTCTACTCCCTGCTCCCCCAGCCCCCATGCATCTCTCTAAGAAGAACTACACTTCTCTTCATTATTAAGGTGAGGTTAGCATCACACTCCATTTACTTAAAATGACAACAAAACGACCTTTCTTGCTTCCACTCTTCCTGCCCCTGAATTCGTTTCCCTTTAGAGCTCTGCTTTGGTTAGTCCTTAATATTTCCTTATCTCCTAGGCTTGAAAGCTGGGAGTGATTCTTGACTCTTTCCCTTAATGTATAGTCAATCACCAAACTTCCTGGATTCTGTTCTTTCTCTTTTAGGCTTACTACAGGCTTACTGTAAGCTTTTCATTTCAAACAAGCATGAGATGTTTGAGGGTTCTTCCAACTTTAAAATACTACATGACCTTTACAATCTAAAATTAAATGTTAGAATGTCATATTAAAGGCTTGTTGAAGGAATATTAATAATAAATTTTGAACAAAAGTACTGATTTTAGATCAGACTCCTCTAAAAGGATTCTAAAAATTGAAAATAAGACATTTAGAACTTTGTGCTTAGTGTGAAGTCTTGGTATTAATGTTACATGTGAATCATTGAATATTAATAAGGTTTAAATGTCTGATACTGAACTTTGTATCTCATTTTTTTCTGGAGAGAAAACTTTGAGTTCTTATTGAAGAGAGAAGAGTAAATTTACTCTAATATTATATTGACCAACATCTGGGCAAATGGGAGGACCTGGTCCCCAAGGAAAAAAGGTTTTAATTGAAAATTTTTATTTCTGAAGTCCTCTTTCAGAGGATTTCAAAAGTCACTTTGAAAGATCTATAGTGTGTTGTTCATTTCCTTTGGGGATCATACACCGTGAAAAGAGACTATTGGTTTGGTCTCTTTATGAGAGAATTATGAAAGAATTTATTTGATAGGGGAAGATTTCTGTGAGAGTCTAAACAAAGTTTTGAGGACGTTAGCTTTTGAGGATTTGACTTTTGAGGTAGAGTGGGTGGTTAAATTTGAGTAAATTAGAAAATATTAAAGGCCAGAATGACATAAAGATTTTTGACTTAGTGATTAAAAAAATGAAACTTTAGGGGTACCTGGGTGGCTCAGTTGGTTAAGCGTCCGACTTTGGCTCAGGTCATGATCGTGTAGTTCATGAGTTCAAGCCCTGTGTAGTACTCTGTGCTGACCGCTCAGAGCCTGCAGCCTGCTTCGGATTCTGTCTCCCTCCCTGTCTGTTCCTCCCTGCTCGCACTCTTGTCTCTCTCTTTCTCTTTCACTCAAAAATAAACATAAAAAAATTTTTTTTTTTTAAATGAAGCATTAGTGAAAGTTGACATATATTTCTAAGTGGCATTTTGATAATTTAGGTTTTTTTGTTTTAAATGGTGGAAAGCATATTTACTTGAAGGCTATAAAGGCTGTTTTGGGCCTTTTTCTCTAATGTAGCTAACCTAGTTCCTGAACCTGCAAAGAAGGGTGAAAAATGGTATTTTTAAATTCTCAGACTTGTTTCCTTATGTTCATTAACTCAGATAGTCATGAAGGAACTCCACTGGATACTGGATATTTTGCTGTCTTCGCCCCACTTTTGTTACAAGTGTAGCTTCAAAATGATCTATTCCTTTGGCTTATTTCTAATGTTCGGACTGCTAGTTTCTTCCTTCTAAAAAGCCAGCACCTGTTATCTCTTATAGCTTTCTAAATTTTCTTGGGAATTAATAATTTGTTTCCCTTTGAGCACCAGCTGCAAGCACCAGCATTCTGACTGACTTTCTGAGAGGAGTAGGTGTTTGAAGTTCCTTTGAAGGAGAATGGAATTTGATCAAGGATTTTAAGAATGGATAGGAATTTGACAGGGGAAATTCAGGCAGAGTATGGCATGATCAAAGGTATGAAAGTGGAGGCACGTACAGTATATTCAACATATGGGATGTGACATGGCATAGTAAAAATGTACAGTATTGTTAGGATATAGGAGGGGATACCATTGGGAAGATAAGGAAAAGATTGTAGAACTCTGTGAGTTCCAGGTCATTTAGTAATATTATCTATCACTTATTGACTACCTACTATGTATTCAAGTCTGTGTTAAGCCCTTTATGAAATAATCTCATTTAATTCTTACAAACAACTATCCTACGTGGCAGGTAATATCCTCTGAAGAAAGTGGGGCTTAGGTTAAATACGTTGATAAGACTCAAAGAGCTAATAAGTTAGATTTGAATCCATATCTCTCTTATGATATGTTGCCATCATAGGCCTTTCTAGCTAATTAAAATTGCTTTGTAGTGACCTGTAGATTTTATACAAGAAATGTGCAGTGGTCTTGAACTTCGTTCTCACAAACTAGACAGTTACTGTTACATTGGACTGAGTGAAGAGCCATGATTATTAATGTACCAAGCTTCAGAAGAACTTTAAATATAAATTTGCTAGTACAGGGTCATGAACCGATGGCCCCAAAGAGAAGAATGTGTTTATTTTGGATAACAAAATAATTTCTTGATATCCAAGACTTTTTAAAATAATAGAAAGCCTCTGGGACAAATGCTCCAAACTGTATGTTCATGGAGACGCTCATCACTCTGTCTAGGCTTTAAGTATTTGACAATTTAGGTCTGGGGCTGAAAGCATCTGGTTTTACTAATGTGGCTATGTACCTTTTGTCTTCTTGATTTTAGAAGCTGATTCATATGTGTGTTTTAATTTTTTCTAACCCAGAAGTGGCATTCTTTATATTTTAAAGGAATGCCAAACAAGTATTTTTGTTATTGTTGGAGCAGGTGAAGGATTTCCTTTGAACCACAGCAATTTTAGTAACTGATAGCATGAGAATTAAAGAACTTTGGAGTTGAAGTTACTAATAAGTAATTGTCTACTAAATTCTTCTTGTACAGGTAAGGCAAATGAAGCAAGGAATTAGATGATGTGGCTGCAGTTACTTAATTTGAGGCTATTAGAGCTAAAGCACTTTTTACCAAACTGCGTTACCCCAGTGCAGCTAGCTGCCCTCTTATATATGTAGACCACAGCCGTAACCGTCAGAGTCTCTTACTGATTATGAGGCTGGCCTCCTAAAGCAATGGTCTTATCTGGTTGAGATATATCTTCTGGGAATCTTTCACAAAATACATGTACTTTTCCTTCTTTGAAAACCACTTGGCTAAAGAACCCATCATATGAAGAGCATCTTTAACCATTAAGTGTAGGCCCTGTGTCTATAAAACATGCAGAATATTCTTGTGTTTTGGAAAAATATGTCTGAAAACAGGCAGCTTAATAACCTAATGACAGCATTGCAGGTGGATACCATAAAGTTATCCTTTCCAGTGTTCACAAAAGACATCCATATATGTTCTGGAAAACTGTAAGTAAAAAAAAAAAAAAAAAAAAAAAGATTTGTGTTATATTTGATTCTTCCACATGATTACTTATACGTATATATGAATTCTGAGATTTTATTTTAAGCCAGCAAGTTAGAGTGCCATAGTTTCTTGGATGCTGGTAAGAAGACGTGAGTATCAGCATTTTGTACCAGTTTCCTGAGCGCCACCTGGCATAGGGCGGCATGAAGTGAGCTGGATGACAACTGCACACCAGTGAGGTGTGTTACTGCAGAGCAGCCCTGAGTTTAGGGAGCATGAGTGTTTGCTCCAGAAGGACACATTATTTCTGTCTTCTAAGGCCATTGCTTTACAGCTGCCCTTGAAAAAGTAGTCTCGACCAAACAGCGGTCACTGCCTCTGCTCGCAGAGCATGCAGAAATGTGATAGGCCAGTGGAAAATTGCCTCCTAGTAGGCATTGTATTATATTAGACAAACTAGACCATTGTTTATTCTCAATCTAAATGAAATATGTTAAAAAATAAACAGGGTGTCAGGAGTGTGACCTCTGTGCGCTTTGTTTTTATTTCGAGAAAAAATCCTTTCGTTTGCGTATTACATACCCCTGCGAGTATAGTAACATGAAAACTAACTTCCTTAGTTTTGATGTTGGGTATTCTGTTTAACTGAATTTTCTCTTAAGATATTCAAATTCCTGTATGCTGAAAGAACATACCCTGTCCCTTTATTTCCCTTCCCTGTTTTTACTTCAGACCATTTTTCCTGTGTTGTTTTGTTTCAGCAGATGCTTAAGAGTGTGCCCGTCATAGACAAGGTACTGTGTGCTAGCTTTATATATAGATATGAAAGATTGTCCTTTATTTGGGGTTGTTACATGCCAGACATTTTAGTTTTTATTTAATTCCCACACCATTCTGTGCAAATTGAGGGAAGCAGACAGTGTAGGCTAAAGGGTATTCCTGGGCGAGTGGACAACATATACACAAGGTTTGGAGAAGATAGGAAATAGACACTAAAGGCCATCCTAAGAAGAGCAACAACATATGTTGAAGGTCTAGAAGAAAGAATATAGAATTGCGTACTTCATGATACTGATACTAAACTCCTTTTTAAACTAAAGTTCCAAATGTAAACTGTTGAGGATTTTGCAAATTATACTCGATCAGGGAGTAAAGTTCTGATTTTATGGATCTCAGTGGTTGTGTTTATCATGTATGAAACCTTCCATGCAGACTTTTCGAATCTCTTTTGAGGAGGAGAAGAGGAGTGGGAAATATTTCACCATGGATCTTAGAATGTTAGAATGCTACAGAATCAAAGGCATCAGTGTGTGCAGGAAACTCCTTGTGAGTTTCCTGTTTAAAGCATAGTTTTCTTTCTTGAGTAGTTATGTATCAGTAATAACATTTTCAAAATACCCTTATTTAACTAGACTTGGGTATTTGTTTATTGACCAGGATTGTGGGTTTTACATTTGAAAAACTTACCACTTGATCCAGTCACAGTATGGTCCATATTCTTAAGCTGTCCATGAAATTAGGAATTAAATAAGGTTTTCCCTCTGCCATTTCTTTTTAATCCGAATAGTAAAGGTGGTGGTAATTTTTTAAAAAGTCTACCAATTAGAGTTGTTTTACTCTGGTATTAAAAATTTTAGTGTATTAAAATACAGATGCAATTAATAGTTTAATGGACCCTAGCCTTTCTAAATGTATTTTGTTCAAAAGAACTATGCTCTAATTACATGGGTAATTTCCTTATGAAACATTTCTTGAAATGGTATACTCTTGATTAGAAGGTCATAGGACTAAATGAGAATACCTGTAAAGCATCTTATGTAAAATTCGGCATTTAGAAAGCTCTTAAATGAGAGTTACTACTTCTTTTACCATATTATTATTTTTTAAAGCTGCTTTTTTTTTTAATGTTTATTTTTGAGGTCTAGAGAGCTTGCACGCTTGTGTGAGTTGGGGAGGGGCAGAGAGAGAGGGAGACAGGATCCAAAGCAGGTTCCGCACTGTCAGCACAGAGCCCTGTGAGGGGCTTGAACTCATGAACCATGAGATCATGACCTGACCTGGAGCTGGATACTTAACCGACTGAGCCACCCAGTGGCAAGCTATCCTAGAAAATGACGATACGGATTTTAAAACGGAGATTCTCTAAACCTGTGTTGTTCAATACAGTACCAATAAGCCAAATGTGGTTATTTCAGTTGAAATGAAAAATTCTGTTCCTTGGTCCTACCAGCCACCTTTCAAGTGCTCAATAGCTGTGTGTGGCTAATAGCTACTGCTGATGGTGTAGAACATTTTCATCTTTGCAGAATGTTGAATTGGACAGTGCTATTCTGAGGTAGTGGTTTTCAGTATTTCTCCCCAATTAGTAGAACCCTTTAATCATGCAATTTTAAACAGAATCCCATATAAAAGGAGGTAAGATGCAGAGATGGTCCAAGAGACCCCAGAATCACTTCAGTTAATCTACCCTTGTTTTGTCAGGAAACAGGACCTTTAGGTTCATAGTTGGACCATTTGCTCTGTCTTTCTCTTTTTGAAAGGAAATAATAAATGTGGAAAGAATTAGAGAAATAGAAAAATCTGTAGAATAAGCACTACAGAAATATTTGATTGAGGTAAGATGCTGAAATCATTGGGTGGGAGGATAATTAGGATAGGATATGGAGAAATCTTAACAGTTTATGTAAATAATCAGACTTAATATTATAGGATGAATTGATATTAAATGTTTGTTGATGTGATACACTAAGAATGCAGCTTCACTTATGTAGTACTTATTCTAGTTTTTTAAAATGATAATGTGGGGCGCCTGGGTGGCTCAGTCGGTTAAGCGGCCGGCTTCGGCTCAGGTCATGATCTCACGGTCCGTGAGTTCGAGCCCGCGTCGGGCTCTGTGCTCACAGCTCAGAGCCTGGAGCCTGTTTCAGATTCTGTGTCTCCCTCTCTCTGACCCTCCCCCGTTCATGCTCTGTCTCTCTCTGTCTCAAAAATAAATAAACGTTAAAAAAAAATTTTTTTAAATGATAATGTAATGAAAAAACAACCAGAAAAATACAAAAAGGAAATTTTTCTACCAAAAAATTGGCTTACCCTCTTCAGAAATATTGGTATCATGAAAAACTAAATAGGAAAATTAAAGGAGACTACAGAGACCTGGCCATAACTGTCGTTTGCTGAATCCTTCGTTGGGTCTTGGATTGGAAGGTCAGACAGATTATAAAGGACATTTTTGGAGTGATTAGAGAAACTTGAGAATCGATAATAAATCATCATCATAGATTTTTCTGAGTGGGATAATTGTATTGATGATAGTGGAAAATACCCATGTTCTGAGGGGTTAAATACTGACATATATAGGAGTGAAGTGTCATGATGCTGCAGGTAACTTTCAAAGGGTTCAACCAAAAAGAAAAAATGGTGTATGTGCGTGTAAAGAGAGAAGGCAAATGAGGCAAAATGTTAATAATTGGTCTGTCTAGATTTCACAACCTTCTTGTAATGTCTAAGAGTTTTTCATCCTGAAGAACCAGTTTTGCCCTCGTTGAAACTGAATGATCCGATGAAGGATGTAAGGGTGTTCATTGTACTTTCTTATAACTTATTTTAGGTTTGAATTTTTTCAAAATAATAAGTAAGAGAAAAGCCTTGTTCTGTCTGCTTAGCAGACAATTCCAGGAAATGCTCCTCCATTTTTCCTGTCTTATGATTGCAGTGGAACAGATTTGTCTAACTTGCATAGTCCTTTCAAGAGAAGGTGGTATTGAGCTGAACCTCTGATGAGGAGTTGTAAGTAAGTTGGTTCAGCCACCTAATAGGAAGATAAGCATTTCGGGCAAGGAAACAACACAAGTTAAGGCACTTTTTAGTAGCTTATATGTTTCTCTTTTTTTTTAAGATTTTATTTTTAAGTAATCTCTACACCCAATGTGGGGCTTGAACTCAAAACCCTGAGATCAAGTCGCATGCTCCACCGACTGAGCCAGCCAGGTGCCCCAGGAGTGTATGTTTTCAATATTTGTTTCAATTCAAATTTATTGGCAGTGGATTATTCAGATTTGTTCTTTCCTTTTATGGCAAATTGGAATGCATATGAGAAGTATTTGCATATAAATTCTCTTAATAGCACTTACCCGACATGCTGTCGATGTCTCAACTTTATAGCATTTTGGTGCCCAACTAGATTCAGATATTTATTGTAAATAATATTTGGTTGAGATTCTTGAATTAGGATTTTAAGATAAAGACATTTGTCTGAGAATAATGTCTCCATGTACAATATGAATGCATGTTAATAGATTTACCAAATTGTTTCATTGTACACTATTCAAGTGATTATAAATATGATGTATGCATAAGCAATTAGCATGTATTTTATTCCTCTTTCTAGGAGATAATTCACTGGTCAGGATTGGCTGTGTCAAAGCCCCAGTCTATTTTGTTCTGCTTTCTTCTCATGTATGTTGTAGGGCCTTTCCAGGTGACCTCTATCAGGGGAAAATGAAATAGATGGAAAAGGAATAAAGTTGTAGGATCAGAGCAAAATATAAATTAGACTATAAAGTCAAGACTACAGAAACAGAACACATATGCTGTCTTGGAGTCCTTAATCATTTGCTGAGTTTGACCTGAAAAAAACTTTTTTGAGTTATAATTTATAGTAAAATATATAAATCTTGTGTACAGCTTGATGAGTTTGATCTGGGAATTTGGTTCTGAGAGTTTCCTTTATCTAAAGTAAAAAATAAAACACAGTAGTTCCTTAGAGGGGGCAAACATTTTCCTTGTGCATATTTCTGAAAGAACTTGAACAGGTCTTCATGTAGGGAGTACTAAATGATGTAGTTGGCTTCACAAACTGTTTTCTTACAATATCCTAAGTGAAAGATGAGGTCGTGATGCTGAGGTGTAATAGGGGGTGGGGATCTAAATAAGTCATCTTTATTCAAAAATAAAACGTGGAGTGTATCAGGAAACGGTTGACCTGTATATCCTTGAGATAAAATTTCTTTCTCTATGTATGTATATGCACATTTATAAATTATGGATAAGTAGGTGTATATGTTTGTATACATGTGTATTATATACATAACTATGTATTATACATAGGTATGTGTATGTATATAATTTCTCTAAATCTCTTTGATAAGAATTGGTCAAAGAAAGGGCTTGAGCAACAATGATTTGGGATTATCAACTAGGAGTGGATTCATTGCTTTAAGGAATAAACATGCAAGTGATAATTTCTATAAAAGAACAACTCACTTTTCCACTTTCTGTGTAGAGAAAAAGCCCCAGTTCTTCCCTCCTGTGTCTTTCTCTCTGACTTGTCTTTAGTACTTAACACGGAATTCATATTTCTCGTCACCAAATGTGTGGAGGTTTTTCCCCCACAAGAGGAAATTCTCTGTGACACCAGCTGGATCTCCTACAGTTGAACTCACTGACACTAGTTCTGATACTATCTGCCTGGAGATAGATAGCAACAGATCCGACAGGTTAAGGGCAGTAGCAAGAATACCCCTGCTGCCTTCAGATGACAGTCATAGCCCAGGTTACACCTGTGTTTTATCCAGCATCTCGCCCAGAGCCACCTCATTAGAACAAAAGATACTCCTATCACCCAGGAAATTACAAGGGTTTTAAGAGCTCTGTGCCAGGATCTAGGGGCAGAGACCGATACATATATTTTCTATCATGTCACAATTTCCTTTTCTGAAAATTCAGGATTTAAAAAAAAAATTCTTTTTGAATCCAAGGTTGTCCCACATTCAGAGGAAAGTAGGCCAATAGAGAACCTGCATTTGAAGCCAGGATTTTTCTGAAGGAATAATTCTGTGTCTGATGCAGTGCTGAAAAGGAATCAGTCAAGTCCTTAAAATTCTTCAAAACATAGCATGGCCTAGATACGTTTAGCTGGAAGATAGTTTCAAACAATATTCCCAGTTGGCCGCCATAGGTTATAGGAAATAGCAATAGTACTCCCATAAAAATCTGGTTTTGAGCAATGTGAAGCTGCCCAAGAGGAACTGATGGTAAAAGGAACTGTTTTGTTTTTTCCCTTCAGATTATCTACCTGTGATACCTTTATTTCCAGTTTGTATGATCTGACTTTTTGCTCTGCTGTCTTGACTTGTGATTTTCTTACAGGAAAACCTGCAGTTTAGGTAGAAAGGATTGGCTTCTTTATGGAGTGATACTAAGATTTCCCCACTAGGAAAAATGCCACTTAGCTCTGGCATCTCCCTTGTGAATTATCCTGTGTTTAGAAGGGCTTATATTGCTGCATGATTTTCTCTGCTTAGACTTCGAGTAACATTTTCTTATTAGTTTCACACAGACCCTTGCTAGTTGAATTTAAGGAATTAGGGAATATATTCAGAAATTGTAAAATAGGATTCCTCCTCATCCCTGAATCTTTGGATAGTAAAAATGCATTGTATTTAACATTGAAATGTGTCTGAAAGATCATATCCAAACCTGTAGTCATCTAGTTTTTCTCCTGAGTTATCTTCTAGGAGTTTTACAGTTTTGTGTGTATGTTTTTAAAATTTTATTTATTTAAGTAATCTCTATACCCAACCTAGGGCTCGAACTCATGACCCCAAGATCAAGAGTCTTATGCTCTTCTGACTGAGCCAGCCAGGTGCCCTGAATTTTATGGGTTTGTGTTTTACATTTAGGTCTGTGATCAACTTTGAGGTAATTTTTGTAAAAGATGTAAGGTCTGTATTTAACTTATTTTTTATGAGAATATCCTTTTGTTCCAGTACCATTTGTTAAAATCACTGTGCTTTTCCCATTGATATATGCCGTGGCTCCTTTATCAAGGATCAGGTAACTAGATTTAAGTGGGTATATTTCTGGACTCTCTGTTTTGTTTCATTACTTTGTTTTACCAAGTAAACAAATTGTTTTACCAAGATCACACTGTCTTGATTACTTTGGCTTTATATTGAATCTAGAAGTCCAGTAATGTCTATCTTCCAGTCCCCTTGTAGTCTTGAATCTGATTTTTGTCCCTGGATTTGCTCATACTGAGTGTGTCATGTGAAGGGATCCTACAGTGTATGACCTTTTTGTCTGACGACTTTCACTTAGCATAATGTTTTCAAGATTCATCCAAGTCGTGGTATATATCAGCACTTCATTGCTTTTTATAGCTGAATAATATTCCATTATGTGTATATACCACAACTTGTCCATCTGTTTATCCATTGAGGAACATCTGGGTTTCTACCTTTTGGGAATTAATAGTAATTCTGCTATAATTACTCTGTATACATAGTTTTATGTACTATAATGTATGTAAGGTGTATATATATATATATATATATATATATATATATATATATATGTATGTATATATGTAATAATGAAAAAAATAAGAAAAAAGATTTCATTGATGCCATATTTACTGTCATCAGTGGCATTGTGCTGAATATTGAGAAATACAAAAATAAATTAAGCATGGTCCTGTTCCCAAGAAATTTATAAATAATTCGGCATGTGGAATTTTACTGTAAAAGCTGTAAACTGACAGTATACATTTCAAGAGCTACAGCACAGAGTTGAGACTACCCATGAAGTAATTTTAAGATAATATAGATTGAGTTAATACAGTTATATGAAATTTGCACACAGAATATTGGTTAGGATATTAAGCTAAGCATTTGTGATTACAAGTGAATTACAAGTGAAAATCTGATAATTGATTTTTCTTCCAAGGTTATGATTCTCTTTTGCTCCACAGCCCCTGGATAATGATGATGGTATAGGAACAAGTGGTTTTGCTGTATTTATTTTTGAAAAAACTGAAGGGTAGAGGCTACAGTTTTAGTTTAAAACAAAGAGTTCCAAGAAATTTTCATTGCCTTTCTGTATGTTTTTCTGGCAAAAAGTGAGAAAAATTGTCAGAAATTTAAATCTTAAAGCTGAAATATTTTTCAAAATACTCTTAAGTAATTTTCTTTGCATTCTTTTAAAAATAATAAACAACAGTTGTTCAGTGCCAGTCTGAGTGTTAAAGGTACAATTTTTGAGTTCAGTGTATTGTTTATATTATGTGGTTCTAGGTGGGGATATTGGTAGTAGTAGATATATTTTCTTCATTTATAAAGGATCACAATGTCCCGTATGCTTAGAGCTGTTCTTCTGATTGTCAAGATGGATTTGTACTGGTAAACTCCCCACTGGACTCCTTTTGAGTATCGTGTATTTGTAATATTACTTTACTAATAGTGCTTCTAAAGTACTAAGTGATCAGATAGCAGAGGTTAGATGAGTCTGGATCATATTCTAATTGATTCCTTTAATCTCAGTCTCATTTCAAAAAGGATTTTATTCATTTTTCACTGATACAGTAAGATAAATAGCTAAGGAAATCAGGATGACTGGAAAATGAACATGAGGAAGATAAAGAGTTCTAAGGATAATGTTAATGCAGAAAAATGTATGTCATAACATGCAACCTTAAAAGGCTCAGAAAAAATGTTCTTAAAAGCTCTGAGTTTCCTCATGGCTAATGAAAAGAAGGATTGGTTTGTAAAATATGAGATATGCTTTGTTTTCTTTTGCCAAAATATATATTATAGGTTATAAATAGTTGTAGGTGTTTCTGAATTGGAACATCAAGCTCCACCCCCTCCCCCAAGCATCCTATAGAAGAGGGATATGAAGTGTTATACTCATGGCTAAAGGTTCTGTAGTTTTGATTTTAAAATAAGTATATGTTCTTTATTATAGAATACTCCAGCATCTCATATTGGTGTGTCATATTATGCTGTCCAAGATTTTTTTTAAGCTACCTGTTTTATACTAAAGTTACTCTATTTTTGTGAATTACAAAGCCACCTCTCAAGATTCACACTATTTTTCTAGTTCAGCTAAGATTTTTATTGTCGAAGATGGAGGCTTCAAGAAACTGATCTAACCTCTGCCTTCTTATTTTGGAGAATTACGTGCTGCATGCTAGTGACTCTAAACTTATCCTCTCTATCCCTTAAGTCTTTTTTGTGTCAAGAACTCTTTTGACATTTCCTGGCACTCTCTTGTTTCTTCAAATCATTGTTTGCTGGCTCATCTCTGCTTGGTTCCCCACCATTCATTAGTTTCCACTTGAGGCATGATGTTTCTCCCCAAACACTTGAATCTCCATGGGGTCTTTCCCTGAAGACACCTCCTTAGCACCTTATTTTCCCATGTGTGGCTTTCCATAACAGCTCCTTGCTGCCCTCTTCTGGCTGTGACTTCAGGGTGTCACTGAGCATATTTTAGTTTTTAATCCATAGAATTCTAACAAGATCTTGTGTAGACCAGTGGTTCTCAAGCCTAGTTGCACATTAAAATCACTTTGGAAAGTTTTAAAGAAACTGCCAGTGCCTGAGTTCCACTTTTGGAGATTCTGATATAGTTGGTCTGGGGGCACGGTTGGGGGAACTTGGCATTGTTTTTGTTTTGTTAGATGATTAAAATATCTAGCCAGTGCTTTAAATCTAACCAAGATGACCCTTGAAACCCTGTAGGGCTTGAACTACTTAGAAATAATCTTTACATTTTTACATAGCATAATGAATTAAAAACATTTCTACCCTCTTTAGGAAAAGGTTTCGTTTAGACAAGGATATGACATAAATGATAAAATATAAGGTCTATATGATATCTACTAATACCAGAAGAGATTTTTGGGTATATTCTGTGTTGTCATTTGCCTTTTAGCTTTTAGATTCATTTCTGAAGTTTTACTTCTGTCTTTCTATCTCAGGGGCTTATGCATGGATTTAGTGATTGGGAGATACTCATACTAAGGAGTATGGGGGGAAAATTCTTACTAATATTATTTCTCTGTTGGATTAGAAACGTGATAGGAGGTATATTTTTATAATGAACTTCTTAAATGAAATTTGCTGTTAAATATATTTGTAATCGTCTTTTAAATGATGCTTCTTGCCCATTAACTATTTTTTAAAAAAAATTATGTTTGTTTATTTTTGAGACAGAAGAAAACAGAACATGAATGGGGGAGGGGCCAGAGAGAGAGGTAGACACAGAATCTGAAGCAGGCTTCAGGCTCTGAGCTGTCTGCACAGAGCTCGATGTGGGGCTCAGACCCAGGAACCACGAGATCATGGCCTCAGCCAAAGTTGGAGGCTTAACCAGCTGAGCAATCCAGGCACCCCGCCCATTAACTATTTTCTAAAGAATACTGTTAGCAGTACTGTTTTTGTTTTTTTACATTTTGACCCATGATATACATCTCTTAGTAAACTTTAATTTGGATTATTTAAAAAAATAGAATGTATTCCATTCTTCAGGGATTTTAGATCAGCACTCTAGTATACAAAGGAGTTATTTCAACAAGAACCTTTATTTTCATTTTGAAAGGAAGATTTATAGTAAATTATATTACCTTGTTTGTTAGAGCATATTACTGAGAATTTATCTAATTGATGGTCTTTTTTTTTTTTTTTTAACCACCAGAGATCTTGGGAATGTAATACTAAAGCAGCTAACACTTGAGATACTTGCTAAATTTATCAAAATAATTATAGTTCTTTATGTAGTCTTTGAACAAGTTTTAGGATCTTTAGTTTTTTAAGTGTCATATTAATTAGTTCGCTAATATTCCCACTTCACTGTATTTCTTCTTCTCCAGAGATTTATTTATTCAGAGATAGGCTTTGCATGATATCCAAAGCATATATATGTATTTGGTAGCAGAGTTCTTGAAGTCCTGGGAAAAACATAATGGGTGTTTGTATGGTTTTGGCTTAGGTCACCTTTGGATTACTTATTTCTTTAGTCTTTGAAACATAAGGCTCCTCTAACCCCTATTTCTAAGGACTGTGTAAGTATCTTTGGTTTGCTTGAAAAAAACAAAACAAAAACAAACTTTGTGCTGCTAGATTTTAAGATTTGAGATGTTAAAAAATCATATATTTGGAAATTCAACGCTGTTGAAAATAAGTTTTGTAAACTAATTTTATTCTCTGTTGTTTGTGTCGAGATAGGAATAAGAAATCATTAGTACCATTCAGCTGAGTAGTGCAGAAAATTGGATTTTTTTTTTTTTTTTTTTTTTTTTTTTTTTTTGCTGAAAGAATGGAATAAAGACATTTTAATCAAATTGTTCTTTGTACCAATTCCATGTAGGTAAGGTTGTTCCAAATACTTGATTTTTTGACATATTTGTGTCCTTTAGGTAGGAACATGTGTGTATTTCTCACTTTTTCGGGAAAAACCATATACCTTATTTTTTCTACTTTCCCTCCTCATTTACCCATGGCTTCATCATTTCACTCCCTGTTCATGATTACAGACTTCTGTTTTCCAACCAGTTAACTATATTTTACTCCAAAAGTAGGGCAAACACTTCCTGGATACTACCAGTACCTACTGTATTCTAAACTCATTCCCTAGTTCAGGTGTTAGGGTTTCTGATGCTGAATAAGCATGTGAGATAAGGAGGAGAAAAAATACTGTCTTGGTACTGGAGCAACTGAGAAAAAAGTTTCCTGACGTTGAAACTCTCAAACATTTTCTCTTAGACTTATAAAGAAAGAAAGAAAGAAAGAAAGAAAGAAAGAAAGAAAGAAAGAAAGAAAGAAAGAAAGAAAGAAAGAAAGAAAGAAAGAAAGAAAGAAAATAACTATGTCATTGTCATTGCAGCCTGTAATCTCATGTGAAGTATGTCTTTGTAGAGTGGCCTGGGAATCTGATTTATTCATCATTTATAACTCCACTTCATTGGTAAAATGTGTTTCAGAATCTAAAAAGCAAGTTTCCAGATGAACTCTTAAAATATATTTTCTTTGAGGATGAATTAATGTTTGTTTTCAGATTTTTATCAAAAATACTGTGGTGCTGGTGTTAGGGGTAGAGTTATGGACCATGGATACTCATACCATATCTTGGGTGCTTTTGGGGGTTTGGTTTAATTTGGGATTTTTAGTTCTTTGATCTTTCCTGTGTAGTTGTCTTGAATCAAGATGATGGGACTTAAGATTTTTTTCACTTCTGAAAATGATACGGATTTCTCTGCTACCCCTATTTTCCCCCTCCCCTCCCTTCCCTTCTTTTCTTCTCTTCCTTTTCTGTATTCATATACCCTCTGATTTCTTTTCATTCTGTGGATGCCCCAGTGCAGTCCATTTTTATTTGGTCTTTGTACTTTTACTACTTCTGGGTTATTTTTTTCTTTTGCCTGAAGAGATCTTTTATTTTTTTCTTAAACGTAGGTCCGTATTTTGCTTTGTATTTATTGGGCTCCTAGGATATGTGAACTGATTTCTTATTACTTTTGGAATATACATAACCATTATCTCTTCAAATAGTGTCTCTGCTGTATACATTTTATTCCTCTGAACTCCTCTTAAATGTATGTTAGAATATCTCATTGTTTTCTGTTTATCTCTTCTGTACATTCTATTATTTTCTTTCTTCTTTATGCATAGTTTCTTTTGACCTTTTAGTTCAGTAACTCTTCAGATGTATTTAATTTGCTGTTCAGCTCATCTGTTGACTTCTTTAGTTATTCTGTTTTTCCACTGGTTGGTTTTTTGTTTTTGTTTTTGTTTTTGTTTTTGTTTTTGTTTTGTTTTGTTTTTTGAGTGTAAAGGAGTGTGTGAGTCGGGGAGAGGGGGAGAGACACAGGGAGAGAAAGAGAATCTCAAGCAGGCTCCACACAGCATGGAGCTCGATGCAGGGTTTGATCTCACAACACTGGGATCATAACCTGAGCCAAAATCAAGAGTCAGACACTCAGGTGCTCCTCTGTTTCTTTTTGAAATAAGCTTAGTTGCTTTTTAGAGTTTTCTAGTTCCCTGCCAGGTTTTTCTACTCTTTTTAAAAAAATTCCTTAAACATAAGCCTCATTGGTTTACAATCAATGGACAGTTCCAATATCTTGAGTACTGGTAGGCTGTATTCTGTGCTTTTTTTCATCTACTATTGGCTCTTATTGGGTAGTCTCATCTCCTTTGACTATATGTTAGGCTCCGTATTTAAAAAATTATTTATAGAGATAATTTGAAGCCTTGGATGTTGTTATTTTCCTCCAGGGAGCATTTTCCTGTGTTTACCTGGGCCAGGTACCTTGGGAGTACTAGCACTCAGAAGCACCTTCAGTTTGGAGACTTCAGATTTTCTAGGTCACGGAGATGACTTAAGGCCAGGGTGCTGTGGGCTGTTGAAGGACTGTTTTATTTCTGATTCACATGATTATTTCTCAAGTGCAGCCCTTTAGAGTCCTAGCCCAAAGCACGGCCCCCTTTTCTAAAGCTTTCTTTCACATAGTTTAAGCTTTTCTTATGTCAGGTTGAAGGGCATTCCACTTTTGCATTCCTACCATAATCAACCAATCTCCCAAAGAGGAACCCTGGCATCTCAGCTCTTCTTATCCTCAGGATAGAGCTTTGATCATTGACTTTGGATGTAGCAGCTTCATGAACCTTACCCCCCTTTTACTCCTTTTAATCTCATGGCCTTGGTTAGTTCTGATTCTTGACTCCACAGTCTTTTTTTTTTTTTTTTTTTGCCTTATGTTTCTCTTATCTAATATGTTGGCTAATAGGATTCTTTTTAAGTTTTTTTTTTTTTAGTGTTTTATTTATTTTTGAGCGAGAGAGAAAGCACGCTAGCAAATGAGCAGGTAAGGGGCAGAGAGAGAGAGGGAGACACAGAATCTGAAGCAGGCTCCAGGCTCTGAACTGTCAGCACAGAGCCTGTGGCGGGGTTTTAACTCATGAACCGGCAGATCATGACCCGAGCCAAAGTTGGACACTTAACCAACTGAGCCACCCAGGTGCTAATTAAATTCTTGATTGTTGATAGGAATTGCTGAAAACTCATGTAAAATATCTCCTTTCTTCAAGACTGTTACTATTTAAGGCTGTGGATCTCAACCCTGTTTCCACCTAGAATTACCAGAGGGATAAAGAAAAATTATGTCTGAGCCCCATACTGAGAGATACTGATTTATTTGGACTAGGATAAGGATGCCTCTTAAGCTAGAACTCTAGGTTTGGGAGCTGGGTATTGGTATGTTTTAAAAACTGTCCTTGTAATTTTTAATATTCAGCCAAGATTAAAAGCCAGTAACTTAAAGCTTAAGTCTTTATTGGCCGTATCAGAGTTCTATAAAAAACAACTGTAATTATCTTCCTGTGCTTTGAGTAAACATCTGGAGTAGATGTTGCAAGCAATGATTAAAAACAAAACTACAGCTTTCCAAAGGTCCAGTTGACCCTTGAAACAACACTGATTTAAAATGCGTGGGTCCACTTATATACAAATTTTTTCCATTAAGTACAGTACTGTAAACGTGTTTTCATTATGATTTTTTTTCTTTTTTAATGTTTATTTATTTTGAGAGAGAGAGCATGAGCAGGGAAGGGGCAGAGAGAGGGAGAAAGAGAGAATCCCAAGTAGGCTTTCATTAGCACAGAGCCAGATTCGGGGCTCAAACCCACAAATTGTGATAACATGACTTGAGCCAAAATCAGAGTCTGGACGCTTAACTGACTGAGCGCCACTGCTCCCTCCTCTCCCGCCCCCCCACCCCCGTGCCATGCTTATGATTTTCTTAATAACATGTTCTTTTCCCTTGCTTACTTTATTATAAGAATACAGTATATAACACATATACAAAATATGTGTTGATCAGCTGTTATTATCAGTAAGGCTTTTAGTCAACAGTAGGCTATTAGTAGTTAAGTTTTAGGGAAGTCAGAAGTTGTATGTGGATGTTTAACTGCTTGTGTGTGGGGGGGGGGGATCAGCGCCCCTAACCCCTGCGTTATTCAGGGATCATCAGTACTGAAGATACACCCCAATCAAGATACAGTCCAATCAAGATAGTAACCTCAGTTTTTGCAGTGTTAGTTTCATACCTATGGTTAAAAGCATTGGTTCTGGAACTACATGGGCTCAAGTCTTGGTTCCTTCTTTCTCTGGTCATTTGATTTAGAGTAGGTTATTTTATCATTTCATTTTTAAAATGGAGAAAATAAAATGATCTCTTTTATGGAGTTGTGGGCTAAATGAGTTCGTATGTTAAGCACTTAGAACAGTGCCTGGAACTTAGTAAAGCATTATGAAAATTGTTAGCCATGATGATTATGGTGGCAGTGGTGTGATATTCTTTTGTGTTGATTACTAGTTTAATCAGTCCTCTATTTGTAGACATATTTCTAGTTTTTCAGTATTATAAATACTGCTATGACAGACAGCCATTTACATCAATTTTTATAAATTTCTTCAATTCCTAGAATTAGTTCATTGATCTTGTATAGGGTGGGAGTAAGTGTTAAAAGAAGCTTCTTTGAACCAACCCTAATGAGGATTATTTTGTTAGATTGGTGTGGTTATTGTTAATCCAAGTTTGAACTTTAAATGGGGATAACTAATTGGTCCTTAGAAAAATGCCACAACAGTGTCTTTATGTAATGTAAAAAAAGTTTCCCTCACTTTATCTAGCTATTTTTAAAAAATTATTGCCTATATTGAGGTCTGTGTGCCGAACACAATTCCAAGTGTTTTGTAATATTACATTGATATTTATAAACCTGTGAGGTGTTTACAAATCAGGTAATTGAGACATAGAGAAGTTAAGTTCTACAGTTGATACAAGGTCTGCCAGGATCAAAGGTAATTTGATTTTGCATTTAGTGCTCCAAAATTCTAAGTATACTTTTCTTACTTGGCTTATAGCAACTTTACTTTGATCTACTTACAGATGTTTACTTACTTTTGTGAGAGAGAGAGAGCGTGCGCGCGAGCGAGCGCAGGAGCAAGAGCAGGGCAGAGAGAGAGAGAGACAGAGACACAGAATTCGAAGCAGGCTGCAGGCTCTGAGCTGTCAGCACAGAACCCGATGTGGGGCTCAAACCTGCAAACCGTGAGATCATGACCTAAGTCAGACGCTTAATGGACTGAGCCACCCAGGTGCCCCTACAGAGGTTCTTTCTTAAAAGCCTGTTCATAAACAAAGTTACATTAATCTTTCAGGTTTAAAGTTGCCTTTCAGGTGTAAAATTTTATTTCTTAATTCTATACCTAGTTACAAGTATCTAGTTAGAGTCTTTAAAACCTCAATTGGGTTTTCTTTTAAGGATCAATTTGCCTTCTGTGCCTTCTCTTTCTGCAGCAGACATCTTAATTTATCTAGTGGGGCCCATCTCTCTAATTCTGACTTGCTCAAGTAGCTTTATAAACGTTGTGCTTATGCACGAAGATGTTGAGGGGTGGGAGGGTTGCAGCTGCAAGTCATTCTTTCTCAGCGAATTTCCTATAATTCTTCTCAGTCTGAAGGTTGGAATGATTTAATGGTTTTCTTTCCAAAGGGTAGACTTTTATAATGTTCCATTTTAAAACACATATTATAAACAAATAGATACCCATGTAGGTACTCTGAAATTTGGAATTATGGTCATATGAATTGGAGGAGCTTATGATATAAATTTATAAGCACAATTTGATAAATTAATCTTTGTTTACTTGGCTTTTGCTTTTGAGCTGTGACAATTAGATTAAACTTGTTTACTGACAAGATGGAGTTGTATAAAATCTTTAACAAGTTTTTTAAATTAAGAGTGTTCAGTACAAGAGATAACTAATATTTCGTAACAATGATTAAGCCTTTTTTAGGTTATTCATTCTACTAACGCACGTTTTACAAATAATAGTAAACTAATGTAAATAAACATGATTAAGATAATTTCCTGTGTTAGTAAATGTAACAATACTCAGAAGAATCTGAAAGAAATATAGATCATTTTTGAATCAAAAACTGAATGAATAAATCTGCATAATGAAATGCAAGTTAAAAGATTTTAAGCCTAATTTTAGCACTTACACTTTTTATTTAGTTTTGGCAGTAGTGGTGTGGGTGATTGTCCATGTTTAAAGTTAGTTTGATTCACACATTGTTTTTGAGAAAAAAAAAAAAACAACATAAGAAAATTAAGGGATGATACAAATATGCAAATCTAGAGGTCTTAAAGTGTACATAAAAAATGCCTTTCTTTGGTATGATACAATAATTTACGGTCAAATATTTTAATATTTGTGTATCTTGTAAGTACCCTTTAGCATCATTTACAGGTGTCTCATTTATGGAAAACTCCCCCAGATGGCATCAACCTATCTAGGATCAAGGGGTAGATTCCTGAAATAACCTGGACCAATGGCATTTTCTTACCATTGTAGCTAATTATTGTAGGAATTATTGTAGCTAATGTATCTGTTCATTCATTCACCAAATGTTTATTGAGGGCCTGTTATAGGAGAGACATTGTTCTTTTGTTTTTTGTTTTGGATAAACATTGTTTTAATTGCTAGAGATATAATAGTAGAAAAGACAGATAAAACAAAGTTCTTGCCCTCCTGAAACAAATTAAATTGTGGCTTGACATAGAGATGGTGGCATTCAAGAGGGAAGACCCATAAATATGTGCTGTCATGGTCTGCAGAACTCCCCTGGTTCTGTCATCCTGATGATTTAATTCTTTCTTCAGTTCTGTGAACTGGAGTTCTTACTTCAGTATCCTTCCAGTCTTTCCAATAAAGCTGATTGCTTCCCTCTCTTACTTATAATTTCTTCAATTTGTTTTAAATCAAAAGAGCTTAAATATAATTGGGCCTGGAGTAGGGTTTTATGATGGACTCCACTTAGGTTAGATGTCTGCTCAAGACTGGACAGACAGCTTGCCCATGAAGATGTGGGATTTGCATACAAATGGTAACTTCTTAACAGTTTCAATCTTAAGAACAGAGAGATGAGCATTTTACCGCAGAATTTGTTCTGTTTTCTCTATAGACGAAACAATGTCCCTACAGCGCATACCAATGTTGTGTTGTGTTAGGATTTTCAAATTGTATTCTATAGTATCTCATGTTTTTATTAAGAAGTTATAGGAACTTTCTGGACGTTAGGATCTAGTACTTATATTTAATAGTCTGTCTGAAGTTGACTTCTTCGTTCTCAAAAGATGAAAAAAGCAAAAATATTCTGGTCTCAGAAGATATAAAAACTATTACTTTTCACAATAATTACTTTTGTGTGTTGAACTAATGCTTTCAAGATTTTGGCCTTCAACATTTTGTATTTCTCATAGCTCACTTATTAAATCATTAATAGCTTGAAGGCCGTCACCATGTCACCACATTCTATATATGCCATCTTAAACAGAGATGATGTTCAATAAATGTTGGCATGATTTGAATTTAACAAAAATTGACCATATATAGTTTTCAACGTTTTTTTTTTTTTTTTTTTTTTATTTTTGGGACAGAGAGAGACAGAGCATGAATGGGGGAGGGGCAGAGAGAGAGAGGGAGACACAGAATCGGAAACAGGCTCCAGGCTCCGAGCCATCAGCCCAGAGCCTGACGCGGGGCTCGAACTCACGGACCACGAGATCGTGACCTGGCTGAAGTCGGACGCTTAACCGACTGCGCCACCCAGGCGCCCCGACCATATATAGTTTTATCACAGGTTTGGTTTAAATGAATTCATTATTACAAGATTATGAAGTATTTTTTAGTTGCAGAAAAATATTCAAGGTCCTCTCTTTTCTTTTTATCTTGAACTGATTTTAGACAGAAAAGTTGCAAAAATAGGACAGAGTTTCTATATATCCCTTACCAGCTTCATCTAATGTTAATGTCTTGTGTAGCCATTGGATGGTTATCAAACCTCAGAAAGTAACACTGGTACAATACTATTAAGTAAACTATAGACTTTATTTGAATTTTACCTGTTTTTCCACTAATGCCCTTTTTCTGATCAGGATCCCACATTGGATTTAGTTGTTCTTTCATCTTAATTCTTCAGTACTTAGAAGTACTTTAGTGCTTTGTCTTTCATGACCTCAGTTTGGTTGTTCAGTGGTTTCTCATGATTATGTTGTGAGATCGTTGAGCACAACGGTCAAGAAAGAATTCTTGAGATGTTTCATGGTGCAAATAATAAGTTCACTCAAGTAGCATGGGGACAAGACTCATGGGCAGAAAGAGCTGCACTTTTGCTCTCTGAAGCTGGTGGTTTGTGCTTAGTGCTCAAGGGGGAGGGGACATGCAAGGAGTATTAGATCATAAATGTTTTCTTCAGATTTCTACTTGTGAAACTACTTTCACAAGATTTCTCTGGGGCTTATTGTTCAGCTTGATATTAACTATCGGTGAGATGTACAGGCAGTCATGAAACCCTTTAAGAATATAGCAACCAGCACTTACTATCCTCGCAGAAACTATGCAGGCTGTAGGTCATCCTCCTGGGCTAAAGGTGGACATTTTTTGCTTCTATCCCTCATCAGTTAGACTGAAGTTACACAGGTTTGACAAGAATACTACAAAAATGGTATGTGCTCATGAAGTCAATATGTTTTATTTACTGGTGATGTTGATTTTGTTCACTTGGTTAAGGTGGTTTCTGCTGGTGTATCCACTGTAAAGCTACTATCTTTCCCTTTGTAGTTAATAAATTTCTTGGGAGATACTTTGAGACTTTGCAAATAACAGTCAAGGACCCTTTATCTTTCTTTTCTCCCTTTAACTAATGACCATTCAAAATGGATCTTTGTTTTCCTTGGGTCCCACCCAGTTCAGGTCGGCTTCCTTAAATTTAGTTCCTTGTTCAAAGGGTCAGGTATGCAAAATGCTAGGAATGTAAAAATGAACAAGCGCCAAATCCTGTAGTATCACCTAATAGTATACTTTGGCATCAGAAGACCTGATTTCAGATCCTCATTTTGAGTCTTGAGTTGTGTGAAATTGTGCAGTTTACTTAACTTCACTGAGCCAAATGTTCATCTCACAGAATTATTAATGAGAAATAAATATGAAATTCTAGAAAAGGCAAAACTAATCTGTAATGGTAGTGCATTATTGGTTGCCTGGGGCTAAGGATGGGAAGCTGAGTTCAAAGGGGGCTGAGGAAGCTTTTTCAGATGAAGGAAATTCCTAAATTTTAATTATTTTTCTAAAACTCATCCTACTGTACATTTGAAATTAGCATATTTTATTGTATATAAATTATATGGCAATGAAGTTAATTGAAGAACTGAAGTTCTTTTTGAACATGATTTTCTATTTAATGATGCAAGATATGATTACTTGGAATCCATAAAAGTCTTTGGTTTTCAAAATCATCCAGCTCTCCCCTAGTTCAGAGGAGCCTTGTGACACCATGGCCATGTGCAGAGTGATCCAAGAGTTCATTCAGGTCTGTAGTCTTTATAATTTAGTAAGTCTTGGGTCTAAGTCTCTTAAGTCACTTAAAAAAAATTTTTTTTTAATGTTTATTTTTGAGAGAGAGGGAGAGAGGGAGAGAGAGAGAATGAGTGGGAAAGGGGCAGAGAGAAGGAGACAGAGAATCCCAAGCAGGTCCAGCTCTGAGCTGTCAGCACAGAGCCCGACACTGGGCTGGAACTCAACAGTGGGGACCTGAGCTGAAGTCAGATGCTTAAGAAGTTGCATGCTTAATGCTTAACCAACTGAGCCACCTAGGTGCCCCTTAAGTCACTCATTCTTAAGTAGATTCCAAACCCTTAGGGATCTTCTTTGGTGTGATTTGAATCCAGAGCCTTTGGTCTTCTTAGAACCTTTTGAATTAATGATCTGGAAGGGGTGTGTTGATTACCCAGGAGGTCAAGTTGACTGAAATCCACTCTTGAGACTCTTTGAGTACAGAATTTTATCCTTTCCTTTGTAACTCCAGAATATGCTGAAACCTGACAAGCTCCTGGGAATTCTTACTTGGTAATCTGTAGTTTTTAAGATTGGTGTACCCATGTGCGTATATACATATGAACTGATGTCTAATTTATTCTTAGAGTGTTTAAGGACTTTAGTAGAGAAATAATTTTTATATGTGTATTTTAAGATCTTGTTCCTTTCCATGTAATTTAAAAGTCATATTCTGTAGAAAGTAGATTAGTATTTTATAATTCTGACTTTTCTTGTTTTGATGCTAGGCAAAAGAAGGAGTGCTGTTAGGATTTGTAGTGCTCACGGTTCTAATTGGCAGCATATAAAGGCCGTTTAATTTTGTTTTTCTCTGATTGTAGTAAATTCAATTGTAGCTCTCCTCCTAGAAAGATCAAAGGCTGAAAGGATTAATGAAAAGATGTATAGTTTTTTAGATAGTAATATATTTAAATAGAAATTCTAAATATGCAGATAAGCTACTAATTGATAGACTGCTTAAAGGCAGGGGCAGAGCTTTTGACTCATGTAGTTGGTGTTTAATACAGTTTTGTTAGTGGTATCAAGATGACTTTGAACTGTGCTGGATAAATTACAATTACATGTTACATTTAAATCTGAAGTAAAAAGTCAGGATTGGATTTTTACCTCAAATTCAGGTTCATTTTAAAGTACTGTATATTTTACACCTTCTGCCAAATATGTTGTTCTTTTAAATGTAACTGATGGCATTTAGTAAATATATACTATGTATGTTACATAGTATGTATATGTAATATGTATATGCATTATTAATAGAGAAATCTTACAAATTTTGTTTTCAGGTTATATTCCTGTGAGAACCTATTTTGGGGTGGGATACAAGGGCTAATAACTAAAAATAACTGTCTTTCTACTAGGTATTTCTATAGGCTATACACTTTTTTAAAATATATTTTTTAATGTTTATTTTGTTTTTTGAGGGAGAGAGAGAGTGGGAGAGAGGTGGAGAGAGTGGAAGACACAGAATCTGAAGCAGGTTCCAGGCTCTGAGCTGTCAGCACAGAGCCCAAAGTGGGGCTTGAACCCATGAACCATGAGATCATGACCTGAGCTGAAGTCAGATGCTTAACTGACTGAGCCACCCACGTGCCCCTATAGGCTATACATTTTGACAAATACTTTGGAGGAATTAAATAGCTCCCATTAGATCCAGCTTTACAAACCCAAGCTACGGCACATGTATATTTGGCATATTTATTGGTCTTAATACTCTAGAATAAAACCAAAGTACACTTTATTGAACATATGATTAAGATTAGTCTCAGATATTGCAATTCATTTATCTATAGTTGAAACATAGTTTGGAATGATGGATTTTTAAGCTTCTGTATCTGTTCAGTAGTGGATACTGTTACATATTCCAAGTCAGAAACTCTCATGGTAATAGATTTTGATTGAGAACTTGTCAGTCACTGTAGCAGCTGCTTTAGATTGCATTTATATTCAAATAGGAGAAAGTGATCTGTTTAGAATTTTAAAAGTTGTTGCCATGGCAAAGTAACTTGCTATCTCATCTTTTATCTTTGCCATTGAAGTGATCTTTCTGGCTGCTTATTCCCTTGGGTAGGAAGGATGAACTGTTTGTACTGTTGGAAAGCTTTCTTTAGGACAATGCTGAATGCTTCCTAATGGGATAGAAGTTAGAAAGACTAAAGCTTAATAAAACAATTGGCTTTGATTAGGTATAATTAGAATGGATTCTTCTCAATTAAAAACTGGCAAGATAAAGCTGGACATTTTTAAAGAAGAAAAATATGAGCCTAGTATAACATTATTTTTGACTAATTCAATGAATAACCTCTCCAAATGTAAGTTATGAAAAGGCTTACTTTTATTTGAGTATTATTTCCAGACCATGAGACAAGTGCAAATTGATCTTTTCTTTATAAAATTGTATAGCCATGATTATAAAAGAACCTATCCCCATGCCTCCTGCTCACCACAGCCTCCACCTCATTTTCCCACTTGTTCTCTTGAAAACCATAGCATTATAATCTGGTTGGTAGAAGTGATTTTTGAAGCATAACTGAATAGTTTGTTTTTCGTTAACGTATTTGTAGGCAGAATAGTAGTTCAACTTTTGCCAGACTAATAATTCTCTATATGATACATATTAACCCTCAACTAAAAATCTAGTCTTTTTCTTGACTCATTTTTGCCCTCAGACAATGTAGAAATACTGGAGACACTCTTCTCACTCCACTGTATGTGTCTCTGAAAATTCACATTCTTTTATCTGGGAGAGAGGCCTTTGTTGGTAAATGACTATTTTCTAATTGCATTACCCTCAATTTCTGTGATTTTGATTCTTAATGTACACACTGCTATTGGCAGTAGTATCCCAGTGTATTGTAAGGCTAACAAACATGTCTTTGATTAATTGGTGGTATTTTGTATCATATTAGCTTGGCAGCTTTAAGACACATTACATATTTGTAATGTCATGTCCTGAGATAATGCAGCTATTGTGGTGACATTTACTGAGGCAGAATTATGATTCCTTGGTCATCTGAGCATGTGAAAGACCATCTAATGAAAGACTCAAAGTCTTGTATTTAAATGAGGATGCCACTTACTACTTAACCTTTCAAATAGGAAAGGCTTTTAATCTCCAGCACAAAAGAAAGCAAGACCATGTCACCAATTTATCAAGTCTCGTTTCTCTGTTCTGTTGGCTCTTTGATAATGTTTTTAAGGCTAAATACTTAAGGGAATGAATATGGTAGCTGAAGGCAACACTTACTTTTTTGTTTTTGAGACATGAAGAAATGTAGAGGTGAATATGGTGGAAATTTAAAAGTAAAAATAAAAGTTCATAGCTTTGTTTTGTTTATTGTTAATACACATGTACAATTTAATAAGAATCTTGGAGAACTCTCAGTATTTTTAAGTTTGTAGAGAGTTTTAAGAATTTGTCAACTATTACGTATCTTGCACATTTTAGTCAATAAAATACACTGGGCAGTGTCAAAAGGTGGAGAAAATTCAAATGTATCTGTACTAGACAAGTTTTACTGTAAAAGGTAGGAATATGTGCTGTTAGAAGGCAGTTTTCTAACTAGTTTCTTAGGTATAGAATATCAATTTTGAAATCCTTGAGAATTGTTCTTTCCTTGTACCCTATATTCACATATAGCCAGGGATCAGACTTAGGATATTTAAACAGTAGCATCTAAGTCTTCAGATGATATTGTAGTTGAATGCTTAATACATCTCCAGTTGTGTAATTTGGCATGTTGCAGAAGATCTGAACATTGAGAATATGTGATTAGTCACAATTACATTCCTAACTGAACAATTATACATGTATAATAATAGAGATGGAATTATTTGTGATTGAGAGTGTAATACATTGATAGTGGTAAAATCGGTACTGAACTGTGTCTTAGTTCCTTTTGACAGTGCTACCTAAAAGTGAAATCGTTTTCTTTTTTTAAGTTTATTTATTTATTTTGAGAGAGGCAGAGCCAGCACTAGTGGGGAAGGGGCAGAGAGTGCACAAGAGAATCTCAAGCTGGCAGCACAGAGCCTGAGGTGAGGTCCTAACCCACGAAGCAGGGAAATCATGACTTGAGCTGAAACTAAAGAGTTGGACCCTTAACCTACTGAGCCACCCAGGTGCCCCAACGTTGAAATCTTTTAGTTAGAAAACACTGATTCCTAGGGTGGTTTTTTTTTCCACTATGAATCTTTATTAGTTTTTTATTTTTTGTTATATATATATATATATATATATATATATATATATATATATATATATATATATATCATAAAAGTTTAACATTTTTACCATTTTTAAGCATATAGTTCAGTGATATTAAGTACATGCACATTGTGTGCAATCATCACCACTGTTGCCAATACTTTTCATCATCCTAAACTGAAACTCTACACCCTTTTAACAGTCACTCCCCATTTCCCTCCTCTCTCCAGTCCCTGGTAACCACTGTTCTACTTTTTGTCTCTGTAAATTTGACTGTTTCAGGTATCTCACTTAAATGGAATCATACAGCATTTGCCTTTTTATTCTTATTTCACTTAACATAATGTCTTCAAGGTTCATACTTGTCACAGTTATCAGAATTTCATTGCTTTTTAAGGCTGAATAATACTCTGCTGTATGTGTATACTATATTTTGTCTATCCATTCATTCATCAGTGGACACTTGGATTGCTTCCACCTTTTGGGTATTGTGAATAATGCCGCTATGGATATGGTGTACAGATATCTATTGGAGTCCTTGCTTTCACTTCTTTTGAGTATATACCCAGAAGTGGAATTACTGGGTCATATCGTAATTCTGTGTGTAACTTTTGAGAAATAACCATATGACTTTTGCACAGTGGCTGCCCCATTTTACTTTCCACTAGCAATGCACAAGGGTAACAGTTTCTCTACCTCCTGGCTAATACCTGCTGTTTTCTGTTTTTTGTTTTGTTTTGTTTTGTCTTTTGTTTGATAGTAGCCATCCTACTGCTTAGGATTATCTATCCCTCTCTTCATTGGATTTATTATGTTTTTTGTTCGAAAAATTTTGTTTGGCATGAAAGATTACTACACTGCATAAGCGGTTGCTTTAAGGGAGAAGAATTATTTCACAGTGAGAATGGCTAACTGAGTTCCTTCATTCATTCATTTATTCACCAGTATGTATTAAACACCTGCTTCATGCCTGGCACGGTATACTAAGCAGTGAGTATGCAGTGATGAATAAGGAAATCAAAGCCCCTCACCTGAGGTAACGTGGGGTTTAACGGGAGAGACAGACAATAACTATTGTGGAATTTATTTATAAAACATTGTGGCTTCAAACACAATGTATACAGTATTCAGGGAAAATTGTTAATATATTAAAGCATACATATTGCAGCATTTTATGTTGCATATATCCAGTTACAATCTCATTTTTAAAAATGTTTGTGAAAAGACACTGTTAGATAATATAAAACATGGTAACAGTGGTTCTAGGATGCCGAGCCACTTCATTATTTTTTCCCTGAATTTCCTAACATTCCTACAGTGTGCACATATTATATTACTTTAGAAATTACAGATAATTACATATACAGCAAAGGAAAAGAATTTAGGGATGCTGTTTAATTCTTCTTTCTCTTATGTTGCTCAGTATTATAGAGCATTTTGTCCACCTTCGATTCATGCTAATAAGTAAATCCAGAGTTTATTGTGATCAAAGAAGAATGTTAATTTTAGCTCTGGGAAGGTAGTTTTTAGTTTTGATCAATTTCCATCCAGCATTATCCAAATATTCTAGCCTAAGTAAGGAGTACCACTTAAAAATCACCTTAATTTTACACCCACAAAACAAATAATCCAGCGAAGAAATGGGGGAAAGACATGAGTAGACACTTCTTCAAAGAAGACATCCAGATGGCCAGCCGACACATGAAAAAATGCTCAACATCAGTCATCATCAGGGAAATACAAATCAAAACCACAATGAGATACCACCTCACACTTGTCAGATGGCTAACATTAACAACTCAGGCAACAACAGATGTTGGCGAGGATGCGGAGAAAGAGGATCTATTTTGCACTGCTGGTTGGAATGCAAAGTGGTGCAGCCACTCTGGAAAACAGTATGGAAGTTCCTCTAAAAACTAAAAATAGAACTACCCTACGATTCAGCAATTGTACTACTAGGCATTTATCCAAGGGATACAGGTGTGCTGTTTCGAAGGGACACATGCACCCCCATGTATATAGCAGCACTATCAACAATAGCCAAAGTATGGAAAGAGCCCAAATGTCCATCGACGGGTGAATGGATGAAGAAGGTTTGGTGTGTATATACAATGGAGTGTTACTTGGCAATCAAAATGAAATCTTGCCATTTGCAACTACATGGTTGGAACTAGAGGGTATTATGCTAAGTGAAATTAGTCAGAGAAAGACATATCATATGACTTCATTCATATGAGGACTTTAAGACACAGAACAGATGAACACAAAAGAAGGGAAGCAAAAATAATATAAAAAACAGGGAGGGGGACAAAACATAAGAGATTCTTTAATATGGAGAACAAACAGAAGGTTACTGGCAGGGTTGTGGGACGGGGGATGGGCTAAGGTAAGGGGCAATAAGGAATCTACTCCTGAAATCATTGTTGCACTGTATGCTAACTAACTTGGATATGAATTAAAAAAATAAGTTACCTTAATTTTTATTAAGGGAAACTTGTCATTTTAATCAAGAAGAAAGGAAATAGTGGAAAATTGGCTATAGTCCATTCTTTCTGGCTAAAAAAAATATATATATATACACACACACTGGTAAATAAGACCACAGGATATCACTGAATTTTGAATAACCTTGTTGTTCTAATTTGATGTCGCATTCTGATTTGAAGAGTTCTATTCTGTCAGCATAGCAAGTGCGGTGTATTACCTAGTAATAAAGTTTCAGAAGGAGCCTCTGGAGAGGAAGCTGTGTGCTGCTATGGCAGAGGAGCAGAGATCGAAGTTATGGCAGGAATGGACTCTTCATATGCCTTTGAAGGAAGAAGAGAGCCAGTTAGTCAGGCTTGACCCTTGCCTTCTCACTCCCCTTTATCCTGAACTCTGGCATTCTGACTGTTGAAGACCACCAGCACTGGAGAAACTGTCAGTGTACTTTTCTCACTTTTTCCTGACCAGTACAGAAAATGCCCCTTCTAAAGAAATGAAGATTTTCAACTGAGTAATAGCCACTTAATGCCATAGAGCACGTCGTGTCTCAGTAGAAGAGAAAGTTGGGGCCTAGCAGTTTTATTCAGTTTTTCTAAAGTCACAGTTAATATTTTATGTTTCAGGTTAAAAAAAAAAAAAGTACATAAGAAACTTTAGATTAAATAAATGTCCAATAGGCCTAGAAATAGATGTGTTCATAGATTTCTGATATTTGATTCAAAATTATGAGCTACATATTGTAACTACCTAGTTCGCATGATACCTAGCTATGAATTCATTTTGTCATCTCAACTGTCTAGGAGGAAATTTTTTTCAAAAGTCACTGTCCCTTGTTGTCCTCTTCTTCTCCATTGAAATGAGAGAAAGTGGAAGTAAGGTGATTAATTAGGATATGAAAAGGAAGGAAAATGAGAGATTTAAAATATGCTCAGCTTAATCCTGTTTTCTTATGGGATTTTTATAGCTTCATTTGAGTTAAATGTTTAAAAGAAATAAATTATGCCACTTCTTATAGATAACAGTTTAATCCAGTTGAATACAATAAACTATTAAGTAACCTGTTAGCATTTGCAAGAAATTACAAGATGTATAAATCTCTCTCAGTTCCCTAGATGTTGATACCCATGTATTCTGTTTTATTCTTTAATTACTGGTATATGTTAATTACTAGTTAAATACATATTTTAGCTAGGTTTTTCTGTATGGAGATGCTTACTGAATGGTTATTGACAAATAGGGATAGAAACTTTCTGTCTTAGTTTTGTGTATTAATTAATACTGTAAATTGACATTCTGGTTTATAAATCAAGGTCTTCTTTACTGTGAATTAGTTCCTCAGAGTTATTTATGAATCTGTGTAATGCCAATTCTTGGTTAATTTTAAGTCAATTTTGTTTTGACATAATGCTTTTTTTAGGTAAAGGTGTTGGTATTTGTTCATTTAAACCTATTCTATTATTTTGCTTCTGGAATTTGTGGTCAAATAGTTTTTAGAAGTATACATCTTTTTTTTTTTTTTTTTTTTTTTTTTTTTGAGAGAGCACACGAAGGAGGAGACAGAGAAAGTGAGGGAGAATCCCAAGCAGGCTCCATGCTCAGCACAGAGCCCAGTGCAGGGCTCGATCCCATGACCCTGATATGACCTGAGCCAAGATCAGAAGTCAGCTGACTGAGTGGCTCAACTGACTGAGCCACCCAAGCACCCCAAAAGTATATACCTTTCTAACCGAATAATCCCAATTCCAATCTTAGTACATATTTACAATTGATTTTTTTTTAATGTGTTGGGAGATTAAATTTCATCCAACAACAACAAAAAAATCCTATATTGTTTACTTGACAGAATATCTGACACCCTCAGTCTCATTAATTCAGGGAGATTTTACCTCTAAAAACATATTTTCAAAGGCCAGAGCTTCTAAAACCTTTTACATATTTTACAGTATTTTACTGCATCCTTCCCCCCCCACCTTAATTCATACTACTAATAATTTTTTTTACCACCCCTCACCACACATAATGACACATTGTTTTTTCTTATAACTTTTAATTTACTGTCTTAGCAACTTTCAAATGTAAAATACAGTATTACTAACTGTATCCACATGCTTTACCTCACATATACAGGGCTTATTTGTTTTACAACTGGAAGTTTGTACCTTTGGACTGCCTTTATCCATTTTGCCCACCCCGTACCTAATACTTTTGATCTACAACCACACAAAGGAAACCAACCATTCCTTTCTTTATTTTCTTTTCTTTTTTCCTTTTTTCTTTTTTTAATATATTTTTTAATTTTTTTAACGTTTATTTATTATTGAGAGACAGAGATAGAGCATGAGCAGGGGAGGGGCCGAGAGAGAGAGAGGGAGACACAGAATCCAAAGCAGGCTCCAGGCTCCGAGCCATCAGCACAGAGCCTGACTTGGGGCTCGAACTCACAAACCGCGAGATCATGACCTGAGCCCGAGTCAGACGCTCAACCAACCGAGCCACCCAGGTGCCCCATTCTTTTCTTTTTTTAACCAACTACTTCTATTAACCTAGAAGATAGAAACTGACACCTGGTTTTTTAGAAAGTTACACAAATTATTTTCCTTTTATAAAATCCTTTTAAGTTTATGGACTTTGCATGTTTACAGCATGTTAAGAAGTTCGTTGTCTGTTTGTAATGCATTAATGAGCTTGGCTTTATTTCTTCAGAAATTGAAAAAGCCTCCCAGATTTTCAGAATAGCCCTAACTTCATACAATTAATGATAATTTTCTCTGATGCATTTGGTAAATATTGTTTTACTTCTAAATTTATTAAAAGTGATTGACCAAGTGTATGATGTAAGGTTTATATCATTTAGTGAGTTTTTAAAATAACTTTTTATATAAGTATTTCTGTATGTAGATCCTCAAAGCAAAAAGTCTTTCCTGGCCCACGTTTGTTACAGTTAACTTGGCTACATATTTTGTCAACTTGACAAATTAGTTTGAATTAGTTTCATTAGGTTGGTGTCTTACTGCTCAACAATTGTTCCATCCTAAGTATCCTATTACGCAGCCAGTCTTCTGCTTCTCTTGCCTTCGGTAGGCATGATAATGGGCCCCCACGGATATCTGTGTCCTAATATCTGGAATTTGTGAATATATTTCTTTACATGGTAAAGGGGAGTTAAGGTAGCAGATGAAATTAAGGTTTAGTATCAGCTGACCTTAAAATAGATTGTTGTGGATTATCCACCTGTGCTCAGTATAAACAGAAGAATTCTTAAATGTGGAAGAGGGAAGCAGGAGTGTCAATGTCTGAATGATGCCATGTGAGAAAGACTTGACCGTTATTGCTGGCTTTGAAGATGAAACGGGCATGAGCCAGGGTATGAGGGTTCCAGAAAGTGGAAAAGGCAAGGAATCAGATTCTCCCTTTGAGATTCTGAGAAGAAATGCCGTCGTGTTGACCCCTTGAGTTTTGCCTAGTAAGACCCATTTGGGACTTACTTCAGAATTGTAAGATAATTTGTGTTGTTTTGAGCCACTAAATTTATGGTATTTTGTTAAAGCATCTATAGAAATAATACACCACCTAATTCCCAGGACTTTTGCTTTTTGTTAGTCACTCTAGGCCTAGAAAGATGCTCCCTAAACAGCCTGGGAGGGCTTTTCCCCATCTGACTTCAGAGCTACAGTCCCTAGGCTCTCCTTTGTTAGCAGGGTTGGATTTGACAGGATACTGAGTCACAGAAGAGGAATCCACTGTAGCTAGTTTTAATACACACTTGTAAAAGGTTTTGTAGCATGGGAAATTGTTTGGAGGGCTAGAGGAACAGATTGAGCTTCTAGGAAGGGCTCTCAAAACCACACTGCTGAAGTAGATAGACTAAGTTGCTGCTCCCTGTGCTTTGATCTGGAAACCACTGAATCTGAAGGCTGCTATCACAGCTGCTGGCTCCAGGTCATTTTGCCTCTGCCATGACCTAAATCTTACTGTGATCCACATCGCCGTAAACTATCTGACCCTGTTGTACCTTTCTCCTATTCCTTTATCCCTTTCGCTTTGGTCTAGGAACATCGTCTTGTTGCTATTTCTAGACTCTCAGACATGCTTTAGTTACAGGGCATTTGCATTTACTGCTCTTTCCACCTGGCACCTGCATGATTTATGTCCTCATCTTCAGCTTTTCCATTAAATAACACTATTGCAGTAAGACTTTACTTGCCCACCCTTTTTTTTTTTTTTTAATTTTTTTTTCAACGTTTTTAATTTATTTTTGGGACAGAGAGAGACAGAGCACTAACGGGGGAGGGGCAGAGAGAGAGGGAGACACAGAATCAGAAACAGGCTCCAAGCTCGGAGCCATCAGCCCAGAGCCTGACGCGGGGCTCGAACTCAGGACCGCGAGATCGTGACCTGGCTGAAGTCCGACGCTTAACCGACTGCGCCACCCAGGCGCCCCACCCACCCTTTTTAAGATTGCAAACTGAGTGCATCTAATCCTCTTAATTTTATTTTTCTCCTTAATATTTGTCACCTTTTTTTTTTTTAACGTTTTTTATTTATTTTTGAGACAGAGAGAGACAGAGCATGAACAGGGGAGGGTCAGAGAGAGGGAGACACAGAATCTGAAACAGGCTCCAGGCTCTGAGCTGTCAGCACAGAGCCCGACGCGGGGCTCGAACTCACAGACTGCGAGATCATGACCTGAGCTGAAGTCGGCTGCTTAACCGACTGAGCCCCCCAGGCGCCCCAATATTTGTCACCTTTTAATATACTATATAATTTACTCATTTGGCTTTTAAAAAATTATGTTTCATTCCACTAGAGCAGTTTTTCTTTGTTGATATATCTCTAATACCAATAACAGTGCCAAAACATTATGAGTTCTCAGTATTTCTTGAAGAAGTAAATGCACATTTCTGAAAGTGCTTTGTTTTTTCAAGAATTGGAAAGGCTACATGACCCATTATATATTTTTTAGTCTCTAGAGGCTTTTTGATTCTAAATAAGACTTCCATTGAATGTAGCTTTATCATTTAATCTACAGGTTAATTTTGAAAAAGTAGTACCTTGCCAGAGTGTTCTGGTAATTCAGAGGAATTATTTTCAATTTTATTTCTACTACTATATTTACTGCCATGTGCCTGTGTCATTCACATCTACATCTTTATTGAACAAACTGGAGTCACTTCTCAAAGCCATTCACTACTATTGTATAAATTCTAGTGTTCATTTATGGTAGAATAGGAAACTTTATACTGATCTGATTTGTCCAAAAATAATATGTAGAGCATTTGAACATAAATTTCAAAAGTTATTTTTGTTTTTGATTTTGTAGAGACCGTTACATATATATATATATATTTTTTTTTTTTTCGAGAGAGTGCATGTGCATGAGTGTGAGGGAGGGGTAGAAAGAGAGAGGAAGAGAGAGAATCTTAAGCAGGCTCTGTGCTGTTAACTTGTAGCCTGATGAAGGGCTTGATCTCATGACTGTGAGATCATCACCTGAGCCAAATTCAAGAGTCAGATGCTCAGCTAACTAAGCCACTCAGCTGCCCCTGGATCCATATATTTTTTTAAAAAAATGTTTGCTTGCCCTGGAAAAAATAAACAATACTGACACTCATTTCAGAATAGACATATAAAGTGTGAACTCACTATTCATTCAAAGAGTGGTTATCCAAATTACAGATTTAAAAAAAAAAAAATAGAACCTCTTATTTCTATTCCCTGTGTTTATATGTTCTTTAAAATTTCAGAGGTTAGCAGTGAAAGTAAAGGTTGAATCAGTCCTACAACTTCTTAGCAACTGAAGAAAAGTTTATGATTGTTGAGTTAGCAGGTAATTGTCAGGATTAGAGTTTTTTGTTTTTTGTTTTTTTTAATTTCTGTTTTCAGTTTTTCAGTTATATACCTTACTATGGATAGCTGAGTAGGTTGCAAGAAATCCTTACTATGCTCTGTCCTTAGCCCTTTATTAAAATTCTCTCAGATCTTTGCCCTTTATGTTCTCTAGTAGGAGGAACACTACTCTTTCTTATTTGTTTTGGTAAATGTTGCTTGCCCTATAAGTGATGTTGATCTCTATAAACTGCAGGAATTAATGGTAGGGAGCAGGTTTATTTCAGATCTCCCTAAACCATTCACATGGATCAAATAATTAAGCATTCAACATGAAGAACTATTTATTTTCCAAACTAGTCAGAGGAGGAAAGAGCACCAACTGTTCTTCCCTTGTTTCAATCAGTTTTCAACTGATAATGTCATAAATAATGTCAACTTCAAGATTACCACCATTTTAGATGTGGCTAATGGTGGATGTATTGTTAAGAAGGCTTGGACCATGAGTTGACTGTATCAAGGCCCCTGTGAGGGATCGTGGTGGATCTCAGGCATAACTCATAAAATAAATACTCAAAATTAGTAGACCTGCTTGACGTTACTTGCAGTCCATACTCTGACCTTGCTCTCCTTACTTTATTTTCTCAGATATCCTCAATCAAAATTCTGAGAAATTCCATAGTACAGCCGTTACTGTGTTTTAAGAAATGGTGTTGTTTATACTTAATATCTAAGTGTACATGTTGGCATCTGTATATCTTCTTCCCTCTTTTGTCTCGACACCTTATAGGTCATTCTTATTCCCTGGAATATCTTCATACTACTCAGAACACTCTTCTGCTGTCTTAAGATTGTGCTCAAGAGTATATGCATCTAGCTGGTGCATAGTAACAGCTCATTTGCTCAGTGTGTAAAGAGAAGTTACCCTTAGCCAAACACACACACCTTCTTCCTTTAGCTTTATAGCATTATTCCTCCTCCTTTGCTAATTCTTACTATCTCTCTTTTTGCCTTTAGAGTCTGTGGCCACTGACTCTCCATTCCTCCCCTACCCCTCATTACAATTCAGATTTTCAGTTTGAGAGGCTCACTTCTCCTGCTGATCCACATAAGAGTTGCTAGTCTCTCCCTTCAGCTTCATTTGCAGTGAGGATGAAGGTCTGGATGAAGATCAAAAAGACTGTCCTTCTGAGGTCACATCAAGAAGATGGAAAGTAAGATTAAAAAAAAAAAAGTCTCCTAAATCTTCTAATGATGCAATTAGAAGCAGAGGTGATGAGGATGGTGGCAGGGTTGGTAGGACACGACATTGTGGCTGTTCAGGACTTTTTCCTGCCTTACCTACTCCTGTGGGAAGAGGAAATTGCAGGTCACAATACAACAGTGCAGAACACAAATACCAACATAACACCTCAGTGAGTAGTTAGACTCTGCTCTCCTCTCTATAGTGTATTTCCTCTATATTATCTTTATTGCCTAAACCTCTGGAGTGTTTTACTCTGTCGCATAAGAGCTTCCCTTTCCTGTGTGTGTGTGTGTGTGTGTGTGTGTGTGTGTGTGTGTGTCACCCCCCACAAAGTCTCCTTTTTAAGAAATGGAATTCATTTCACTACTACTTTGGTTTTTTTTCCATCTCCTTTTCCTTTCATCTCTGGATTTGTTTCCTCTTCTTTCTCTTAACCCATGTCTATCTAGATATGCATTATCCTCTGTTTTTCATTTTGTTCTTTAAGTTAGTTAATGGATCGGCGCCAGTTCTCTTGGGGTGAGGGCTTCAGAAGGTCATGAGCCTATTGTCTTATAGACACTTGCAGTTTATATCACAAATATATTGTACCTTTTGTTTACACTAAGAAATGTAAGGAAACATGACCTCAATTTTCCACAGTTTTAAAGATTTTGACTCTTAGTATATGCTGTGCCTGTCTTTGCTGTTGAAGCTGTGTTTATGCATGTCAGATAAAAAAACATAATGAAGCTGTGTATATGCATGTCAGGTAAAAACCATGTTGGTAGTTTTCTTTTTTAATTGGGTGAACAACTCATTTTGAAAAGAGCTTGTATGTGGAGTAAAACACGCTTAAGGGTAAATCCTAAGCATGCCACTTCCTCTGACAAGAAACAACCTTTCCAAGGCTCTGTTTTCTCATCTGCAAAATGGAAATGATAAGACCTGTCTCATAGAGTGTTTTATGAATTAAGTGAGAAAATGTATAAAAATGTTCAGCATAGTTTGGCCCTTTGATACTCTTATTAATGTATTGTAGGCTAGGAAAAATAATTTTCCCTTCTACCTTTCTGAGTTTTAGTTGAGGCCCCTGTAATAAAAGACGGTTTAACAAGATGAAAACAAACACGTTGATTAACATGGATGCCTTGTGCATACATAAGAGATACCCAGGGAAAAAGGAATAACTCCCTGAAGTGGTTTAGAATTTAGACTTAATTATCATATTTAATAGGAAAAGGGGAAGGCCTTTTAGGGGAGAGTAAAGGGTTTTTAAGAAAGATAAATGGGTCCTTATGGAATAGATACGAGGTATGATAACTTGAGACAAAGTTTGTCAGGGTGTGGTATTGGCTTCTCATCTTCTCTTCTGAGATAGGAGGCAGTCCTCTGGTTGATGAAACTGGGGAGGGGATTTGTGACAGTAGAGTTCTTTCTGCAGATATGTTTTTAGACAGATATGAAAAGTTCAGAAAAAGCTTCTCCCTGCATTTGATGTTTCTCAAGATCTTACAGCTCAAAATAATCAATAACCAAGATAGCATCTATTGGGCTGGCATGTCCTCAAATCCTAGTCATATTTTGGGGTGGCATACTCTGTTACCCTTCAGTATTAAGAGGATAAAATACATTCAGAACACTTTAAGAAGGAAGATACATTTTAGTAACCAAAATTATTAAATATTCTTTGAGTCTTGAAGAGATTAGATTTAAACTGTCTGGAATACTTTTCCATTTTGAGTAACTCATACTCTGAAAGTTAGTTGGAGTTTTGTAATACTTTAATTTTCTGTTCTTTTATATGTATACTGGCTTTCATTTAAAAAACTTTTGAATCCTTTGTGATAAAGAGTCCTGTTGGTAATTTGGACAACCATACTCAGAAATCTAAAACCTGATAAGAGTATGGGGAGGGGTTACCCCTAAATCTATTACATGGGCTTATCTGGTACTTAGATAAAAATTGTTTTCTCTTTGCAAAACTACAGCAGTGTTTTTTGTCTCCTGTTTACATGTCTACAGGAACATGCTATTTTAAAGTTTTGTTGTCTTTGTTCCTAGATAATTTAAAAATGGGTTACATACCCTTTTGGGGGGCTTATTCATGCACTCTTATCACTAAGATATATATACTTATTTTTTGACACATCTAGATACTATGTTTATTTATTTTTAAATATTTATTTATTTTATGAGAGAGAGAACAAGCAGGGGAGGAGCAGAAAGACAGGGAGAGAGAGAATCCCAAGCAGGCTCCATGCTGTCAGTGCAAAGCCTGACTTGGGACTCGATCTCAAGAACCATGAGATCATGATCTAAGCTGAAATCAGGAGTGGGATGCTTAACCTAACTGAGCCACCCAGGCACCCCCTTAACTGTACTTTAAACACATACACACAATTATATTGATACTGAGACTTTATAAATGTAGTATTTTAAGAAGTATATTAAAGATGATCCTTAATTCCATTTCTGTATGAATTATATTACCTATAAATTATCACTGCACATTTACATAAGTTAACATTTGCCAAATTACACCAAGAGGGAAAACTTAATGTAATCATTTCATAATCATATAATCTATTCAATATGATTGCATTTTCTCTTGATGAAATTTGATAAACTGATGTTTGTATAGATACAAATAAATGTTCCACAGAATATGCAGGTTTACACATTTTGCTTTTCAGTGCTCTTCAGTAGGTGTATTTATGTGGTGTGTAGAGAATTTGGATGGGGTACATGTTTTCTCTTAATTATGGGCAACAAAATTGGCCTTGTTACCACTTACTGGGTCCCATAGTGAAAACAGCTGCAAGTTGACTGTTGGCTAATTCTAGAATACAAAAGTATTTGTAATAAGAACTGTAATGTGCAATTAAAATTTTCAAAAGTGTCCTCCCTCCTTTGGGAAGATTCAGTTTCTTTTAAAAAATTTAATAATATTGGTGATTTCAGAAGTAGAGTGTAAGAAGGTGCTGTCATCTTTGTGAGATGTGAGACTTTGTGGTGGGATTGCAGTGGTTGAGTCTGACGCTGGGTAAGGAAAGCTAATGTTTTAGGCTCTTGTATTCCAAAATGGAAGCTGTATTGTTTCTTGAAAAATTAATAGACTGAAAGTGCATGTGCTTGTTGCTTAACACTGATTTATAGTGTCATTTCCAAGTGTCTTCAAACAACAGAAAGTACATAGTTCTGTCAAATAATGAAGTTTTCTGTGGTTCTGTTAACGGACTAAAGGTACTTAGAATAGGGATGTGAGGGGCATCTGGGTGGCTCAGTTGGTTAAACATCTGACCCTTGACTTTGACTCAGGTTATGATCTCACTGTTTGTGGGATCAAGCCCCACCTTGGGCTCTGCTCTAACAGCACAGAGTCTGCTTGGGATTCTCTCTCTCTCTCTCTCTCTCTCTCTCTCTCTCTCTCTCTCTCTGTTTCTGTCTGTCTCTCTCCCTCTCCCTCCTTTCCTCCCCCTCCCCTGCTCATGCACACTCTCCCTCTCAAAAATAAATTAATTTAAAAAAACACTTATTATAAACCATTAAGCATGAATATCTCTGTGTAAAAATAGCTGCTCTTAAGGCATGTGTGGTTACCTTAGTGTTTAAGAGTTCTAATGAGTATTAATCTATTTATCAGGTTATGATCTGCAGTCATTTTCACAGTCTGATACTTGATAGCTCTTAAAAACACCAACGTTTATTAGCAGTTCCTCGGTGACACAGAGATGTGATGAAGAGTTAGATAGAAGGGATTAGATTTGGCCACTTGGGACTGAGCTGTTAGAAATTGGAGGTTTGTCTAAAGTGAAACGAAATGAAAGGGGTTCTCTGTCCCCCTTCCCCAACCTAGTCTCCCCCTTGGCCTTACTACTTTATTTGGAAATTTGAGGTTTCTAACCTAGTTTATTGTTTTAATATATTCCTTTAATATGTGTTGGAACAACTGTACTATGTCAGTAACTGTGCTAGACAAATTCTGGGGATATATTGCTAAACAGGATAGAGAGGCTTCTTCCTTCACTGGAGCTTACGTTGTATTCAGGGATAGCAAAAAATAAGTAAACAAGATAATTTCATAGAACAATAAGTGCGATGAAGGAAACAATGGAGGATGGAGTGATAAAGAGTGATTGGGGGAGCTATTTTAGATTCAGTGCTCACGGAAGGTCTCTCTGAAAGGGGGGTAATTAAGATAATGAGAGAGTACCAGTGGTGTCTGGTTTCTCAAAATGGTGAGCCAAATTATTCAGATCAGCTTTCTCACTAAGAGTAATACACTGGATAAAATATATTTGTAAATGCTTTAAAAATACCGAAGCTCTGAAAAAATAGCTACTTTTTACATAACAGCCTATAACCAGATAGGGACTGAAGAGAGGAATATTCGAGTGCTGAACAGAATAAGGAATTAAGTGGGAAGATATTTTTAAAAGAAATAACTGGGAAAGTATGGCCGCAGACTGCCTTTCATACATATTTGTGTTACAGACACATGTAGCCCAGCTTGGCTAGAGATGGTCTGGTATTGTCTCCCCCAAGCAAATGTAAACTTCTCTAGATGAGTCACATTATCTTGCAATGAACCCTTACAAGCACACTTCTGAGCAGGTAGTCAAAGATAAGGCAATTGAATTAACAAAACCAGCAAGAATAAGCAAAATCAGAATTGCATAGACTTCAGATGCTGAAATTATTAGATGCAGATTTAAAGTAACTGTGCTTACAAATTTGACACACATGAAAATATCTGTAAGGAAACCATAAAAAGTACCATGGCAGATTGGAGAAGAAACGTGACTTAGAAATGAAAAACACAGTTAACAAAGTGGGTGAGCCTTCTGGTTCAGGTTGTTGGTTAGCTTGAATCAGATGAACCCTCCTGCTGAAATCAGTTATAACAACAGTTGGGCCGTGGATGTAAAACAACTAGTTGAAGGCCTTGGTGAGCAACCAGTGTAAGCTGGATTTGAGGGGCTGTGCTTCTTCAGAAAAGGAAAGCTCAGGAATGATCTGCATTTATTCTGGTTTTTCCCTTGAGGAAATTTTCCACTTCTCAATGCCGGATAGAGCTCAAGCAGAAAGCAGCATTTTCACTGGGCAAAGGGTCAAAGAAATGAAACTGAGGCCAAATCCCTGAGGCAGAAAACTGCAGAGAATTGAATATTCGACATCTAATATCTGCACATACACTCTTCCTCGATGTGTTAGTTTAATAACTACCAGGGTCAGAGCAGGACTTTGGAAACCCATCAGACAACATTGACTGAGGATAAAGAGCTGAGCAGAAATTTCAGCAAACTTGGGGAGTACAGATTAGAGTTCAGGTCCACCAAAAACTAGTAAGTGGCACACTTAAGCCATTATCAAAAAAATACATACCTGCTGGATTTACTTAACCTATGTATAGTTGTTTTGTTTTTAAGAGCTAATGATGAGAAAATCTGTTTAAAGAAATGCAATAGACCACGCATTGTGATCATTTGTCTTATAAAATAGAGAGGAGTTAGGCTATGCCCAAATGCAAATGTTGCTTGAGTTTTTGGAGATTCAACTATGAAAATAATACATCTTTGAGTCATAACTGCACATTATCTGAAAAAGCAATATATGATTCTTACCAACTTTTCATTTGCTTTACCTAATTGCTACAGGAGGTAAGAAGTACTTAGAGGTCACTGGATATCCATATGTTGGTCTATATATAATTCTGTAAGTCCTTTTGTTTTCATCTTCTAAGAGTTTTCAATTTGTTTTGCTCTCGTATACAACTGACTTTTAAATGGTTAGGGAAATATAATGTAAGCACTAAAATGTCCTCAGAATTGACCAGCATGCTTAATGCATGACCAAATGCATTCAGCATCCACAGGAACATATAGCACTCAGGAGCATGTTTTTTACAGGTCAGTGAATTTTCTACAGAGCTGTTGCTGAGAATTATTTTTAAAGTACCTTCTCATATATGCTTGTCTAAGTCAATAAGCGTAGTGCGCTAGAAAAGTGTTCAAGCAATACGTAAAGCAAAACACTAAACAAATTGTTTCCTCAAGTGACATAATGTCTCTATTTATGCAATGCTCACAGTAGTTATACTATAAAACCACAAGTCATTCCTGTTTTCTTCTCAATGAGAATTATTAATTTATTGGTTTTTTTATAAGACTGATTTTGTTAGGTCTTGAATTTTCTTAGGTTTCTTTTCCTATACATGTATGTGTGCACGCATGCACACACACACACACACACACACACACTACAGCTTTTTAAAGTTAGTGTTTTTTCTTTATTACAGTGTATGGTTTTCTTTTTTTTTTTTTTTACCATGTTTCAAGCATCTTCACTTGAACTTTTCAATAAAATTCACAAAGTGTAATATTTGTTACTTCTTTCCCAAGATCTAATCTCATGGCCCGTTTTTAGAAATTCATCTAAAACCTTGATACTCAAACTTTGGTCCTTGGAATAGCATTAATGGCCATTACCTGGGAGCTTATTATAAACGCAGAATCTTGGGTCTCATCCCAGATTTATTGAATCATAATCTGCATTTTAATATGCTCCAGTGATTTTTATATACACTAACGTTTGAGGAACACAGATCTAACAGCCTGTTTCCTAGTGCTTATAGTAAATCTAGCTAACCTTTAAAGGGAAGGACCCCTATACTTTAAAAGCATAAAGATCAGCATTTTTAACCTTTTAATTTTAATTTTTTAAGTTTTATTTATTGATTTTGAGAGAGACAGAGAACGAGCAGGGGAGGGGCAGAGAGAGGGAGAGACAGAATCCCAAGCAGGCTCCAAGCTGTGAGTGTCGAGGAGCTTAAACTCACAAACCAGGAGATCATAACCTGAGCTGAGATCAAGAGTTGGACACTTGACTGACTGAGCCACCCAGGTGCCCCAGATCAGCATTTTTTAGAAGCTTTCAAGGAATATCTCAGAGGCTCATGTAATCTATACTTTTAAGAAAATAATATTTATTTTGTTCCTAGTGGTTTTACCATGTTTTTTGTTATATACCCTTCTTTTCCTTTCCTTTCTGCTAATCTAATCCAGTCACATGTTTAGTTCTCAGCTTTTTGCTGTAGACTTTTAAACCATTATCAGCCTTAAGTTTTCCATCTTAGCTCTTTCTTAACTTTACATTTCTGACATTCATCGTGACCCAGATAGAATATATTCCATTCTGGGGCACCTGGGTGTCTCAGTCGGTTATGCAGCCAACTTCGGTTCAGGTCATAATCTCACGGTTTGTGAGTTCGAGGCCCCATCTGGACTCTCTGCTGTCAGTGCGGAGCCTGCTTCAGATCCTCTGTCCCCTCTTTCTCTCTCCCCCTCCCCTGCTTGCACACTTGTGTGCACGCTCTCGCTTGCTCTCAGTCTCTCTCTCAAAATTAAACAATGTTAAAAAAATTTTTTTAAAGAATGTATTATCATCCTTTTAAAAAATGCTTCCTTTCCTAACTTCCTTTTATCATATATCTGTTTTAGCCTCACTACATCATCAAATTCTGTGTCTTTTCACAACTTTTCTTGTATACACAGATTTCCCCTTTATTTCTCTAGCCCCTTTTTATCCCTTCTAGAAGAAAAAGAGTTGGAATTCACGTCTTCAACACAACTTCCTATTTCCACATTACTTCTACTTCTGTAAATGAAGTTTCTGACAGAAAACAGCCTTTATTTTATTTTTTAAATGTTTTTATTTATTTTTGAAGGAGAGAGAGAGAGAGAGAGAGACAGAGCGTGAGTGGGGGAGGAGCAGAGAGAGAGGGAGACACAGAATTCGAAGCAGGCTCCAGGCTCTAAGCTGTCAGCACAGAGCCCAGCGCGGGGCTCGAACTCACGAACTGTGAGATCATGACCTGAGCCGAAGCCGGACGCGCAACCAACTGAGCCACCCAGGCGCCCCAGAAAACAGCCTTTAAAATACATCTTTTTGGGGGGCACCTGGGTGGCTCAGTCGGTTAAGCATCCATCTCTTGATTTCGGCTCAGGTCATGATCTTGCAGTTCGTGGGATCAAACCCCACATCACGCACTGCGCTGATGGAGTGGAGCCTGCTTGGGATTCTCTCTCCCTCTCTCTCTGCCCCTCCCCTGATTACACACACACTCTCTCTTTCTCTCTCTCAAAATAAATAAACATTTAAAAAATAAAATGCATCTTTTTAAATTAAAATTACTGTAAATTGTTAAGTTGAAAATGTATGCCAGCAAGTATACTTTGCCAGTTGGTTGACTGCGAACATTGATTTTTAAGTTTGTGTTTTACAGTTAACAAGGTTTCCATATTATGCAGTAACCAACTGCATACCACAATTTGACTCATCAAAAACCAAAAACTAAATGAAAACCCCAACGACAGAATCCTTCTTATAAAGCAGATATATCCAAGTGTTCATGCTTAGGTACATAAAAAGAGGAATTAACATTTACATTAACGTAATATTTACATAACATTAATGGACAGGTAGTTATTTCTTAAGGCTAATTAAATGATACAAATGGAAACTAATACTAACTTAAAAAAAAAACAATTTTAGAATGGAAGAACATGAAAGATCATAGCCCTCTTATTTTATATTAAAGGAAACAACAGTTAAATGTTTCTATTTAATGCCAAAACAGTATACAGGACACCTCTCTAAGCTTTTGATCTTTAGTCTAAAATCCAGAAGCTTGAAGATGTATAATTTACAAATTACGTGCACTTCCAATCTGGAATAAAAGGTTAACACGTGGCTTAAATGACAGCATTTGGCATCAGACTGTGCACGTGAGTAGTTTTAAACACAAAAAACTTCATGTTCTAAAAAATGATCTAAAGGGTAGGATGTGTCTGTTAATTTGCAGTTAATGGATTATTGGGCATGTCTACAATTGTGTGTTTAAAAGCTTACAAGATTTTGCCAATTTCACTCTTTGCATTTTTTTCTAACGGACCTTTTCTTTGTAAGGTGTGGTGAGCATTTTATAGCTTTTATAGCTTTTGTATGCTTCAGTTATATAGCCCAGTGGGAATGTATTCAGTTTTACACTTAGGAAAGTAACTCCCTTGTTTTTTGGGCTATAACTACTAAAACAGTTTTAATAATTTTACTCTCATTTTTTTTTTAATTGAACAGTAGGTAAATATTCCTACTATTTTAGAGGTAATTAAGATACCAGTCACTCAGAGTAAAAACTTATGTCTGTAATATATTGGTTTCCAGAGTTTATTTCCTTTTTGTTGCTGTTTTGACAAGATGTGTGGGTTGAGGTTTCCCATGTGAGCCTGGAACTCTGTGAGGAGTAAGAGAAGCCTCATCCCCATCTGGGGAGGGGGTTTCTGCAGTTGACATGAATACAGATGTGAAAGGGGCCTGAGTCACAGTAACTCCCACTCACTAATGCTCACCCAGAAAACACCCCATCCCCCAGGCATAGGGAGGGCTGGACAGAGAGGGGTACCTGGTGAGCAGCTACACAGAAGCCTAGTCTCAAGTATAATGGGGGGAAATTTTTTTGCATTTATTGAAATGAGCATAATCCTGATAATCTCACTAGATTAGTTTGGGGAATTGGAAAAATAGATAAATCATGAGAGCAAAAATATCCTTTAAAAACATTTTCCTAAAATGCTAGAGTGTGTGGTGGGAACAGTCAGTAGAAGAGAGAGAGGCACTGTGGGTTTACTGTAAGGCTATTTCTTATAATCTGTTTATCTTTTTGAACCAAGTTCTTGTCTCCAAGATATGTCTGTATAATTTCTGGGTTAAATTTTGTTAGTATCAAGAAATTCAAATCTTTATTGCTTTTTGAAAAGTTAAGTCTATTTTAGTGGTTGTTTTAAAATTTTCCTTGCCTTGTCCTTTTCTGTATGGGCTATCTGCAAGGGGGTTATTTGATATCTAAATTTAATGTGACTTCAAGTATTTACTTTTAAATGATTTTTAAAGATTCAAAACAGTTACGCTCTGAGATTAAGTCAAAGAGCCTTTTAGGACTTTAGAGCTTAGGATAAAGAACTTTTATTTTTATTTTTAATTTTTTTTTTAGGGAGAGAGAGAATCCTAAGTAGGCTCCTTGCTGTCAGCACAGAGCCCAGCATGGGGCCTGGGATCATGACCTGAGCTGAAACTAAGAGTAAGACGCTTAACTGACTGAGCCACCTAGACACCCCTAGAATAAGGAACTTTAAAGTATAATTTGAAAAAGACTAAAAAAAGTTTTTATTGTGATCAATTCCTATTGTATTTTTTTTTTTTTTAGTAACTCTTCTGAATCTTTGGTAGACTCTAAAATGGTAAGCCTTTATATCTCACTTATCTCAATGTAGTTTTTAGATTATTACTATGTAAAATTCTAATTCTTTTACATGTCTTTTCAACAAAATACTAATTTCTTTTCTTTTTTCCCCACTGAATACCTTGTGTAGTCCACTTTTTGGTCACCAGCAATTCTGAAAATTCTTGTTTTACTTCTGATTGGACCTTTGGGAACCATTTGAGGTCTTTTGGGAATCATTGCTCAATCTAGCATATAGACTAGAGCAATAGCTCCTCAAAATTTTTAGCAGTGGAATTCTTTAAAATCTTTCCTAGAAGCTTCGTATGTATAAATATGAGACACATTAACGTATTGTTGCTCTTTTGAAGCAGTAGGCGCAGAGGTGGGGGTTTGAGCCCTATCTATTGTGTGAACAAGCATTTCAGACTAAGTCTTTAGTAAGTAATGGGTGTGATGAAGAAGGATCTTTCAAAAGGAAAAGCAAAGGGTGCTGTCTCATAAGTTTTGAGTAAACACTTGGTTGGTTATGGTTGACTTCCTTGAAGTAGGTCATAGAATTAAATCAACAGCTGTTTAAGGTGCTTTTCATCTGTTTTGTGTTAGATATGAAATTAGTTGAGGCTAAAGTTCAACAGAAAAAGATTAATGTTTACACAGTGTTGAAGTTGGGTAGAAACTTATCATTAGTATTCATACTAGATGGGATTTCATATACAGTTAACCAAAGTTAAACAGTAAGCTTTGAGGAGTGTGCAAGTTGGAGGATGTGCAACTCTTGATCTCGGGGTCATGAGTTCAGGCCTCAGGTTGGGTGTAGAGGTTACTTAAAAAAAAAAAAAAAAAAATCTTAAAAAAATCTTTGTATTGTGTTCACAAACAAAAGCTGTTAAGGTGCTTTTTTTCATCTTTTCATGAAATGGCATTATAAAGTTAAATGCTTACATTACCATTGACCCATTTAATCATATGCACTTAGGGGTGCATATTCTGGGTTTGTGTTAGAACCAAAAGTTAATTTGTATAATTTTGTGCTTGTCTTGAATTGTGGTTGATGCTGTTACCTTTATAGGCACTGTCAGGTATGTAATTGTGTTGCCTTTAGTCAGCAGCTTAGTGTAGTTTGTGTTTTTTAGCAATAGGATTCTTAGTATGTGGCCAAGGCAGATGTTTGCTTATGCCACCAAGCATAGTTTCCAGATACTTTTTGTTATTTACTTATTGATTCAGAAAATACCAAATGCCAGCGGTACATCTCCAACATTTAACTAGGATCTAAATTGTTATTATATGTCATTGCTTATTAAAGAGGTGCTTCTTTGTCAGAGGAGTACATCATATAACAAATATTGTTTATCAGCTTTTATAAAAGAAATATTTACTGCTGTATTAAAGTCATTGTCATCTGAAGAATGACCAAATAAATATTTATGCACTAAGTTGAGTGTGTTCCCGGAACTCATTGATGTAGTTCGATATGAGAATGTAAAAGAAAAAATATCCTATCTAACAGTATTGGCTGTGGATTCATGAACACTAGGGTGCTAAAGAAGTTCAGGTATTTGAAAGAATATTCAGCATAGAGTGAGAGTTAGAAGCTACATAGTCTCAACCAATATAGAAATCTCTGTATTGTTATTTTTTCAATTTTTTTTTTGACAGAGAGAGACAGAGCATGAGCGGGGGAGGGACAGAGAGAGAGGGAGACACAGAATCCGAAGCAGGCTCCATGTTCCGGGCTGTCAGCACAGAGCCCGACACAGGGCTCGAACTCACAGACCGCGAGATCATGACCTGAGCCGAAGTTGGATGCTCAACCGACTAAGCCACCCAGGCGCCCCTCTCCGTATTATTTTTGACAGGCCAGCATAAGTCTTCTACTTAAAATTTCTAGAAACAGTAACATTAGTAAAGGGTGATCAATTTTAAGTAACTGTCATTGAAAAATTGTTAAAGGTGTCTCTTATTTTCCATTCTGTGGTCTCCGTTTTGACTTCTGGTGTTAACAATTTTTTTTTTTTTTTTTTTTGAGTTAACAGTTTAAGTCTAATCTTATCTCAAGTTCCACATGATGGCAGTTGACCTGTTTAAAGATACTTATCATGTTCCTCCAGTAAGTTTTTTTTTTAAATACCTAGTATATATCTTTTGCTATAATATTCAAATTCAGAAGGATCATTTATCATATATAAATTCCCTTTTGCCCACTTACAGGCAGAATCTCTTCTGTGTATGTTGGTGCTGTCATTTTTCTTGAACTTTTCATATTTTATGCCTTGATAGCTTGAGAAACTTTGGGGGGTAGGTACCTGATCCTGTAATGTTTCTTTCTCTTTGTTTGTTCCTTTCTTTCTTTCTTTCTTCCTTTCTTCTTTTCTTTCTCTTTCTTTCTTTCTTTCTTTCTTTCTTTCTTTCTTTCTTTCTTTCTTTCTTTCTTTCTTTTTTTGTTTATTTATTTATTTTGAGAGAGAGAGAGAGAGAGAGAGCATGAATCAGGGAGGGACAGGGGAAGTGAAGAGAGACTCCCAAGCAGGCTTCGTGCTGTCAGTGCGGAGCCTGACATGGGGCTTGATCCCATGAACCCTTAGATAATGACTGAAATCAAGAGGTGGACCCATAACCAACTGAGCTCCCCAGTAGCCCCATGATCCTGTAATTTTTCTAATTGTTCAGATTAATCCTGGTAACTTCAGGCATAGAAAATGTTTTAATCTTGTTTCATGTATTTAAAAAATGGACTCTTAAGAATCACTGTATTTAATGATATAGTGAATATTAACGCATAGTCTTTACAAAATTAACTCCAATAAAAGCCAAAACTGAGTGATATTGGAAGTTCTGTGTTTAAATAGATGTCAGTACTTTACAGCAGTTGAAAGGATAGTTAACACACGTGATCTCCTTGTAAGCAGTCTTGGATTCAAGAATTAGATAAAATAAGTGTCTACTTTAGTTATCCTTTATTAATGGAGAAAACTAGGGAGAAAAAAATTTAGGAAAATGAAGAGTAGCTATATAAAGAGAAGAATCTTAAGAAAATTATAGTCACAAAATTAACTGAGCAGAGGAATTAATGGCAAGGTTCTGTACATTTGCCTTTGATGTTTTTCCAGCTCACTCAATCATGGATTGTACAAAAGGAGTGGGATAAGTATGTTTAAAATTCCTCTGTTACAGATCATTACTTGTTAGATACAGGAGTATTTAGGTAGCTTTTCTGGTGTTTTTAAGAGACTCTTATTAGAAGAACTGAGATGCTTCTAAAGTGTAATTAGTGAAAGACATCACATGCCAATCTTTGTTCTCTTCTAATTCCATTACCAAAACTTAGGGTGTTTGGAAGAATTCTCTTCTAATGAAATAACCTTTTATTCTAATTTTTTTAGAATGAGTACAATTGCAGAAAAGAGTGGATTTCTATTAGCAGTGTTTCGAGCAGTGGAAGATTACGTTACCTTTGCCTCCACTTCTTTCATGTAAAGAAAATATCCTCATTATGCAGTTGAGTGAAGGGAAAGATGTATTTCTAGAGCCATGTTATTTTTGTTGTTTTTGTTCTTGTTTTAATATAATTTATTGTCAAGTTAGCTAACATACAGAGTATACAGTGTGCTCTTGCCTTCGGGAGCAGATTCCCATGATTCATCACTTACATACAACAGAGCCATATTATTTTTGAGTAAAAGTAGGGTTTTTCATGATATTTTAAATATCAGAACAGGAAAAATTCTTGTCTGATTTGTTATGGAAACAAAATTTTAGGTGAATTTTTTAGTGAAATTTTAAAAATGTGCCGGCAAGTTTTGAAATAGGTTATTTAGCATCCCAGCAAGGTTTGAGAAATACTTCACTGTTTTCCTTGTAATGTTTTCCATTACCTTAAAATGCACCCCTAATGCCTAGGGATAGTAGTGAATTAATAAAAAAATTGTAGCATTGACATAACCCACTCAGCTTACTTTTTGCTGTCAAAATATCCAGGAGAAGACATTTATAATGCTGTGAACCATAGGATTTGCTGAGCTAGTTCCCTGTTATAGCAATACCCAAATATGCAGGGAATCCTTAAATGACATCAAAGTAAATAATGCACACAGAGCATTTGGCAGTCAACAGGGGCTGGTTTGCATATATAGGCAATACCTGCCTGCTGATTGATGAGGTCTATTACCATGAGATTGTATTTATTAAAGGTAACAATTCAGTAATTCTGTGCACAAATGATTAATAGCCAAATAATTATAGATTTTAATTAATTAAAATGGGCAAGGTGAAAATTCTAATTGGAATAGATTGAATCATTTTATTATATTGACTCACTCTACCTAAAATTATTGAAGTTTAAGATTGCTACCTATAGCTAACTCATGCTTTGAGTATTCTAAGTAAAGTTTGAATGATTTTAGTCCATTTTTCTAATGTTAATATATTATGATCTGAAGTGAATTTCCAAATATTTGCTAACATAAGATGTTGGCTTAATTCCTTTATTAGCAATAATTTTTGTTCACTAGCAGCTGCTGAGTTAAAGATAAGTCATTATTAACATTCTATTGGATAATTTTTCCGGTCCTTTCATTATGCGGTTACTGGTATTTTTTAACTTATAACTTTCTTTTCCTCTATAGTGTAGATTGAGTGAGATAGCAGTGTTATAAAAGAGAAAGCATTTTAAAGTGGTGCTTTTCATCTAGATGGATAAGGCTACCCATTGCATGGGAAGAAGAGTAAATTCCTTTCTAACAATACCATAAAAGTTTGTTGGTTACCAAATTCTGTATGGATTGTACCTAAATATCCTCTTAATCTCTCTTCTTCAGGCCTATGGCCACACCAGGAGCTGGTGGGAACGCAACCATTTAGGAACTCATGTTCAGCAGAGTTTATGAGACTGTTTGTTGGAGCTTAAAAAAAAAAAGAGAAAGCTATGTTCTAGAATACACTTTCATACACATACCCTCACATATATTCGTATAAAATCCTAATAAATACATACATATGTATCTGCATCTTTCTGTCTACTTTAGAGTTTGTAGTCCTTAGCTTCCTAGCACATGAAGAAAAAGATCTACCAAATGTTTGGAGATCCTGCCAAGATTCCCACAATGATTGTTGGCAGGCCTCTTGGTATCATAGCACACAGAAGAACATGAACTGAAGCACTATGAGTTACACTGCAAGGTTCCATAAAATGTGGTAGAGGAGACCACCTCTTCTGTTTCACCTCTCATCTGTTGTTTTCCTGTCTATTTTATTCAAAGTTTTTTTTTTTTCATCTCAAAATATGTGGCACTCCTCTGACATCTCTGGTGTGTCACGCACAGCGAAAACAGTATTTGTTCCATTCTGAGCTTACTCCACAATGCATGGCTCTTCAGTATTTTTTAAGTAGTATGTTGCAGTGTGGCATGCTTTATTTATGCACAACACTAATGCATAATACCATTACTGTCTCAGTGTCCATGTCCTTGCCTCTCTATCATTTAAACACAGTCACATGGAAATCTCCTTTAAATGCTGTACTTATGATTTTTTGTGTGCTTCTGTGTATCCAGTTTTATTTTTTAAATTTTTGTTTTTAACGTTTATTTATTTTTGAGAGACAGAGCATGAACGGGGGAGGGTCAGAGAGAGGGAGACACAGAATCCGAAACAGGCTCCAGGCTCCGAGCTGTCAGCACAGAGCCCGACGCGGGGCTCGAACTCACGGACCGCGAGATCGTGACCTGAGCCGAAGTCGGCCGCTCAACCGACTGAGCCACCCAGGTGCCCCTGTGTATCCAGTTTTAAAACTGTCAGTAACCTCAACTATGTTATCTTCATTTTCAGTAAAATGGTACAAATCATTCTGTCCTCTAATCTCATTTACAAATTTAACCCAAATGTAAAAATTGCTTCTCTAAATTGTAGCATATGCCAGCTAAAAGAACTATTCATGTTTCTGAATTGTGGAGAAAACAGTAATGTATCAGGAAGAAAATTGCTTAAATCGAGCATTCTTGGTCACTGTTTTAGGTCTGGGCTTCCTGACAAGTGGTTTAAATCAAATAACACCTGTGTTAAATCTCAGAATCAACTTGTGTAAAATCTTCCCTAAATAGAGTCAACATATATGGGGTGACTAACCAATTATAAGACGTGTTCAACAATTCTTAGATGGAAATGTGTCTCAGTTTTCTTTCCACAACTCATGTTCTTACCGCAAAATAACATGACATGTTGAAGGACATATATACCATTAGTTAATGGCTCACATTTGAAATTTGATAATTAAATTATATCTAGCACTCAAGCAAGAATGAAGACTGTGCCATCTTTTGATAAAGCATTTATGTACTGTGGTATTTTGAAATATATTTGCTGAGCAAAAATGACATACGAACACCTTATTCAATAGCATTTATTCTATCAGTTCTCTAAAAGGTTCAACACATTTCTTTAGTGAACTTTCTAAACTCAGCAGTATATAACCTTTTAGCCCAGCACATGAATTAAAGTTTTGACAAGCCTTTTAAAATGGCAAGTAGGTGAATGTATTATGAAACAACGCAGAATAGAATAAAAAAGACTTTGAATAGATGCAATGACTGTTTATATTTGGCTAGCTATATCTTAAGAAAGTTAGACAAGCCCAATTATATTAAAAATCCTTTACACTAATATTAACTAACTAATTCTATAGCTACTCAAATGCAAAATTGAGAAGGAATTTGAGATTGGAAAATTCCTGTGTCCATTATTGTCAATGGCTAGCTGGCTGCTACTTCCTCTGTTGTGTCCAGTGTGCATTATGCTTTTACCTTTCCCCATCCTTTTACCCTGTGTGAAATGTAGTAAGTGTGATTACTGGCTGCCTGTGATCTTTGGAGAGTAGTAGAAAGAAAAGGTAAGTGGGCTCAAATTATATGCTATTGCAGACATCAGAGACACATGCAAGAAAGTGGCAACAGCTGGCCTTGTTAGGGCAGTCTTCTGACATTTAACCAGCTTAGCACTTAGGAATACAGTAATGGGCTTTATGTTGAACAGTTGCCATGGATATGCACCATCTGACTGTTTAATGTCCGCATTAATAATACTGGTTACCTCTCTCACTTGCCATAGATAGGGTGTATTGGAGAGCTTTCCTAAATTGTGATATTATACAACTTTAAAAGCTCTGAGGCTTAATTATTTTCATATTATGTATACTTTGCGGATCTGCTGTGGCCCTGCTAGTTGCTGTCCTCATTCTGAGATCTGAAGGAGAAGGAGAAAGTGATGGAACTGTATGATGGGTCTTAAACAGGTGCATGCACTTTCACATGTTTCATTGATAAAAGCAGGTCAAATAAAAGCAGGAAATATAACTCTCCTATGGAAATAGGTCTAGTAAAGAGGGGCAGCAAATATTAGGACAGTAATAAAATCTATCTTGTAGGTTCTAAAATTTCCATCTCCCCACCCTTACCAACCAGCCCTTACCTCTACTGTTTATGGTAGAGAAGTACAGATTTTGTTTTAGTTTTATTTGATTCTTGATTTTTTTTCTTAATTGCTATTTACATATGACTGGCCGAGAATTAGAAAGTAACAGAGAAATCAGTGACACTGGTGAGTGTAAAGAGATTAGTTTACAGAGCATATTATGTTATTCATATCCATACTGGTGATGACTTCTGAGTAACTACAAAAAAAAGTTGACAGTAATGTAGAAAAAAATGACCTTTTCCTCCTCTTTTATTTTTTATAGGATACCTTTTAGGAGATTAAGGAACCAGTAGAGAAATTTAGAATAACAAATTACTTTGTATTATACTATGGTAGGATCCCCTCCCTAAGGAATGTGGTGAGAAAAAAAAGCCTCAGGATAAGGGAAGGCAGCCTGTCTATGTGCCTACATGACATCCATCACGACTCTGTAACATGAGACCACTTCATCAAACTGTATGTCTATATGATACCCATATATGGGAGACAGAGAAGTTGAAAATGCATAAAAGGCTACACCATGTGGCATTTCACATTCAGTTTTTCAGGTACGAACCCAACTGAGCCTGTGCCTCACAAATAAAGTTGCTTCCTGGAAAGAAAAGTCTCGGTGTCATGACTCTCTGTGTGAGAATCCTGCCACAATACATTTTTATATCTCATATTAATAATTTTCATCAGACTAAAAGTAGATGTCTTGCTCTTATTTTCATATGGATATAAATTTGAAATATTTTGAAGTACCAAAGCTTTTAAAGTAAGGTTTTTCATTAAAATTCAATAAAAGCTCATAAAAATCAAAATATACTTCTGTGCTTTCACTTGATAAAAGCAATATACATTTTCTGATTTTTACTGTTAGGTATTTGTTTATTGTCTGGCCCTCTGTAAGCCAACCTGCGTTCTGCGTATCCTTAGTTATTAGTATAGAAATGTTACTGTGGTAATGTGAACTAACTTCCATGTATTGTGTGCATATCTTAATGAAATATTCTGCCTGGTCCTGATCAGAAAGGGGGTATATTTACATAATGTTAATCATGCATTTGTTATTAGCATTTAGAAAAGAACAGTATTGTAATTTTAGTGCATTAAGTGTATCTGTCACACAAATTTAGTAACCAGCTACTTAAAATACAAATCACTCTACCCTGGAAATTGTCAAGGTTAACTATAAGTTATAGTGTCTTTTTAAGAAAACATACCTTTTGGTGTATTTTAATATATTTTGGGTCTGCATTTGTAGATTGTGGAGTTTTGTTTTTCACTATACCAGAAGAGTTCTCTGCCTTCTTTTTTCCATCATTTGCTGCATCTGATTTGGGTACCTTGAATTTATTTATTTATTTATTAAAAAAAATTTTTTTTACATTTATTTATTTTTGAGAGAGAGAGACAGAGTGTGAGCGAGGGAGGGGCAGAGAGAGAGGGAGACACAGAATCCAAAGCAGGCTCCAGGCTCTGAGCTGTTAGCACAGAGCCCAATGCGGGGTTTGAACCCATGAACCATGAGATCATGACCTGAGCCCAAGTAGAATGCTCAACCAATTGAGCCACCCAGGCGCCCCTTGAATTTATTTATTTATTCATTAAAAAAAAAAAAAATTTTAATGTTTATCTATTTTTGAGACAGAGAGAGACAGAGCATGAACGGGGGACGGTCAGAGAGAGAGGGAGACACAGCATCTGAAACAGGCTCCAGGCTCTGCGCTGTCAGTACAGAGCCCAATGTGGGGCTCAAACTCACGGACCGCGAGATCATGACCTGAGCCGGTCAGAAGCTTAACCAACTGAGCCATCCAGGCGCCCCTGAATTTATTTTTAATTAAAAAGTTATTTAAAATTTTTGCTTGGCTTACATTTAGTTGGTTTAAAATCAACTCGTACATTTTGGAAGGTAGACTCAAAGTGCTTTAAATAGCAAAACATTGATTTAGCAGACTATTGACTTTATAATCTTTTAGGTCCTGGGTTCTGAGAAAGACAATATAAATGCTGTAATGGAGGTTGGTCCTAGTAGTTTTATATATTATAAAGCCATGTTCCATTTCAGTTACTAAATTCTTTGGGGTGTTTGGTAACATTATAATGGTCTTACACTTCTGCGTAGGCTTCTTAAGACCGACTCCTTAGAGGCTACCTCATTAGGAAATTGAAACACCAGATCTGAAACCGTATTCTCACTAGTTTTCAGTATATTTCTCTCCCCACTGTAAATGGAAAAAGTGCTTCTCTTATCCAGTCAGATTGATGAGATTACTGAGTTGAAGTCACCCCATCTGAACAAAGTCCAACAAAAACTTGAAGGGTACTCCTTCTGTATATAGTGACTGGGGCTTGGTATTGATATGTTTCAGATTGTCCAGGCTTTTCTCCTGCTCATCTTTCATTAAAACAGATTAAAACAAACAAACAAACAAAAAAAACCCAGTGCTTACGTTTCTTAGTCTTTCAGGCAGTTTCTTAGGATTAAAAAAGAAAATTGGTCTTAAGATAGTAAGTACATACAAAACAAAGTTGGAATAGTCAGAACAAACCATAATAAGCCAAATTTTAAATAGATAGCTTTTTTTCCTTTCTTTTCTCCTCAAATCCATGATGGCTTCAGTTAAAACATTGTCAACACATTTCAAATGTTATGATTGTAATAATAAATACTGTGTTTAGTTGCTAGAGTAATTAAAACAGAATTGTTTTACATCATGCAGTCTTCACTAAAATCACTGAATTCCAACTCTAATTCTGCATCACTGCACAACGTCATCCAATCAATGCAAAATATTTGCGGAAATTAAAAAATTTTTCAAGCAATTATATTTAATTTGTTTTACTTTTAAGTGTTATTTTTTAGACATTTATAACTTTTCTGAATACGCAAAGAATTTGGCGCAACTTATGGCTGACAGGGAAGCAATTTGCACTAGAAAAAAGAGAGTAGTAGGTAAAGATGAAGGGAAAAGACTGAATGCATATATAAACGTTCAAGTTCACATTGTCTATCATAGTTTAAAAAAATTTTTTTAATGTTTATTTGTTTTGAGAGATCAAGTGTGAGTGGGAGAGGGACAAAGAGAGGAGGAGACAGAGAATCCCAAACAGGCTCTGAGCTGTCAGCATATGGCCCCCCATGGGTCTGGATCTTTGCTTTTTCCCAAGATAGTCTGTAATATTCCAGCGGACACATCATCAACACTGTAGTGTTTTTAGTTTTCTGTTTGGGTTTTTGTTTTTGTTTTTGTGAAAAAAACACATATAACAAGAGAGTTACTCTCAACAAACTTTTAAGTGTAAAGTAAGATATTTGTAACGGTAAAGCACAATGTTGTAGAGATTATTAGAACTTTTTCATGTTGCATAACTGACACGATACCCAGTTGCAACTTCCCATTTCCTCCCCCACCCCCATTCTCTGGCAACCACCTTCTACTTTCTGGTTCTCTGAGTTTGACTGCTTTGGATACTTCATGTAAGTGGAACCATGCAGTTTTTATCCTTCTGTGACGAGCTTATTTAGCATCATGTCCTCCAGGTACATCCATTTTGTTGCATATGAGGATTTCCTCCTTTTGTTAAGACTCAATAATATTTCATTGTATGTATATGCCAGTTTTTTTTAATCCATTCATACCTGGACGGACCTTTAGGTTTTTTCCATCTCTTGGCTATTGTGAATCATTCTGCAATGAACATGGGAGTGCAAATATCTCTTTAAGATCCTGATTTAAATTCTTTTGGATAAAAACCCAGAAGTAGCATTGCTAGATCATATGGTACTTCTATATTTAATTTTCTGAGGAACCTCCATACTGTTTTCCACAGCAGCTGTACCCTTTTACATTCTCACCAACAGTGCACAAGGGTTCCAATTTCTCCATGTCTTTGCCAGCATTTGTTATTTTTTGTGTTTTGTCTCTTTTTGTTTTTGATAATAGCCATCCTAACAAATGTGAGGTTATATATCTTGTTGTGGTTTTGACTTGCATTATTTCCCTCATGATGAGTGATATCCAATGTCTTTTCCGATACCCAAATGTGTTTTGTATGCCACTTGTAAATCCTTTTTAAAGAAGAGTGTATTCCTTTGCCCATTTTTTAATTAAGATGTGTTTTTGCCTTTGAGTTATAGGAGATCCTTACATATTTTGGATATTAATTATCAGATACATAGTTTGAAAATAGTTTCTTCCATCCTGTAGGTTGCCTTTTCATTTTATTAATTGATTTATTAACAAGAAGATTAATTAGCAGAAGATTTTGGTTTGATGTAGTCCTGCTTGTCTATTTTTGCCTTTTGTTGCCAGTGCTTTTGGTATCCTGTCCAAGAAATCATTGCCAAGATTAATGTCATGAAGCTTTTTCCCCCTCTGTTTTCTTCTAAGATTAAGTCTTTAATCCATTTGCAGTTGATTTTTTTGTGTGGTGTAAGATAAGGGTCCAGTTTTAGTCTTTTGCATGTGGATATCCAGTTTCCTAGCATGATTTTTTTTTAATGTTTATTTAATTTTGAGTAAGACAGTGCAAATAGGGGAGGGACAGAAAGGAGGGGACAGAGGATCTGAAGCGGGCTCCGTGCACTCACAGCAGTGAGTCTGATGTGGGGCTTGAACTCATGAACTGTGAGATCATGACTTGAGCTGAAGTGGTCGCTCAGCCAACTGAGCTTCGCAGGTGCGCCTCCCAACATGTTTTGTTAAAGAGACTATCCTTTCCCCATTGTGTAGTCCTGGCACCCTTGTAGAAGATGATTTGACTGTATATGCATGTGTTTTAACTTCTGTTTTATTAGTTTATATTTCAGTCTTTATGCCAATACCATACTGTTCTAATTACTGTAATTTTGCAATATGTTTTTTAAATTTTTTTAAATGTTTATTTATTTTTGAGACATGGGGAGAGACAGCATGAGCAGGAGAAGGGCAGAGAGAGAGAGAGAGAGAGAGAGAGAGAGAGAGGCAGAATCCAAAGCAGGCTTCAGGCTCCAGGCTGTCAGCACAGAGCCTGACACAGGAGATCATGACCTGAGCTGAAGTTGGATACCTAACCGACTGAGCCACCCAGGTGTCCCAGTTTTGTAATATGTTTTAAAATCTGGAACTGTGAGGCCCTCAGCTTTGTTCTTTATTCTCAAGATTGTTTTGGCTCTTTGGGGTCCTTTGTAGTTCCATGTAAATTTTAGGATTCTTTTTCTCTGTTTCTGAAAAAAAAAAAATGTCATTGGCATTATGATAGGGATTACATTGAAATTGATAGATCATTTTCAGTAGTATGGCTGTTTTAACAATATTAGGTCTTCTAATTGGTGAATGTGGGATGTCTTTCCATTTGTTTGTATTGTCTTCAGTTTCTTGCAACAGTATTTTGTAGTTTTCACTATGCAAGTCTTTTGTTTCTTTGGTTAAGAGTTGGGGTGTGACAGAAACTAGTCCCTCAGATATTCCTTCCAAAAAGCCAGAACCTTGACTCCATTCTGCTTCTCCCAGGGAGAAGTTCCAAGCCAGGGCTATTCCTGATGCTTATCTGTCCTGGCTTGGTAGAGGGATTGATGTGGGAATAGTGATATTTTCTTTTTACCCATTTCACAGCTCTTTTTGGCTTTGTAAGCGCTTGCCTGGGGTACTGCAGGTTTTTAACTGGAATCTGGAAATCTTCTATTTTGGTCTTTATTGTTAAATTGATGTTTCTATGGGTAAATGAGGGCTGGGACTTCTTATTCTACAGTCATGTTAATGTCACTCCAATACGGTACTCTTAATTGTTTAAACAATGAACACTAATCAAGTACCTACTATAAGCCAGGCTTTGGATTAGAAGTTTGGGTTATAAAGATGAACTAAACCTCTGGTTTGGAAGACAGACACTTAAGTAGTGAAAAACTGTAAAATGTATTCCGCTATGTTCTAGATGGAAACAAATTACTGTAACTTAATGTCTAGAGGCCTTCCTCTGATGTTTTCAAGGAAGGTGGGACTTGAGCTGGGCCTCTTAGACTGAGTAGGAGGTTTAGAAGGGCATCCCAGGAACAAGGAACAGTAGTTAGAGTGAAGGGAATGATACAAAACTGTGTTAAACAGAGAATAGGGAGAAATCCATTGTGGAGAAGGAAATGGGGATAGATAAACTGGAAATGGTTGTTTGGGGCTTGATTACCAAGAGGTTTGTTTGCCAGCCTATGGAGTTTGGATTTATGATATCAAGAAGTTTTTTTGTTTTTTTTGTTTTTTTCATTTTTTTTTTCATGTTTGCTTATTTTTGAGAGAGTGAGAGAGAGTGTGAGCAGGGGAGGGATTAGAGAGAGAGGGAGACACAGAACTTGAAGCAGGCTCCAACACTCCCAAGCTGTGAGCACAGACCCTAAAGCAGGGTTCAGACTCACAAATTGTGAGATCATGACTTGAGCTGAAGTAGGACACTTAACCGACCGTGCCACTCAGGAGCCTCAAGAAGTTCTTTTTTGAGTAAGATACACTTGATCTTAGCCAAAAGGCCGAGAAGTGATGAATAGGATAAAATAATAACCCTCCTTCCATCATAAAATCCTATCTCCTTTGTGGAACATGAACAATAGTGAAGAATTACATTTAGGGGAATCAGTTGTTAACATTCATGTTAGGTAGTTTAAAAAGTAAGACTATGACAGTGGCCTTGTAGATGGAAAGATAGGATTTGACAAAGATTTCTGGGATGAAGCCAAGAAATAATAACTAAATAAAAGTGGGAAGCAAGAGAGATGTTAAAAGGAGGCTATTTGAGGCAGGAAAATAGAGGATAAAGTAACAAATGGAGATTTTAACATATCACAGACAAAAACATTAGGAAAAAACTCAAATTTGTGGTGTTTACTCTAATTCTTGAGTTTAATAAAATCTTCAAAATAAAAAGATCAGAATGAACTGTGAATTAAGTATTTGAATCAAACTGGATTGAGTTATGTGCCTCCTTAAGCTCAAGAGTATTTATTATACTATAATGCCACCCTGCCTGGCTCTGCTCTTTCCACTTCCTGCAAGGTATCTACCTGTGTTTTACTCCCCACAGTATTACCGCATCTGTGACAGTAGATGTGATGAAATAGAGAAAGAGTTCCCAAGTTATAAAAAAAGGTTTTGTTTTGTAAAATTTGTTCTTTGTTTGTAATTCGGAATTGATTTTCCTGTGGAAATTTCATTTAACTAACAATACCAACTCACCTAGAAAACTATCAGCTATTGATGTTAATTACACAGGAAAACAGAAATCAGAAACCTTTCTGCTATCTTAGACTTTTATCTCAGTGCTGTTCATTACCAGCTTTATCATCTTGAATAAGTTCCTAAACCTCTTCATGGTACAATTTCCTCATCTATGAGAGTAGTACCTATTTTATAGCATTGTTAAGATTTTTGAGGAAATTTTTATTTATTTACTTATTTTTAATGTTTGTTTATTTTTGAGAGAGAGACAGATCGTGAACAGGGGAGGGGCAGAGAGAGACTGAGACACAGGCTCCAGGCTCTGAGACGGCAGCACAGAGCCCTATGCGGGGCTCAAACTCACAAGCCCTGAGATCTTGCCCTGAGCCAAAGTCTGATGACTGAGCCACCCAGGCGCTCCATGCATTTTTGAGGAAATTTTTAGGGAGAATAGTGCATTGGTGATAACCAAGTGAGATTTAAAAGAAAAATTACTCTGAATATATTCGGATACGTGGAGATAGTGGCAGTCCTATAACCTGGGAATTTTTCAGGCTTCTTCAAATCTGTTACAGAGAAATACTCTTAGTAATGAACAGCAAATCATTTTGAACATAAAATATGGATTTTGGGGGCACCTGGGTGGCTCAGTCGGTTAAGCATCCAACTTCAGCTCAGGTCATGAGTTCGGACTGTCAGCTCACAGTCCGTGAGTTTGAGCCCCGCGTCGGGCTCTGTGCTGACAGCTCAGAGCCTGGAGCCTGTTTCGGATTCTGTGTCTTCCTCTCCCTCTGCTCCTCCCCTGCTCATGTTCTGTCTCTCTGTATCTCAAAAATAAATAAAAACATTAAAAAAAATGTAAAAAAAAAAAATAGGGATTCTGAACTTCCTTTCTGTCAACACAACCCCAGATTCATTATATTTTCATTCTGTAGTTATTAACATTTATTTTTACCAAAATTCTATCCCCAGTATTCTTTGTTTTTAATGTTTATTTATTCATTTTGAGAGAGAGCGAGCAAGTGTAGAAGTGGGAGAGGGGGAGAGAGAAAGAGAATCCCAAGCAAGCTCCCTGGGCACTGTCAGTGCAGAGCCCAATGTGAGGGCTCCAACTTGCCAATGGTGAGATCATGATGAGCTGAAATCCAGAGTCAGAGCTTAACCAACTGAGCCACCCAGGTGCTGGATCCCAAGTATTCTTTTGTCTAATACTCTCCCCACTGAGCTGTTTCGGCTGCTCTCCCCAGTATTCTTTTTTTTTTTTTTTTTTTTAACGTTTATTTATTTTTGAGACAGAGAGAGACAGAGCATGAATGGGGGAGGGTCAGAGAGAGGGAGACACAGAATCTGAAACAGGCTCTGGGCTCTGAGCTGTCAGTACAGGGGCCCGATGCGGGGCTCGAACTCACGGACCGCGAGATCGTGACCCGAGCTGAAGTTGGCGCTCAACCGACTGAGCCACCCAGCGCCCCTCCCCAGTATTCTTAATACCGTTTGAAAGGTTTAATTTTATAAACTTACTCTCTTTTCTTTTTATTCCTTAATTCACTTATTAATAATAGAATTAGGGCATTGTGTGTTGTTACTTTATAGGACAGCCATCTGTCTTATCTAGCAAAATCAGCATAATTTAAATCTTAATATCATATTGAGCCACCTCCATCAGGGTAGACAAGAATTTTTCTCATTTGGTAGCAGTACCATCCAAAGCTAAAGGTAGTTTGTCAAAATGACAGATCTAGGTCTCAGTATGTACTTTGAGGAATTGTTGCTGTAACTTTCTTCTTTATACATGATTTTGGAGATGCAAGTAGCATACCTAAGACATTAGTTTATATATTTTTAGTGGCTAGGAAGGTTTTAACTTGAATTCTCAATTCATTTTTTGTATCTGGGTAAGAGTTCCTTCAGTATATGGGCAGTGTATTTATTCATAACTAATTGATTCACACCTCTCCATAATATTGTCTTCCAATGCTTTTCAGAGAATAGAAATTGCCAGTAATGTTTAGAGGTTGTCCACATTTTTTTTCTTCATCTGAGAATTACTTCCCCATAAGTATTTTTACCTTTTTACTGGCACTTGTATCCAAATCATAGATTTTTCTATCACTATTGTCAACATTCATTTCACAAAATGAAATTTCAAAAGAGCTATTATTACATGCCTTTACTCAGCAGTACCTTTTTTTGGTATCAGGCTTTAGGTTAGGTGTTTTCTAGAAGGGCATTTGGAAGGAAATACCTTAAGATGGCCCATCCTAGTCTAAGTTAAACTTTGTGGTTTGGAGTGATACGTTTTTGAATTTTATATCACAGAGTTGAAAATTACTGCCAATGAAAAGTAATTTAGCTCTTTTTCTCAAGGAGAATAAATGTTTTTCTAGGTACTATATCTTGATTTAACTCAGATGTTAAAGCCAAATGTGTCAACCCAGTCTGGACAGACCCAGTTAAAAACAGAATGCCATGGGCTCTGGGAATCTTAGTTTATCATCAGTGATGGTTAATCTTCAGGTCATTCATTACCCTTTCACCACCAATTAGACACCTGGATGGGAGAAGTCAGTTTTAGGGAAGTGATAATGTAATACAATTGTTTTCCAAATTAGTAAATTAATTAATTCCTCTCTTCTTTCTTCTCCCTCCTTTACTTTTTTTTTTCACGGCTCCTCCCATACTTCTGTCTTCCCTCCTTTCAGTATAATTCTTTTTCAAATAAAATGTTAGAAAAACACAGTACAGTCTATTCTGTTGCAGTGTTCATTTTTGGCTAATACACATTGGTAAATAAGGGAGTGATGTCAGTGTAATATGGAAGTAGGTTGGTTAATGTCATATTTCTCAGCACCTCAAAGTTGGAGCAGTTGGATGAAAACATTAAACTGAACCTTGAAACTGAAAGCCTGCAGCTCATTCACCCCACACTCTACCTTTTGGTTCTGTTTGACCACCTGCTCTGTCTGAATGGTATTTGTTCTCTGTGCTCCACAGTTTTCATTCATTTTGCCCATTTTCTTATAACTCAGCTGTTTCTCACACCCCCACCTCTTAGGCCAAACTCTCTTCAATTTTATTTTTAAAATAATGCTCTGTATTTACTATAGTAATTATTTATAATTATTCATTAGGAACTTACCATGTCTTTTTACTTGAGTCATTATTACATCTTTTAGTTCTCTGGTTCAAATTGCATTGCATTTAAGTGGCCTTTAATACCCTGTCTTTCTTCCCAAGGCCAATTATTTACAGTGTGTGACTTTGTAGAACACAAGATTTTTTCCTAGGACTCCTGTTAACACCTTGTGGCTTATGCCGGTATATAAACACAGAGGTAGAGTGGCACTGATATACTAAAGGGATTAGAATCCCATCTTGTCCTCTCTACTTTGTGCCCTATATCAGCCTGCCTTTTTGACATTCTGGGGGAACTACTCAGGATCTAAGGAATAGAATGTAGAGCATTTTGTTCAAAGAACGGGCAATCCATCCTTCCCTTTAGGCATTCTAACTCTTTTCCTTAGCTCCATTCCGGTTCCTGGGAGAATATAAACTTGGACCAAATCACCCTGGTGTTCTGTAAGATTATTGTACTATGCCTCAGTTTTATACTTTTCCTTTTTTTTTTTTTTTTTTTTTTTAAGTCTTTGGAAAATCAGCTTGTGAATTCTCTTTACTTACTGGAATACTATTCAATTTTTTTTTTAATGTTTATTTATTTTTGACAGAGAGAGAGACAGAGCATGAGTAGGGGAGGGGCAGAGAGAGAAGGAGACACAGAATCTGGAGCAGGGGAGGGGCAGAGAGAGAGGCAGACACAGAGCCCGACGCGGGGCTCAAACCCACAGACCGCAAGATCATGACCTGAGCCAAAGTCGGACGCTCAATCTACTGAGCCACCCAGGCACCCCCAACTTACTGTAATTCTATTGTTGAGGACACTGCTCATTGTATTATATTATTTCACACATGACAAGTTTCTCAGAGAGTTTATTTTGGGGTCAATCTTATAAGAAGCGGCATATTTCCTCATTTTTGATAATGAAGATTTCTGTGAAAGAGTGAATTTTCTTTTTTGCCGCGAGTGCTTAGAAGCTTCACAGTTATGGCAGGTATGTTGACCCTTAAGACTGACATAGTTGCTTTCTTTTTCTTAACTCTTTTTTTCTTTTTATTCCTTTTTATCAATCATATTGAGATGTCTTTTTAAAATAAGGTTCTTGGGGTGCCTGGGTGGCTCAGTCGGTTGAGCATCAACTTTGGCTCAGGTCTTAATCTCGTAGCTCAGGAGCCGGAGCCTGCATCGGGCTTGCTGCTGTCAGCATGGAGTTTGCTTCAGATCCTCTGTCCCTCCCTTTCCCTCTGCCCCTCGCCACTTGCGCTCTTTCTCAAAAACAAATAAATATTAAAAGAAATTAAATTAGTTTCTCTTTGGAAAGAGAACAAGGGTATAAAAATATTCAATACTAAGTAAAGGTGCTGGAGGCAGACACACTAGTAGACTCTAATAATCTGGGCATGAGATGGTGAGAATCTGTTTGGGGGCAAGGAGTCAAGTGTGGTTGTATTTCTGTTCTAGTAGCAAAGGCACTCTGGAGGTATGATTAAGAGGAATTGGATGAGAGAAAAATGAGACATATGGAAAAGTTCACAAAGAACTATATAGTTTACATGTGCATATCTGATTACCTAAAACATAGGAGGAAGAATACAGTTAAGACCAAAGCTACTAGTTTCAGTTCTAGGTAAAACCAAGGTACGCGTTGAAATAAGAATGTTTCTAAAGTTTATTTATTTATTTTGAGAGAGACAGAATGTGTGTGCGTGTGCATGCACACACGAGTGAACAGGGGAGGGAGGGGCAGGGAAAGAGGGAGAGAAAGAATCCCAAGCAGGATCCATGCTGTCTGCACCAAGCCAGATGCGGGGCTCGCATCCACAAACTGAGATCATGACCTGAGCCGAAATCAAGAGACGCTTAACTGACTGAGCCACCCAGGTGCCCCTGAAATAGTAATTTGGTTTTTTCCCCTTTAATCTATTTATGTAATAAGTTAATACTGAGTTTTTCAATTAATAAACCATCCTATCATTCTTTGGATACACACTTCTTAGTCTTTTTTCCAGTTTTACTGAGATATATATGATTGACATATAACATTATATTAAAGGTATACAGCATGAATTGATACATGGATATGTTGTGAAATCACCGTAATACATTTAAATTAACACATCCATTACATAGTTACAGATTTTTTTCTTTGTGATGAGAACTTAAGATTTACTGTCATAGACACTTTCATATATACAATACTGTAGTCACTATGCTGTACATTACATCACCAGAACTTATTCATCTTATAAACTAGAACTTCATACCTTTTGCTCATCTTCCCCCATTTTTCCCACCCCTACCTCTGTCAACCACCAATCTACTCTCTGTTTCTATGAGTTTGTTTTTTTTAGATTCCACATATAAGTGAGATCACACACTGTTCATCTTTCTTTGTCTGATTTATTTCACTTAGCATAATTCCCTCAAGGTCCATGGTTGCAGATGTCAGGATTTCCTTCCTTTTTGTGGCTAAACAGTAATTCCCTTATATATATATGCCACATTTTCTTTATCCATAGGTCCATTGGTGGGCATTTAGGTTCTTTCCAAGTCTTGACTATTACAATCCTTTAAAGTCTAGGGGCACCTGGGTGGCTCAGTCGATTAAGCGTCCGACTTCAGCTCAGGTCATGATCTCGCGGTCCGTGAGTTCGAGCCCCGCGTCGGGCTCTGGGCTGATGGCTCAGAGCCTGGAGCCTGCTTCAGATTCTGTGTCTCCCTCTCTCTCTGACCCTCCCCTGTTCATGCTCTGTCTCTCTCTGCCTCAAAAATAAACAAACATTTAAAAAAATTTAAAAAAAAAGTCTTGATGGACTTAACTATTACCATTATTATTAACGTTACATTTAATTTGCCAGTACTTAGGATTTTACATCTGTGTCTATAAGGTATATTGGTGTGCAGAATTCTTTTATTGTACTATATGTGTCTAGTTATATTATTGAAGTTGGTATAAGGTATTAATTGCCTCATAAAATGGTATTCTGTTTTCCTTCTATAATTTCATTCTTTTTAAAAGAATTGGTAAAACTCAGTGGTGAATGATTTGTATCTGATGCCTTTTGAGTTAGAGTATGGTGGAGATTTTTTACTACCAGTTTAATTTCCTTCATAGTTATTAGTGTCCTTTTGTGGGAGGGTGGTGAATTTTTATATATTTTTCTAGGTGCTTGGTAATTTCATACAGTATGTTGTATGTCTGGAATTTAGGAAAGAAGTTAGCCTGGAATTGAAGATTTAATCATCAACATGGAAGTGAGTAAGGTTTCTAGGCCAAGGCTTTAAAATTCATAGTGAAGGGAACCAAGATCAGATATTGCATCTAGCTGCTTCTTTCTCTTACTTTTTTTTTAATTAACATTTTCTTCACTTTTATCATATACTATTGTTTAACCATTTTAACCAGTATGTTATACCTACTTGGTGTGGAGAAATATTTTAAATATTAGCAGCTCACACTTGGCAGTGCTTGGCAGGCAGGATAGCAAAAGGGAATGGAAACAGTCATTAGGTCTTGGGTTTCAACAGGAGCAGACTTGGCAAAAATAGTTATTTGCATAGTAACTGCATATGAGGTTGATGTTTCTGTTTTTTTCACAAGTGTGTTTTTTCCCCTGGCTTAGCTTAGGTTTCAGAGGGAAAACAGGCCCTAAATGAGAATCTTCAGTTTTGTATTTTATTAATCTGTTCCCCTCGAGTAAGTCTTAAATGTGAACGGTTGTTCTTTCATTGTTAAATTAGGAAAACTGGGATTCAAAGAATGGATTTTATCTAAGATTCTTTTGTCCTTGACTCATTCAAATATATCTTTAGTTTTAGTTTTCAAGATAAAATGTATAGCAGTTTAGAATTCTAGCTCAGTGTTCCACTCATCAATTTATTACCTCTCAACTCCATATTCACCCTTCATTGGCTGCTCAGCAAAAATTGGGGTATCCCTTTTAAATGTTTTCCCTTGACCAGTTGGCATGGTGTCAGGTTTTGTCAGTTGCATTTGCTGGGACAGTCCCATTGAAGGAGGAAAGTTTCTTTTATGGTTCCAGGGTGTTTGCAGCTTCCCTGGTTCCTGCAGCCAGATGGCCAGCAACTCCCAACAACCAGTAGCTTCCTCCTGTGAGTCCTTTATCACCTTCACCTCCCCCGACCAGGCAGTTTTGTAGCCGACTACTTCTATTGCCTGTAGTGGCTGCAACGACAGTGTCCAGCTTCTGCAGTGTATGACAGCCGGCAGCTTCTGGGTGGTTTCATAATGGAGTGCTTCTGGTGAGACACGCCCCCATGAATGGTTTTTTTTTAACATTCTTGAGGATGGATTTCCAGCAAGTTCTGCTGGTGCAGCACCACAGAACTCTACCACCCAGTGAGTCTTAACTGTGACCTTTCCGAAAATATACGGATCTTTGCCAGGCATGGGATGTGGCGTTCTTTCTTGGCCACTCTTTCAGTCCTAGGGCTAGTCGTTGCTCCTTGCATCTGCTCTTTTTACTCTTCAGAGTTCTTTTCTTGGTAGCTAATTTCTTATTACTTAAATACCCTGTTTAGTTAATAATTCTTTATATTAAACTTCCTCTGTTCAAATTGCTGGGTGGCTTTTAATTCCTAACTGGACCGTGACTGTGTGTTTATAAAATGCATGGAGTCTAATACATATAAATTTCTAATTAAGATGTTTCTTTAGATTGCTATTCTTGAGCATATGAAGGGAGTATGTCTCATCTTAATGTTAATTTTGATGACTATTGATTTTTTTAACTGTAAGTTCAGGACTCAGAATTTTGATATATGCATCAGCAATGTGACCTTATGTCATGTGGTTAATAGATTAGACATCCATCTACTAAGTTTAAAAAAAAACACCTCTGTGGAATTAAAGTCACTTTGCAGTTTATAGTACTATGCATAAATTTATTAATTTCCTTAGTAATTTTATGAACTATATTACAAATATCATCACCCCATTTTCTCTAAGAAGAAATTAAGACTCTGAAGTTCAAAGGGTATTCTCTAATACTCTTGGATATTTCTTAACCATCAAGTGTAAGTTCACTGGAACATATATCACTTGATCAGTTAAAACTGTTTGCACAATGCCAGACATGTCTCTTGTAGATAACTTACATATCACTTCTTCCCCAGCTCTGCCCCCACACGTCACAGTCTTGACGAACTTTGTGAGGTACCATTTTAATATTTTCTTTTTCCCTGAAAGCTACAGCACATTAAATTGAAGGCATTTATATTCCTGTGTCACATTAGCATCACTTCAGCTTACTAGATAGTATTTTGTTTTTAGTTGATTGCAAATGTTGATTTCTCCTTTTTCAGTTTGCAAAACTATATGACAGGAAATCTGTAGCTAAATATCACTTTATGATTTCCATCTGCTCACGTACAATAGTGTTTATAGCATAGTCCAGATTGTAGGGTGATAGAAATATCCCATTACAGCAGATAGAATTTGAAATGATCATTGTACATTCTAATGAGAAAACATTTTTAAACAAGTACTTCACTTAATTTCAAAGCAGAGAAACTGAATACTACGATTTGATGACAGCATCTGCTCTACAGTGTGTGTTTGTGCTGTCAACAATAAAAACTTTTCTGACTCTCCTAGAAACTGATCAGTTTGCTCATATGTATACTAATAATGGAAGCCAGGCAGGCAGGGAGATAGTATAAGTCAATTTGAATATCCTTAAAAAAATATCTTTTTTCTATTGCCATGGAGAAGATCTTCCATTATTTCGTGTGACTTAACTATGAGAGTGGGTGGGGTGTTGTTACGTGACAGTATAATTTTTGCTAAATTTTATTTTGGGAATATGTTTACGTTTACTGAATAAAAATAGTTTCCCTTATCATATGGAACTCTAGCAGTTGTACATCTCTTTGGCTCTACAGTTAAGCATAGAAAAAAGGAGATGAAAATGATGGTCCCTGGAGTATATAGAGTGTTGAGTACTTCCAACCGATTTTAGTTCCCAAAGTGTACATTTGCCTCTATTACACTTTTACAAATGCACCTCTTATTCTCAGGTCTGATTGGCTCTCTGGTCATTTTCTTTTCTGTTTTCTATGCCTGTAGATACAGTGCTACAGCAAGTGAGGAAAACCATACTTCCAGCCATCCGTGCTCTGCTGCCTTCTTTTATTTGTTTGTTTAGAGAGAGAGAGAGCAAGCAGGGGAGGAGCAGAGGGAGAGAAGAGAATCCCAAGCAGGCTCCTGTGCTGTCAGCACAGAGCCCCATGCAAGGCCCTAACCCACGAACCGTGAGATCATGACCTGAGCCTGAATCACAAGTCAGTGGCTTAACCAACTGAGCCACCCAGGTGCCCCTCTGCTGCACTCTTAATCACAAAGTAGCAGTGTGTTTCCTGAGTTTCAAACAGATTTTAGATACAGTTCTTAATTTGATTGTTTTTGTTGTCCCTTTTCTTTAGGTCTGTATTAGTTTCCTAAGGCTGCCATTATAAATTACCACAGATTGGGTGGTTTAAACAACAGAAGTTTATTTTCTTACAGTCCTGGGTGCTAGAAGTCTTGAGATCAAGGTGTTTGGGCAGGGTTGATTTTTTTTTTTTTTTTCCCCCTGAGGCTACTCTTCTTGGTTAATAGCGCTTGTCTGTGCCTTAATCTCTTCTTGTAAGGACACCACCAGTCAAATTGGATTATGGCTCACCCATAAGACCTCATTTTACCTTAATTACCTCTTTAGAGGCCCTGTCTCCAAGTCCAGTCGCATTCTAAGGTACTGGAGGTTAGGACATCAGTACATGAATTTTGGTGTGTGTGTCTATAAGGGGACACCTCTTCTGCTTTCTGGACTCTTCTACACTACTGCCACCTTACATGTTTTTCCACACCAACCTTCTAACCTCCACACACCAAGTGGGTTTTGTAAAGTTCAGTTATGACACCAGTCACCTGGAGTTCATGTCAGACTCCACAGGTTAAGGGCTCAGTCTGTACCACTCTCCCTTCAGACGCTAGTCACAAGTTCAAGTTGTTATCTGTGCTTCTGACCAACAAGCTGTAAGTTGGAAATTCCCACAGCTCCCTCCTCAGATTTGATAATTTGCTAGAATGGCTCGTAAAACTCAGAAAGAGTTCACATACTAGA